>NC_142665.1:7995456-8601442 GCF_026168435.1 Sesamum indicum | reverse complement strand
ATGACGACTTAGCTGATAGTGATGTAGTGAATCTGGAGGGGGAGAATGTAGTGAATCTGGTGAATCTGAAAATGAAGAAAAAGATATTGTTGACAATGATAGGGACATAGATGAACATAGGGACTCAGATGGGAGGGAATTGGACCTTCTTACCATGTATTTAACCTTGAAGAAACTTATGACCACACCTTTGAATTGGGGATGACGTTCAGCAATAAAGCTGAATTTAAGAAGGCACTGCAGTCTTATGCAATTAAGACCAAGAGAACACTAAAATTCATCAAAAATGACAAAGTGAGGCTATATGCAAAATGTGGAAATCCTGACTATGAATGGACAATGCATGCAATTAAGGTAAAAGGTGAAGAAACTTTCCAAATAAACCTCTTTAGGGACCAGCATTCATGTTCTCAAATTTTTGAAGTAAAAAATGTGAAGACAAATTGGATAAAAGATAAGTACTTACAAAAGTTTAAGTTTGATTCGAAGAGATGTGTGAAGGGATTTAGAGTGGACATAATAAATGAGTTGAGGGTGAATGTGTCTATGCATCAGGCTTATAGAGCCCAAAAAGCAGCATTAAAGGAACTTGAAGGCAGTCCTCAATGGCAGTACAACAAACTTTCGAACTATTCAAAGGAGATAAGAAAGACTAATCCTATGTCTATTGTGATTGTGGAAACTGAATAGATAGATGGGGAGGAAAGATTCAGTAGATTTTATGTGTGTTTTGGGGCATTGAAGACTGGGTTTAAAGCTAGATGTAGGCCTATAATTGGGGTTGATGGGTGTCACTTGAAGGGGCCTAATGGTGTTATTCTTCTCACCGCAATAGGTGTAGATCCAAACAATTGTTTATTCCCTATTGCATATGTTGTACTGAATAAAGAATGCAGAGAGACTTAGGAGTAGTTTCTAATTGTGTCGAAGCATGATCTTAATATAACTAGGGAATATGAATATTCATTCATGTCTGATAAACAAAAAGGCTTAATGCAAGCATTTGAAGAAGTTTTCTCGGGGTGTGATCACAGAATTTGTGTGAGGCACTTACACAATAACTTTGAACAAGCTGTATTTAGGGGTTTAGCATTCAAGAATGCACTGTGGAATGCTGCCAAAGCATGTATTGTGGGTGAGTGGAAAATGAGGATGCAAAAAATGAAAAATCAGTTACAACAAGCTTTTGACTGGTTTAATGATAAACCTGCAGTTCAGTGGACTAGGTCTCATTTCAGTGAGTCATCTACATGTGATATGCTATTGAATAATGTGTGACACATTCAATGCTTGCATTTTGGATGCAAGAGACAAACCAATTCTTACCATGTTTGAATGGATTAGAGAATATCTTATGAGAAGGATGCAAGAAAATAGAGATAGGAGCGCAACAAAGTGGAAGAACAGATTGTGTCCTAAAATTGAACAAACCTTACAGAAACATGCAAATAAGATGTCTGATTGTATGCCCATCAAAGTTGATGATCTCCATTACCAAGTATCTTGTTTGATGGTAGTCAACATTGTGTGGATCTTGGGTTAAGGAGTTGTAGCTGTATGAAGTGGCAACTGTCAGGCATAGCCTGTAAGGATGCTTGTTGCCATTTATCACCAAAAAAAGGACCCTTCAGATTATGTGGCAGATGGTTACACAGTTGAGACTTATAGGAGAGTGTATAACTCTGCCATACAACTAATAAGTCATGTGGCCTTGTGGTTCGAGTCTTGCATAATTCCTCCTCTACCACCCAACTTTGGAAGGGGTGCAGGGAGGCCTCCAAAGGCAAGAAAAAGAGAAAGTGATGAACCTACATTGAAGAACAAAAAGAAAAGTAAGAAAAAATAAGTGCAGAAGCTCAGAAGGCATCAGACCACAGTTCACTACAGAACATGTGGGGAACCTGGGCATAATACAGCCGAGTGTCCAGAAAGAGTACCATTTCCGACACAAGAGGTTAAAAAAACTTGCAGTTTTTTTTTCCCTGTTTTGCAAATATAATATTTATCTTCTAATTCAGTTTTAACCTTCACTTTTGCAGATGCCTGAAGCAAGAATCAACACAGAAGGCCCAAGTACTAATACAGAAAGCACAAATGCTAATACTAGAGTAAGAAAACATGATTAGAATGCATGCATTTTGGGTTGCTTTTCCATTTAATAACTCCTGCATTTTGGATTGCTTTTCTATTTTAATAGGGTTCCAAGAGAAAGAAGAAAGCTCCTGAAGCAGCAGTTAATACAGAAGGCACCAATGTTAGAGTAAGAAACAATATTTGAAAATATACTTATAACAACATTGAATGTCTATTTTAATACCTTTTGAATTGATGGAATAGGCTGCCAAGAGAAAGAAGAAAGCACCACAGGAAACTCAAGTTGGCAAACAGACGGCAAACTCAACTGTAAGTTTAAATTTCTACAATTTTTTGAAGTTTTTCCAAACTCAAGTTGGCAAACAGATGGATAAGCTTTTTCACAGGAAACACAAGGTTCTACCATTGTTCCACCTTTGCCCCCTGAAGAAGATCCCATGGATGAACCAAGTGTTGATCAATGTATCACACAACAGGAGTCTCAAGTTGCAGCAGCTCTAGTATACAAGAAAGGTCCATCAATGTATCAACAATTGTAACAATCAAACCAGCACTTAACCTTACAACCTAGAGTCCAAATTCGAGCACCTCCACCTATGATTGGCAGCCAAGGATTACCAGTTTTTTCCAACACATCAAGAGCACCACAAGGAAATCGTGCTGCAATAATAAGAGATGGAGGACAAAAGTTTTTAGATTTAAGTCAGATTAGTTCATCAGATTCTTAGTTCATTAGGTTGAGAATTGTATTTTGTTGTTTTTGCTGTTTTTTATGTAAAGTTGGATGCAAACTCAAGTTCACAGCTCATTTTGTTTTTGCTCTAATTTCTGCACATATGTTTGTAGAAACAATGAAAAGTTACTCAATTCTCATCATTGTGAACCTTGTGTCATTGTGAAGTCAATAAAAAGTTGCTCTTTTACAGATGTTCAATTCCAGTGTTGCAGATGTTTAATTCCAATTTTTCATTTTTTTAGATGTTTAATTCCAATTTTTTAGTTTTTCCAGATTCTACATTTCAGTTTTTGCAGATGCTCAATTCCAGGCTATTAGTCTCAAGTTTTTGCCGTGGCTCAATTCCAGCCTGTTTATTTCTGTTTTGTAGATGCTCATATTTAGTTCCATAAACCAAAAATCTAATGATCCCATAAACAACAAATAAAGATAAAACCAATTACACTTGTATATTATCAAATATCATTTTGAATCAAAATCAAATACACTTGTACATTTGATAATTGCAAAGGAATATTTTCCTTCTACTACAACAGCAACAACACAAACTTTACAAAATTTACCTACCTATTTCAACAACCAACACAAAATCATCCAAAGCAAAGCTAAGCCAACTAAAAAAAATTTATTTTTCTTGTTTCTCTTTCTCAACACTTCAACCTCTGCTTCCAAGCCATTTATTCTCCTTAGCAAACCTGGAATAATGGCCCTAGTCCTTTGGCACATTGCGGGATCCTCCCATGTAAAAAATCTACACCCTCCTCTCTGCCAAAAACCACAAAAATCAGCCTTTCAACACAGCAAAAAAAAATATTTTTAGAGAAATTCCAAACCAAGGTGGGTTTTCTTACCTTGTACTGCCAACAGGAGTGAAACCTTCTTCCCGGGTTCTCGTTCGTCCACGCCGTACGCACCACCGTGGGCCTTCCACAATGACACTCGTTCGAACTTATAACAGCGGACATTGAAGGAATTTTAGCGAGAGAAGTGGCGAGAAGAGTGAAATCGATTAGGGTTCTTCATTTGGGAAATGGGGCTTCTGCATTCTCTTATAAAAAGCGTACGATATGTTGCTGCTGCTGAGTGTTTTCCCCTCTTTTTCCATGTCACTGTGTGACGTGGATTAAAATATGCCATGTCATTCTTCTTCTTTTTTTTTTTTAAATTCGAAAATTTGCTAAATCAGCTAAAACTAACCACCAGAACATAAAACATGAAATTAAATGAAACAATGGTGTATGCAACAGAGGAATTTCACAATTTTCCGATAAAGGTCTCTAACTAGATTTCGATTATCTGTTCACTTCTTCAAGATGTTGTACATCAAACAATCACTTGACATTTTTCTGTTTATAGGTTTGCTTATCCAGAGGACAACGACATATATTAAATTAATTTTTTATATCATAAAATATGCTCCATTTTGTGTCTCAATTGGACGAATTAAACTTACACTTCACACTGATGAAGTACCAAAATTGAGAATACATAAAATTAAACATTAATTATGCCAATTTATTCAAATTAAAAAGAGCAAATCCATCATATATATCATTATTGACATTTCTTAAGAACCCTAATCTTCTTCCAACGTGACTCCATATAGTAAGAAGCATCATTCTGAGCATAAACCCCACACTTGAAGTAATGAGAGGTTCCCTCAGGTCCACCTCTACCAGTTGCTTCATATTTCAGCACTCCATCAATGTACACTTCCACTCTCCTTCCCTCAACATCATGAACAACATTCAACTTCAACCATCTCCCATATATGTTTGGCACGACTGGCGTTCGATAGTACGAGAGCGTCCCGTTGTACACTCTTAGCATTAGGGTCGAGGCCTGAGGTGGGATGGACCCGAAAACCTGCATGATGCATACACCGGAAGTGCCATATGGCACATACACGTACCCTTCGAATTGCCATACTCCAGAGGAGTAGTCGTTTCCCTGTAGAAACAACGTTCGGACATTAATTAACGATCTTGATGGGATAAAATATTTGGCCGGAAATAGAAAAACGTCGTATAATGACAATATAAACAAAAGTTTTGTTTGAATTGTCATTGTTAATAATTAGTGACATCTATAGTGCTAATATAGACCTATACATACATATATATATATATATTTACATGCACACACCTGACAAACTCACCTGCCCAAATTTTTCAGTCATTAGGTATTGCTAGCAACAATTTTTATATAACTATTGTCACTGTGAAAACTATTAAAATTATTAGAGTAGTTGAAAAATGTGTTATAAAAATTTTATAAATAAGGTACGTGAGCTCCCCCTATTGAATATTAAATAATTTATTTTTTTAATAGTTTAAATTTTAATGAGGTGGTCGTTTGGCATGATATTCAAGATAGACCAAATAAGTAGAATCTGAATTCAAATTTTATTGTCAGTCGCTTATAAAAAAAAATTTCACGCGTCTGAAAGTAGAAAATTTATACTTTTATGGAGTACTTTTTCATGCTTTATTGATCTGTATAAATTTTCAAAAATAAAATTAACATTCTCTCCCCCTGTGGTTCAATTGCCGTGCGACAACACATAAACATATACTTTACAATCTAAAGTCGTAAAGTAACACGACTCGACCAAAAAAACACAAAAAACGTGTTTGGGGAAATGAAGTTAATTACCTGAACACGAATCTCAGTACGAGGCTTGGTTTTAGAGGTGGGAGTGTGAGGTTTATCTGTCTTGAAAACCCACAATTTGTGAACCCCTCTCTTGAAGCTGTACCTCTCATCTTCGGGCACGTCGTATGGCCATTGGATCACGAGATTTGAACGGTTCAGATGCTGAGAGATGAACCCTTTGGTGGGATCAATAGGTCCCCACCCCACAACCTTGTACACTACTGTAATTAGAAGAACAAAAATGGAGCTCCAAATGCTGGGAGAAGACATTTTCTTGATTACAACAGATGAAGCTGCTTCCTATCGAATTTGTTGGCATGTAATAATGTTGGGATTGAGGGGAAGTGTGTGATTGCTTGATTGCTAGCTACTACGTCGTTCATATATTCTTTTAGTTTTGGGTGGTTGGGTTCTGAATTCCAGTATTTTTTATTGACGTTGATATAGAACTTTAATGTGCTATATTTATATTTGGTGCTGATCTTTTATCACATTTTTATATGACAAATTGGTGTCACATCAATGACTGATTTTACATGCGCTTATCTTTTTTAATAATTAAAATACATCATTAAATTAGATTATAATGTAAAAGTGGGGCGGCCAATCTAAAATGCACACATGTATATAACATCAGTGTGTAAAACGAAAGGATGATAAAAGATCATTTATCATTTATGTTTGAAGTTGGGATCAATATAAAATTTGGTGGGCCCGACATTTTTGACATGGTGTTCTTACGCTTGTAAGATAGAAGTGATGCCCAGCAAACAAAAATGTTTGGTAATTTATGTTTGAGAGTCCTTTGTCCTATGATTCATGTCTGATTTAGTTAATTATTAACATTGGCAAGTTGGGCATTAGGTATGTAAGAGAAGGACAGACCATATTATTGGGGAATTTATTTAAAAAATGCAGGAAAAAAGAAAAATAAGAAAAGTGATGTGTTTTGGAAAAATTTAGAAAAGTGGCATTGCGGTTACACACTGTGGTGTCACAATTTTTTATTTAAAAAAAAAAAAATTTATGTCACCGCGGTGACATTGTTTTTAGAAAAAAAAAATTTTAATGTGTCATGCGGTGACAAATATTTTTTTTTAAAAAAACAATATATTTTATTTTACGATGAATTGCTGCCAACTTCTCGTTAAAATTTCGGCACCATCGTGGCGAGTTGTCAACCATCAAATATACCGTTCGACTCCCCTTGATGAGACGAACATTTCCTCACAAACAATTTCAAATTTTATCAATCGCAAATAATGAATCTTTAGCACGAACACCGCACCTTTCGGCCGTCGATTCGTCGCCACCGGAGCGATCCACGATCACGAACCACCACCACTGGACTCACCTCGACCTAACGGTTCTAACGAAACCAACCTAGTTCAATTTTATTAAATATTTGTTAAGATATGAAAATTTGAAGATTTTTCCGTCGATAATTCGCGCTGAAATTGTTTGCTGTCATTTCTCCATCGTCAGGACGAATCACAGATTAAGACCATAGCCGTTCGAATCCTGTCATCCAGACAATTCCAACAAGACCAATCTTGCTCAATTTCATCAAGTATTTGTTTGTTCAATTAAAATTTATATATTTTAAAATAGTTATAATTTTATTAAATTTTATTTAATTAATTAATAATATTATTTATAATTAATTAATAATTAATAATATTATTAATACTAAATAGTATTATTAATTATTAATTAATTATAAATAATATTATTAATTAATTAAATAGAATTTAATAATATTATAACTATTTAAAACATATAAATTTTAATTGAACAAACAAATACTTGATGAAATTGAGCAAGATTGGTCTTGTTGGAATCGTCTAGACGGCAGGACTCGAACGGCTATGGTCGTAATCTATAATTCGTCCTGACGGTGGAGAAATGGCAGCAAACAGCTTCAGCGCGAATTTTCGGCGGAAAAATCTTCAAATTTTCATATTTTAACAAATATTTAATAAAATTGAACTAGGTTGGTCTCGTTAGAACCGTTAGGTCGAGGCGAGTCCAGTGGTGGTGGTTCGTGATCGTGGGTCACTCCGGTGGCGGCGAATCGACGGCCGAAAGGTGCGGTGTTCGTGCTAAAAATTCATTATTTACGATTGATAAAACTTGAAATTATTTGTGGGGAAATGTTCGTCTCATTAAGGAGAGTCGAACGGTATATTTGATGGTTGACAACTCGTCATAATGGTGCCGAAATTTTAACAAGAAGTTGGCAGCAATTCGTCGTAAAATAAAATAATTTTTTTTTTTTAAAAAAAAAATTGTCACCGCGGTTTTGCACCGCAGTGACACATTAAAAAAATTTTTTTTTTTTTTTTAAAACAATGTCACCGCGGTTGACTACTGCGGTGACATAGAATTTTTTTTTTTTTAAATAAAAAATTGTGGCACCACGGTAAGTAACCGTGGTGCCACTTACTTTTCTAATTTTTTTTAAAACACATTAATTTTTTAATTTTTTTTTGTATTTTTTAAATAAATTCCCCCATATTATTTACATCATTTTAATCTCTTCCGATTTTTCATTGAAAATTAAAATAAAATTTATCGGGTTGTGGTTAAAATTGTGATACTATTTTCTTTGAGGTTATATACATGAGAACATCTAGTAAGGATAATATAAACTTTTGGTTGTATATATTATCTTTTGTGATATACATTATATTGATAAATTTGAGTTTATTTTACGGGATGAAAGGAAATTACTTATAGAACGAGTTCTAATTAAAGAAAATATGAAACAGTGATAATTAGATGTAGCGAGTAGGGGGTGCTATACCTTAGCTATGCGCTTAGTCCTGCATGTGTTGTGGTGATGAGGAATATTTGGTTTTCCATGCTAGTTGCATTGATATATTCAAGAAATGCAATGCTTATTTTCGTTCTTTATTAGTGTTTCTTAGGTTGTTTTCAACTGATACCCCTCTGCAGATCAACATATTGCTCCTCCTTTCTTGTTAACATCAGGATGATACTGCAATTATGTTATTTGATATGATAGCTCAGAACAAGAAGTTTTGAAATTTGTTTTGAATTTTCTTAAGTAACTTGAGTTATCATTACATCAAATTTGATTAAATGTTAATTTCTCTTTTTTTATATCAGTAGATAAAAAACCTTGGTTTTCAAAATAATGGTTAATTCATCTAGCCTCCTTTCTCTATCAAGTATATCTAAAATCGTTAAAAATTGCAGAATAATGAATATTGACCGTAGTTGGATGTGGAGGCGCTTGGATGATAATGGGTTTCTTTTAGATGAATTCATAACAAGGGTTGATCAGGAGTTCTTGAACTTTGCCTTTGATACCCCACGATTTTTTAATTATGGACAAATCAAATGTCCATGCTCTAAATGCGGCAGCACAAGATTCTTGAATCAGAGTGATGCGCATTTACACATAGTAAAAAATGAATTTACTTGAGGTTATAACATTTGATACGCACATGGTGAATCCTTAAACATAAGAGATGATGTGGGGGGTTCTTTAACCGCTCCTCGGGTAGAAATGTCTCGTTATAAAACAATGGTGATAGATATAATAGGCCGTGAGTTGAGCTCAAACTTCACGTGTGATGAACAACTGCCTAATCCAGAAGCACAAAAGTTTTTTAACTTATTAAAAAGATGCTCACAAACCATTATGGGATGGCTGCAAAAATCACACAAAACTCTCTGTTGTGGCCCAACTATTAAGTATCAAATCAGAGTACAATTTACCTGAAGCTTGCTATGATCGACTTGTGTCAACAATCAAAAGCATGTTGCCTGAAAATGAAAAGTTGCCAGATAACTTCTACACGACCAAAAAACACCTAGGTAAACTTGGTCTAGGTTATGAAAAAATTGATTCTTGTGTAAACAATTGTGTATTGTATTACAAAGAGAACAAGGGCCTTCAAATGTTATCATCCTCGATATAAGCATTCAAGGCAGGATCACGGAAAAAAAGTACTTTTCAAGGTGTTGCGTTATTTGCCTTTGATACCTAGGCTCAAAAGACTATATGCATCTAACTAAACCTATGAGCACATGACATGGCATACAAAGCTAAGCAAAAGGCACTGAATTATGCTCACAAACAGTTAGGTAGAGAACCAGAGATGAGTGATATGATTGATAGAGGTCCTTATTGGTTGAATAATCAATTATGGAATGATCTAGGTTAGAAGTATTGGGCCTCAAAAGATTATTTAGGAAAATGTCGAACTGCCAGAAAAAATCGTTTGACTGAAAAAGATGGTTCGATAACAAAACACACTAGTGGTTCTATTCCTGTAGTGGCACATAGGCAAAAAATGGTAAATTTTAAGTATAAAGTTTTTAGATATCTTTTATGCAATTTATCGACATGTGAATTAATATTGTTTTGTAAACTATAGAAAAAAGAACTTGGTAGAGAAGTGACTGATCTTGAGCTATTTCAAAGATGCCATAGAAAGAACAAAGGAATTGGGGAGTTCATCGACAACAAATCCAAAAGAATTAGTGTAAGTATAATTTGTCATTGGATTTAAATATTGGTTAGTATATATGTTGAGAGATTTTGTTAGACTTTTATTACATAAATATTCCTTTGTATCTAATGTACTTGCACAAGAAGAATACCTTGCAAAAACGGGTTGTACTGATGTTTGTTCACAGTCTTCATTCGATATCTCAACTTGGTATGATATCACTGGAGGTCCTTCTGAAGGACGCTTATATGGATTTGGATGTAGCTCCTCATCTACAAGTTCAAGTTCAGTCAGTTCTACTCTTAAAGCATCTGATGAGAAGATTAATGAGTTAACAAAAGCTGTGGAGGATATGAGCTCTAATGCTACAAAGATGGAAGAAGAATTTTCAAGACGAGAAGAAGAAAATAGAAAATTGTTTGAAATTGCTCTTGAAGAAGCTCGAAAGAGGGAGGTAAGGCTCGGAAGAGGGAGGCAGACCTACGAGAATTAGTTCGAAAATTACTTCAAGATGTGGGATACACAAACCATCAATTTGCTGGTGGGTCTGGACAACAGGAGCAACAACATTCCAGGAAAGATAATTAGTTTATTTTTTCTGTTGGTTGTTTATGACTTAGTTTATGTTGATTTGGGTTGTACTTTGACTTATGTTTGTTGACTTGGGAGCGCAACCATTGATATTATTTGGTAGTATTTGGATGATACAATGACATCAATTTCATTAGTGTTGTTGTATTATGAGTATCTTTTTTGTTAATATTTATTGTTCTTATTTGGCAAATTCAGATTTTGGTATTGATGGAATGTATTTGATGGTATAAAAAAAACCAAAAATAATTAAAGACAGAAAATTTTGAAAGTTTAGAGTCTGAATCAGAGACGAATTAGAGACAGAAATTTGTAAGGCTTTAGAGACGGATTAGAGACGGAACATTTTCTACGTTTCAGAGATGAAATTAGAGACGGCATTAACAAACAAATACTTTACCTTTAGAGACGGATTCAGAGACGTAAAGTTCTTTTTTTATCGACGGATTCAGAGACGGATTGCCTACGGAAAACAGAGACGGATTACGCTTAAACTTTCTTCTTGTTTGTCGACAGACTCAGCGACGAAAATGTTCGATCTCGGAATTAGAGACGGAATATTATTTCCGTCGCTAATATTTAGCCACAGATCTTTCAGCCACGGATTGCGGCGTTTTCCATCGCTAATTTATTGTAGAGACGGAAATCCTAGTTTCAGAGACGGAAATTTCCATCTCTGATATCCAACACACTAAACTTCAGAGTTAGTCAATGTTGAGCAGTTGTAGGTATTGAATGAGACTATAGAGTTTGCACGCTTTAAATTCCATCAATTCTTGCACACTTCACTTGGGAACATATCCGTGAGATCATTGGAGCTATTAAAAAATGAAATTACTGTCTCAGAAAAAGTGGCTTAGATTTGTCCAAGCAGGCTTCATACTCCAAATTCACTCAATATGGCAAGTTATTTTCTTGCTGGTCATCCCTTGTAGTTGATTGGTTTAGGCTAACTAAGATACTCGGGTAAGAGATTGACATCTCAATTTTCACTAAAATGGTACCACAATATTAGTGTGTTATCAAAAACCTAGTCTAATAAGATCACTGTTTAAAGGTAGCCGAATTCCCAATGGAGATATATATTAAGATATTCTGGGAAAAATATTTTTTTAGTTCATTAAGTATGCCCAATTTTAATTTTAGTCCTATAAGTATGACCATTTTTTATTAACTCCAGTAACTTGCAAAATTGATTAGTTTTAGTCCTCCGGTCGATTGGATTTATAATTTGCGCCGGAAAAGTGACATGGCATGACACCTAGATGCGTTTTGTTGATTTATAATCCTATGTGGCTAAAATTATGATGTGGAAGACAAGTTGGCCATCTTTTGTGCAAGTTTGGAGAGAAGAAAAGTCACCTTTCTTCCCTCCAAAAGATGACCAACTTGTCTTCCACATCATAATTTTAGCCACATAGGATTATAAATCAATAAAAACGCATATAGGTGGCATGCCATGTCACTTTTTCGATGCAAATTATAAATCCAATCGATCGGAGGACTAAAACTAATCAATTTTGCAAGTTACTGGAGTTAATAAAAAATGGGCATACTTAAAAGACTAAAACTAAAATTGGACATACTTAACGGACTAAAAAAATATTTTTCCCAAATATTCTTAAAGAAACTGGAACTATGGGTTGTTGATTGGTAGATTCTGTAATAAAAGTGAATCATTATTTAAAAAGTATAAGGCCTCCTATCACAACTTAATATCACTATTCATGCATTTTAACTTTGAATGACACAAATTTTATTTCTCATGTTTTTGCATTTGGGTCATTTTACTTTAATGAAATAAGTGTTAACAAAGTTTGCAAACCTCTAGCTCCACTGATAGAAACCTGTGTATTTCACTCACTATACTCCATTGACCTGAATGAATAGTTATACTTAACTAATATTCAATGATATGTCTATCCCAGATTTCTTGGAGCATCCTCAACAACTTCAGCTGCTTGGTCAGTTATTTATTGCACTGTTAGAAATGGCTAAGAATCAACAACGTGAAGCATGGGGATAGTCATGACATGCATCAAGCTGCATAAATTAATGCTTGCTACATATAAACCTAGAGCTTTGCTAACGATAACACCAATTTGTAACACAAACATCTCACCCCCTGGGACCATGCATGCATAATCAACAAAAGGTGAGGAACAAGAGAGCATCACTCAAGATTCCACATATGCAAGAAATATTGTTGCTGCAATGATCATTCAACTACAATAACCCTAAGCATTCATACAAGAAAGAAATGTTACTTATATATCATTATTGACATTTCTTAAGAACCCTAATCTTCTTCCAACGTGATTCCATATAGTAAGAAGCATCATTCTGAGCATAAACCCCACACTTGAAGTAATGAGAGGTTCCCTCAGGTCCACCTCTACCAGTTGCTTCATATTTCAGCACTCCATCAATGTACACTTCCACTCTCCTTCCCTCAACATCATGAACCACATTCAACTTCAACCATCTCCCATATATGTTTGGTACGATGACAGGCGCTCGATAGTACGACAGTGTCCCGTTGTACACTCTGAGCATTAGGGTCGTGGCGTGTGGGCTGGACCCGAAAACCTGCATAATGCATACACCGGAAGTGCCATATGGCACATACATGTATGCTTCGAATTGCCACACTCCAGAGGAGTAGTCGTTTCCCTGTAGAAACGACGTTCGGACGTTAATTAATGATCCAGATCTTATATCGCAGTTTTGATGGGATAAAATATTTGGCCGGAAATAGAAAAACGTGGTATAATGACAATATAAACAAAAGTTCTGTTTCAATTGTCATTGTTAATAATTAGTGACATCTATAGTGCTAATATAGACCTATACATACATATATATATATATTTACACGCACACACCTGACAAACTCACCTGCCCAAATTTTTCAGTCATTAGGTATTGCTAGCAACAATTTTTATATAATTATTGTCACTATCAAAACTATTAAAATTATTAGAGTAGTTGAAAAATGTGATATAAAAAAATTCATAAATAAGGTACGCAAGCTCCCCCTATTGAATATTAAATAATTTATCTTTTTAATAGTTTAAATTTTAATGAGGTGGTCGTTTAGCATGATATTCAAGATAGACCAAATAAGGGAGAATTTATTTAAAAAATACAAGGAAAAAAAAATTAGAAAAGTAACATATTTTGGAAAGATTTAGAAAAGTAAGTGGCACCGTGGTTACTCACCGCGGTGCCATAATTTTTATTTAAAAAAAACATTTAATGTGTCACCGCGGTTCAAAACCGCGGCGACAATTTTTTTTTCAAAAAAAAATTATTTTATTCTACGATGAATTGCTGTCAACTTCTCGTTAAAATTTTGACACCATCATGGCGAGTTGGCAACCATCAAATATACTGTTCGACTCTCCTTGATGAGAAGAATATTTCCCCACAAACAATTTCAAGTTTTATCAATCGTAAATAATGACTTTTTAGCACGACCACCGCACCTTTCGGCCGTCGATTCGCTGCCACTGGAGCGACCCACGATCACGAACCATCACCACTGGACTCGCCTCAACCTAACGGTTCTAACGAGACCAACCTAGTTCAATTTTATTAAATATTTGTTGAGATATGAAAATTTGAAGATTTTTCCACCGAAAATTCGCGCTAAAGCTGTTTGCTGCCATTTATCCACCGTCAGGACGAATCACACATTGAGACTATAGCCGTTCGAATCATGTCGTCCAGACGATTCCAACAAGACAGTCTTGCTCAATTTCATCAAGTATTTGTTTGTTCAATTAAAATACATATGTTTTAAAATAGTTATAATTTTATTAAATTCTATTCAATTAATTAATAATACTATTTACAATTAATTAATAATATTATTTATAATTCATTAATAATAATATTTATAATTAATTAAATAGAATTTAATAAAATTATAAATATTTTAAAATATATGTATTTTAATTGAACAAAAAAAAAATGAATTTGGCAAACAGTTTCAGTTAATTTTTGCTGGAAAAATCTCCAAATTTTCAATTCTCAATAAATACTTGATAAAATTGAGGAAGACTCGTCTAAATAGTATTATTAATTATTAATTATTAATTAATTATAAATAGTATTATTAATTAATAAATAGAATTTAATAAAATTATAACTATTTTAAAACATATGTATTTTAATTGAACAAATAAATACTTGATGAAATTGAGCAAGACTAGTCTTGTTGGAATCGTCTGGACAACAGGATTCGAACGGCTATGGTCTTAATCTGTGATTCGTCCTGACGGTGGAGAAATGGCAGCAAACAGCTTCAGCGCAAATTTTCGACGGAAAAATCTTCAAATTTTCATATCTCAACAAATATTTAATAAAATTGAACTAGATTGGTCTCGTTAGAACCGTTAGATCGAGACGAATCCAGTGGTGGTGGTCCGTGATCGTGGGTCGCTCCGGTGGCGGCGAATCGACGGCCGAAAGGTACGGCGGTCGTGCTAAAAATTCATTATTTACGATTAATAAAACTTGAAATTGTTTATGGGGAAATGTTTATCTCATAAAGGGGAGTCGAACGGTATATTTGATGGTTGACAACTCGCCGTGATGGTGCCAAAATTTTAACGAGAAGTTGGCAGCAATTCGTCGTGAAATAAAATAATTTTTTTTAAATTAAATTTTTTTTTTAAAAAAAACAATGTCACTACGGTTAACCATCGTGGTGACATAGAGAAATTTTTTCTTTTTAAATAAAAATTGTGGCACCGCGGTGCCACTTATTTTTCTAAATCTTTTCAAAGCATGTTACTTTTCTAATTTTTTTTTTCCTGCATTTTTTAAATAAATTCCCCCAAATAAGTAGGACCTCAATTCGAATTTTATTGCCAGCCGCTTATAAAAAAAAAATTCACGTGTCCGAAAGTAGAAAATTTATACTTTTATGGAGTACTTTTTCATGCTTTATTGATCTGTATAAATTTTCAAAATAAAATTAACATCCCCCTGTGGTTCAATTGCCGTGCGACAACACATAAACATATAGTTTAAAATCTAAAGAAGTCAATAACACGACTGGACCAAAAAAACACAAAAAAGAAGTGTTTGGGGAAATGAAGGTTATTACCCGAACACGAATCTCAGTACGAGGATTGGTTTTAGAGGTGGGAGTGTGAGGTTTATCTGTCTTGAAAATCCACAGTTTGTGAACCCCTCTCTTGAAGCTGTACCTCTCATCTTCGGGCACGTCGTATGGCCGTTGGATCACGAGATTTGAACGGTTCAGATGCTGAGAGATGAACCCTTTGGTGGGATCAATAGGTCCCCTCCCCACAACCTTGTACACTACTGTAATTAGAAGAACAAAAATGGAGCTCCAAATGCTGGGAGAAGACATTTTCTTGATTACAACAGATGAAGCTGCTTCCTATCGAATGTTGTTGGCATGTAATAATGTTGGGATTGAGGTTGTATGTCCATGCATTGATTTATAGAGATCAACCCGTTTACCGTCATTGGCGAACTGCTGAGGTAGATGGTGATAGGAAATGGTATTCTGCAGCTTTGGCAATAATTGTGGTAGGGTCCAATTTTCGCTCATCTTTTTTCTTTTATAGATGTGGTTATTCCTTTGAAGCCAAAAGGTGCCAGCATGTGAAGTTGAACAATGTGTTCCATGGAATTTTCTTGGTGTGCGTTGTCTGATTGAGACAGTTGGTTTTGAGCCAAGTGAGGCTCGATGTAATTGAGGTACATCTTCTATTTCATTTAATATATACGTTTATATTATAGTTCTGCACAACTTTTCTCGACCGGATTGAGGGGAAGTGTGTGATTTCTTGATTGCTACCTACTACGCCGTTCATATATTCTTTTAGTTTTGGGTGGTTGGGTTCTGATTATGACGTTGATATGGAACTTTACTGAGCTATATTTATATTTAGTGCAGATCTTTTATCACACTTTTATATGATATATTGGTGTCACATCAATGAGTGATTTACATGCGCTTATTTTTTTAATAATTAAAAGACATCATTAAATTAGATTATAATGTAAAAATGAGGCGGCCCATGTAAAATACTTAGGTGTGTATGACATCAGTATGTAACACGAATGGATGATAAAAGATCATTTATCATTTATGTTTGAAGATGGGATCAATATAAAATTTGGTGGGCCCGACATTTTTTACATTGTGTTCTTATGCTTGTAAGATAAAAGTGATGCCCAGCTAACAAAAATGTTTGGTATTTTATGTTTGAGAGTCCTTTGTCCTGTGTTTCATGTCTGATTTAGTTAATTATTAACATTGGCAAGTTGGGCATTAGGTATGTAAGAGGACAGACCATATTATTTACATCATCTTAATCTCTTCCGATTTTTCTTTGAAAATAAAAAGGAAATTTACACTGTAAAAAAGTCTAAATATGTTGTCTCCAATGAAACGAAGGTTATATCAACGATGTTTTAGTCTAGTGGTTAAGGTTAAAAGTGAAGTTTTACGAATAAATTTGAAGTCATGGATTCTAGTTCACGGAATGCTGTGGGTATTTACCTCACTTTATGTTAGTGTTTGTAATTTGTTATCGTCGTTAGTCATACTGATGTATTGGTTGAATTGATATATTATTAAAAAAATCTTCTAATTGATACAGTAACAGCCCAGATCCTAAAGTGGACTGCGGCTTGGGGAAACGCGATAAATAGAAACAACGGCTCCATACGGGAAGGCTAAAGAAGCGTCTTCTTGGTTTTGACAAAGGCAGCAATAGCAACATAAAAAAACAAAGGTGCAATAGCAACATCCAACAAGGAACAAGAACAAGGAGGGGATTTGGGCATATATTCAACTCTTAGGAATCTGGCAGGGGTTCGCGGTTTTCTTTAAGGACTACTCGCGCGCGCGGGACAGCCTTACGGGCTCTCCCAAGTTATAATAATGATAAATATTTTTAATTTATTCAAAAAATTATAAATATTTTATTGGAATTAATGAATATTTAACAAATAGTCCTCTACGATGGTTGTCATGAAGGGATATCTGTTAGATGATCATTAATTTCGAAAGAAGCATTTGTAATTATGACGAATCCCATGAAAACATGTTATAATTACCCTTAAATTTATGTAGTTTTTTGTGATCTGTATGTACGACAGAAAGCTCTTTGACCTACGAGATGCGCACCATTTATTGGTGTACAAGATTCCTCATCGATCCAGACACAATTTTAGGATACTAAGTTCTAGTTTAATCCGACTGTTGTATAATTGATTACAATAGAATCGGGATTGGAATAATTGGTTTTAGGAAAATGATTACGGCGTTTTGATTTACGATTTCAATAATTAATTACATAATGTTAAGTGATTCTTGGTAGAATTTATAGCTAAGAGAAATCTTATTATAATATTGAATTGGGGAATTATAAATTGTATCTTAAATATAAGTGTGAATTGGAGCATGGTACAAACCCAACCCAATATTTAATACGAAAAAGTATTATTTTAGTTCGCTAAGTATGTCTAATTTTAATTTTAATCCGATAACTATGTCCATTTTTGTTTAGGTCCACTAACTTACGAAATTACTTAATTTTAGTCTTTTGGCAAATTTTTCGACAATTTTACCCCTATGCAATTTTTGAAAGGCAATTTTAGTCCATATGCATTCATAGGGGTAAAATTATCCGAAAATCTGCCAGAGGACTAAAATAAGTAATTTCGTAAGTTATTGGATCTAAACAAAAATGGGCATAGTTATCAAACTAAAATTAAAATTAGGCATACTTAACGGACTAAAATAATACTTTTTCCTATTCAATATGGACAAAATTTGAAATTTCTAACACTGGTAAAAATTTGCAAATTTAATACTATTCAACCAACGTTTTCTCCGGATATAAAGACGATGGTATGCAGTAATTATACATAAAAATATTTTTTAAAAAAGAAAGGGAAACAAAAACATCTACGCTTTGTTTGATTTCATTTTTAACTTGTTTTGGTGTGTTTTGTAGAGATAGAGAGAGAAAAACAAAGATAAATAAGTATGTATTAGAGATAGTGTGTATGTTTGGATTTGTTTTTAGAGATAATATAAAATAAGTATAGTATGTTTGATGTTGTTTAGTGGGAGACAAAAACTATTGTTCATTGTCAAATCATGTCTCTTTAATATATATATATAATATATATATATATGAGTATGTATATTTTGTTTTAGTTGTGGGGCCTATACTTAGTGTAGACTTATTTTGATCAAAAATAAATGAGCCACTGTTTCAAAATATCTCAAAACACCACCAAAACTTCCAAAACAAATCAAGGCAGATATTTATCACGTTTTTCGCTCATCTCGAAGATAGGCCAAAAATAAAACCCAACACTACTTTGTTGGTTTTATCCCCCCACCATTAACTAACGGGTAAAATTCATTTTAATCCGTGATCTTTGATTTTATTTAAAATAATTTTTATCTTTTTAACTTGTTTTAAATTAGTCCCCTGATGAATAATTTTCCCAAATTATTCTTATAAATTGTTTTATTTTTTAAAAACAAGTCAGTTTAAGCTCTTATTTTTTAATTTTAATTCTGTAATTTGGTTCCTCACGCATAAATTTAAAAAATATATATATAACATTTTTAATAGAAGAATTTATAATTGGACAATTATTTAGATAATAACTCGATGAATGATATATCAATATATAATTGTTGTGAATTTGACAAACGTGAATTTTTCAAATAAAAGAGAACTTGAATATATAAGTTAGAGAAAAAAGTTAAGGAAAAAAATATAGAGAAAATATTAAAACAAAAAAACTTCTTAAATAAGAACATAAATAACAAATTGAATATGTCAGTTAAAATGTTGAATGATGGAATATAATTTTAAAAAAAAAATTGTTAAATTTTTTTTACTCTATTTGTTACTTAAGTTTTTTTTCTTCAACGTTATTCAACATATGTTTTTTTTTTTTTTTTTGTTTGAAAGTTACTAGAAATTTTTTATACTCACAAAAGTTTGATGATATGTCATTGATCAAGTTATTATTTAAATAATGTCCAATTATAAATATTTTCTTTAAATAATGGTTATAGTTTAAAAAAAGTTACATGCAAGGGACTAAATTGTAATTGAAAATGAAAAGTGAGGGATTAAAATAATTTTTTGTAAAAAATGAAGAATTTTATGGAAAAATCACTTAAATTGAAGTGAATTAAGAAGAGGAGGACTATTTTTTAAAATGAATTCAAATATTGAGAACTAAAATGAATTTTACCCTTAACAAATGGATAAAATGCATAAAACTCCCCTGTGTTTTAAAAAGTATGCAAAAACCACCCCTATGTTTTCAGAATAAGCTAAAAACCCCCTCCTATTTTGTTTTAGTCAGCAAAACACTCTCATTCTGTTAGAAACTAACAGAAGGTGGAGGAGACGCGCGTCTACTGCGTTTGGTAGTCATTTTCTGTGGTTTAGGTTCATATTTAATGACAATTTTGACTAAAATACCCCTCTATGGGTTTTTATATAACATACAAAGGGCTTTTTGGTTTGTTTTGTGTCTTCCTTTTGCCATTGTCACCCTAAAAAAAAATAAGTATTAAATTTTGCCATATTAAATTTAAATTTAAATTCAAAGAATTTTATATTTGTTAATTGTTAAATCCAAAATTATTTTAATTAATTAAAATATATTAATTACAACAATTATCATTATAATTATTCTTAATTAGATAGAATATTTAATTATTGTAATTATTTAAAATATTCTTAGTTAACTAAAATATATTTTAATTAATATAATTAAAATTAATTAAAAATTAAAAAAAAAAGAAGAAGAAATCAGATGGCGTAGCATTCACGGTGGTCCGCGATCGGAAAATTGAAATGCATGTATAGAGTTGACGAAAATCGATGGGAGGGGACTCATTCGATTCACAAGAAGAAGACGAAGTAATTGGTGGTGGTCCGCGACTGTGGGTCACTCCGGTGACAGCGAATCGATGGCGAAAAGCTTCGATGGTCGTGGTGGTAGCGTCTATGGTCGATGAAATCCCAAATTGTTTAAGGGAAAATGTTCGCCTCATGTAGATGAGTCGAATGATATGTGTGGCGCCCGAGGACTCGCCCTGACGACTCCGGAATTTGAGAGAGAATGTGGCGGTGAAATATTGAGCGAACCAATTGATTTCAAGGGTGTCGTGCTGACGCGTCTAGAGGAATTTCATGAAACAAGCACTATGGCTGGACCGATCATAAGACGGCGAGTCGAACGGTGGTAGTCATGACGGGAGACTCGCCAGCGTTCTCCAACGGCCGACCGGTGGCAGCGGGGGAAGGGGGTGGGGTGGGGTGGGGTTAGTTAGTTTATATATATATAATAATATATTTTTTAATTCTAAATTATTTTTTAAAATCTAACGGTTGAGATTAATCAATTAGATCTAACGATCAATATTTGATCAAAAAAGATCCAACGGTCATTAAAATAAAAAATAATATATATTAAGTAAGAGTATAACGGTCATTTTCTAAAAAATTAACACTGTTAGTTGGATTTAATGAATAGAGAGTGATTGAGTTGAGTTTTACAAAATACAGAGGGACTTTTAGCCTATTCTCATAACAAGAGAGTTGTTTTTGGAAACTTTTTTAAAACACAAAGGGGTTTTATGCATTTTGTCCCTTAACGAATACCATAAAAAAAACAATAAGATGAAAAATATGTGATATGATTATGGGTTGCCACTGTTGGCATGAAAAGGTAAATGTTGTTGATATGAAAAGTTTGAAGTTTGGAAAAAAATTTGGACCATTTCTCGATTTATGCGTGTCATCCTTGCACATGGGCCATGTTAATCTTCTCTGTATCGTTCCAATCGGATGTCTCCAAAGGGACAATCACATACTACAAGTGAGTCAGAAAAAAAAGCAAACCTATTTATTGTCAATGTGGGACGAAGTTGCTCCACCTATTCTAACATCTACCTCGTATAGCTAAATAATAGTAAGTCAATCGGAATATAAATCAAACACAGATTTTTATACTTAAGTAGTAACCAAAGTAACTAGTTTTTCTTGAGGTTGTTTATTTGGTAAAACCAGAATCGAAATTTTTTGTGAAGATATTTACTAATTTCTTTCACTTTGATATATGAAATAGTAAAACGAATTAATTTCGGAAGAAAGAAATAAATGGAAAGGTCTACCCAAAAGGGAACAAAAGTTTAGTTAACTGAATATGGCAGAGCTGTTTAGTTAACAAGACTCAAAACACTGTCGCCCAGAACAACATTTGGTCCTACTTTTCTCTTAGGAGCGCTGGCAGTAGTTAATATGAATGGGATATTGCCTTCTTCATGGCTATTCAAACCAGCTATCTTAACTGAGTGTGCATAAATTAAATATTTATTATTTTTATTTAATTAATGAGAAAAAATTAACATAAACAATTGATCATAAATGAAAGGAAGAAAGGAAAGATAATTTTTTTAAAAAAAATATATAATAAGATTGAAGAATTTATATGGTAGGGCATGTAAAGGTATGGACTCAAATTTGATGAAGGAAGTTTTTTATTTTTTAACTTTTATCTAATCTATATTAATATAAAAAAGAAAGACTATTCACAATCACAAATGACAGTTAGTGACACCACTGCACCAATTTTTTGTGAAGACAAAAAATGCACCTTCAACTAATAAAATAACTAATTTATTTAACTTTATAAATTTTACATTAATTGATATATTAATTTTTTATTTGTTTTCTTCTTTCGGTTTGTTTAATAAAATATATTAGTTTATATATTTTACTCTTATTTATAATATATATTAAATAATGAAAGTTAATTATTATATGTGCGCAAAAATGACGTGCAACAACGAATACATTCAAAAAAGAAAAGACCATATGCATCTGGTGCATCAAAGTTCGTTATTATGAGCTTCTCCTACTCAATTAATAGTAAATATAGATATAGATAGATAAATAATTAATTAAATATTCCTTTTACATTCTTTATTATGTATTTTAGTTAATTGATTTTTATATGAATGAAGAAAAATGAATACAATTTTTTAAATATAGTAGAGAGAAAGAGAAGAGAAAAAGATAATAGTTGGAAATAAAACTAAATAATTTAAAAATAAAATACTAAAAAGTTTGGAATTAAAGAACAGAAGAAAAATAAGAATTAAATAACTATAAACATCTGACCAAAAATGGAAGTTGAAGGGTGGAAGAATAAAACTAGAAAAAAATAAAAAAAGAAAAAGAAAAAGGACACCAAATTCTCTCTTTTCAATTATTAAAAGAGTATAGATAAACTAAAATCATAAATTGATATCAGTTTCTTTCTTTCTAATTTATGGTTTAGGCAAAATGCGATCAAAGGGCAATATCCAACTGCTTTTTTTCTGGAAAAGCCCCTCTAATAAAGACATCGTTGGATTGAATTATGTTGGTACATGGCCCGGCAGATTACCTATGGTGTCTCCCCTGAAAGCCGCCTTTGTTCTTGGCAAAGAAGGCATTCTTTGGTTTGGGAAGCTCATGAATATCCATCACCTGAATTGTCCTTTGCCTTTTGGCTTCATCAACCGGAAAAAAGAACAAAAAGCCGATCAGTATAAGGGAAACATGCCCAGTAACTACAATTGAATCGGGAGTTTAATTTCAGACCATTTTCAGCTTCTTGGTAGTTCTCTTGAAGCCTCCTCCTTGCTGAATTTAGCCTCTCATCATCTACGACGGGTTCCCTTTGGGCCCTCTGCAAAATCCCATTTCATTAGTTAAGGACCATTCCAGATCACATTGAGCATGAATCCACAAATGTTCACTAATTGCATAACCAATATAAACCATACAGAAAATAAAAGCAATTAAACTCGGCAAAAGAACTGTGTGTGTGCGCTTATTAAAAAAAAGTTTGAGCTTAGCATTCAGTACATTGGGAGGAGGAGCAGAAGCAGATTTAGGAGCTGATTGTGGTGGTCTTGATGGAGCTTCTCTTCGGACCGCAGATTGAGGCGCTTTAGGCTTTGTTTCATGTTCTGCATGATTCCTTTCTGCACCAGAACTCCCATCTAACAAAGAAAAACAGAAAATTCGCAACATTAATCTAACACCAGCAAAAAATCCAGCCACATATGACCAGCTGTGAATCCAAAACCAGATTGGAAACTCACTCCGGGGATTTGGAGAGTATCCAAAATCTGGAACCTGCAAAAACGAAAAAGTTAAGAAGACCAACAACAGTGTTTCAACACCAACTTTCTCTTTTTTCTCTGTCTTTCTGTTTCTTTCTACTTTTCTTTTTCTTTTTCTCCAGAAAAATCAACAGACTTAGAAAAACTTTCAATTCACCTGGTGATGGCCATTTTGTTGATTTTTGGGTATGTTCTGCTGAGGTGAGTCCACATCAGCTGCCACCACCATTACCACCAGTATTAACACATCAATCTCTTCTTTAATTCAAATTATTCATTCTCATTCAAACAACCTTTTTTTAGCAAGACTACTTAGTCATACTACTATACAAAGAAGTTTCCAATTTCGAAAAGCTAAACAAAAATTACCAATAAGGTTTGAAGTTTGTTGCGGTTGGTTGACCTTAACCCATTCGTCCACTGTTTCCTTCCATTTTCTGCAGTGAAATGAGATACAAAAAAAATTCCAAAACAAGAAACAAAATTAAGTAAAATGAGAGATGAAATTCAAAACAAAATAGATAAAACCATTTCCTAATCTGGGTTATTGGGAAGCTGAAAACCTGACAAGCTGCTTCACCAATCTGCGAACTTCATTTGATGGATGCTTCCTCAGTCGATTCACATGTCTTCCTATATCAGTTTCCTACTCAATGAACTCAATTCTTATCAGAACAAAAAAGATTACGTATAAACAATTTATACATTAACACTTCTTAACTAAAAAGTTTGGTATTTTGTTCTTCAACCAGATAAACATAACAATCACCTTGAGCGCTTGGAACGTGATATCCATATCAGCCAAGGTTTGCAGCAATTCCACCACGGCATCTTCACTCTGAGAGCCACACAAAGATTAAATAAACCTCTACAAATTTAACCAAATAAACTAACATTAAAAGCATACAAATAAATGGGGAAATATAACGTAAACCTGTTGTGGATCCTCAAGCTGCTCCTTGATGTTGAGAATTTTGGTCTGTTCATCATCAAACAGCCCTGCATACGGATCCACATCCTCTTCTTCCTCTTCTCCGCCACTAGAGTTCCGGTGGTTTGACTCCGGAGTCAACGGACTCTTACTGAAATCCTCGTTTAAATTCCTCTTATCTTTATCATCATCAACACTAAATTTCTTCTTGTTTTCGTGGTCATCTTTATTATCAACATCATCACTACTGTTATTAATATTATTACTACGATTATAAAAACGGCCGTCCCGATCACCGTCGTCTTGAACACCGCCGTTGCAGTTCCGACACAGCTGCGCCGGGGGGGCGTAAAGCGACTCAACAATTCTATCTCTCCGGCGGCGCAATTCGTCGCCGTAGTCCGAGCTGGCGACTCCAATCGCCGCGTCAATCAGCGCCCAAATTCCAACCCCCGATCTCGATAGAATCGACCGAATTTCTTCCGAATCCATGGAAACAAAAAAAAATACTTCCTTTCTACAACTTTTTTCCCCGCTGCTCGACCGAAAAAGCGCAGAGAAAAATCACGAGAAGCGAATGGGAAAATTAGCGAGGGTTACATCAGCGGATCTGAGGAATTTCGCGGGGAAACAAGTGGAAACGACGCCGTAGTGGAGGTTTTTTTTTTGTACGTTAAAGACCTTTTTCTGTGTGTAATTGAATGAGAATCAGATCTGATAATCTCACTGTTCAGGCAGAGTCGGAAAGAGGAGCGCAAATATTTATTTATTTTTTTCATTTTTCCAAAAGTAAATTACATTAAGATCCCCAAATTTATACCAAATTACACAAATATTTTCAATCTTCTACAAAATTATAGCTAAACTGCTAAAGGAATTTTAACATAATGTTCTTTTAGAGAGTATTTATGTAAGTATTTATTTTTGAAATGGGGATATGAATATAATTTTATAAAAGATAAGGAGTGTTTATGTATTTTAATAATCTTTTAAGGTGTTAAAGGTAATTTGCAATTGCTTTAATTTTTATTTTGGACGAAATGGGGCATGGGATTCGGGGATATTTACGGAAATGATTAAGGTATAGATTCCGCTAGCGTAGAGCATATTGTGAGGGCATCTAATGTGATTCTCTCTTTACGTTTTGTGCTTTTGTTGTGTTTTTTTTAAAAGCTAAAATTAAGATACATTTTCTTAATTTTGTCATAATTATAAATATTTTATTTTTATTTAATAAATTATAAATAATTTTTTAAAATTAATAATTGTATAGTAAATACATCTTCGTGACAATCCATTACAGAAAATATATTTGTTAGATTATAGTTAATTCCAATAGGTATTTGTAATTTTTCAGATAATGAAAGAGTATCTATAACTAGAGATAGTTACACTCTCGTTTCTTAAGATTTGATGTAATTACACTTAAAACCTCATATGATGTGAAAAATACATTTAGTACCCATAAAATTTATTTTCGTCTAAAAAGTAGGTCAATCCATTAGTCAAAATCAATTGAATTTTCTGATATTATAAAAAAATTGAATAAAAATTAATATTTACCTCAATTGACTTATTATTCACTTATTACAGATAAAAAAAATCCAACTAAATTACCCTTATAACAACGAAGATGTACATCCCCATATACATTATCGCGTGAAAACGTATAAGGATAATTTGATTATAAAAAAATTTGTTTGACGTGCAATAAATCAACAATAAGTCAATCGAGGGTAAATATAGATTTTTTTTTTTTCAATTCAGCTGTTACTATCAACAAATTTAGGCGGAAACAAACTTCAGAAATGCCAGATGCAATTTTTCTCAAATCACAGAAGGTCTAAGTATAATTACACCAGACCTCAGGGGAGAAGAGTGTAGTTATCCTTGATAATTATTGTAAATCTTAAGAGATCCCTTTAATTTACCCTTTTCTTAAAGAAAAAACAATAGTGAAAAATGGGTATTTATATCCAGTAAGGCCTTGTTGGGTAGCTTATGCTCCATTATATAGATGCTTAAAACGCGTGAAATATCTTTTATCTCACTTTTATGTTAAATAATACAACACATCAACGTGCTAATCATATGTAAGTTCCATTCTTAATGCATTTATGAAACATAGTATCGATGACGAAGATTTTAAATGTCCAATTTACCCCAGTTAGAATAATAATTCTAATATTTATTTCATAACCTCACAATTATAATTCTTCTTTTCTATTACTCATTTATCACGTTTCTCTCTCACCTTACTTTTCTGAGTTTCTTTTTTTTTTTTTTCTCATAAACTTTTATATTACTAATAAATCAACAATTATTATTTATTTTTTTCTATCACTTCACTCTATGTTGCTTTCCCCTCATAAACTTTTTTTTTCCAATCCCCTCACTCTATGATTATTTCTTTTTATATTTTTTTTCTCCTTGTCATCTCACACTATAATTTTTTTTTATATACTTGCAAGAACTACACACAACTACAACTAGTATATATTAAAAAGAAATATACAAATAAGAGGAATAAAAAATATACCAGTGGTTAGATTTTAACAATAATGCAAAGATGGATGGATGTGTGTGTATACGTATATATATGGGATAATTACACTGTTCTTTTTTTAGATTTGTAAAATTACATCTAATACTCCTAAGGTTTGCTTGTGTCTAACAAATTAGTCTCTTCATTAGTCAAAATTTACCTAATTTGCTAATATAAAAAAAAATCAAAAAAAAAATCTATATTGGCTTATTGCAGGTCAAGCAAATCTCTTTATGCCAAATTACCCCTATACGTCTTCCCACGTTAATGCATATGAAGAGGTATATTTTCACCATTATAGGAGTAGTTTAGTCCAAAAAAAATACATATTAAACTACAATGAGTAAATAATAAGTCAATCGATGATAAATATAAATTTTCATTCAATTTTTCTGTTAATATAAGCAAATCCTGACTAATAGATATCCTTATTTATTAGACGGAAGCAAACCTAAGAAATACTTGAAGGAGTTAAGTGTAATTACACCAAACTTAAAGAACGAGGAGTATAATTATCCATATGTATGGAAGCAGAAGCTTGCAAGAATTAGTATTCTCTAAAAATTGCAGTGAATATTTTATTTAAATAATGGAATTTGGTTTAGTACATCAATATCTTATATTATAATAATATAGACTGCCACATTTATGCTTCTTTTAGTTGTAGACGTTACTACTCTTTACCTACCTCACTTCATAAAATGCGGTTTGTTGCGTGTCATTTTATTCACGTCATACGCTTTTCTTTTTTTAAAAAAATAAAAATAAAAAATGAAATAAAAACATAAAGGAGTATTAACATTATCTCTAGTGCCTATACTAGACGAGACGGTTGTGGTCGATATGAAAAAGGCTAGGAACGTATGCAGTGGGAGGCTTGTGGAATACCGCTCCTGAACAAGGGGCATGCCGATGTGAAGGAGGTGGCTCCATATGCCATTCCTTCCCTCTCAGTCACTCGCTCAACATCCCTTTTAAAACTTTACAAATATCTCTTAAAATTTACGATCGTCTAGCAAATACCCTTTATCAGGATTGTCGAGAGTGGTATTTGTTAGACGAACATTCATTTCAAGAAGGTATTTATAATTTTTCAAGCAATGATGAGATATTTGTAACTATGACGAGCTTCAAATAAACCCATCGTTGTTTTTAACCTAAAAATAAAGATTTTAATAAAAAATATCTTGATTTGCATAATGCAACACCTAAGAAAAAAGGCAAGTTTCACAAAGGTGCTTATATATCAGTTAAAACGAGCTCACTCAAATATAAATTTGAAAGCTTGCCAATGAGCTCGAGTTCAAGAATTTTCAAAAGCTTGACTCATTTCAAGCCCCTAATTGGCTAGAAACTATACCGAAAACGTGTCAAAGAACATTGCCCCTAAGCATGTGGTATCAATCATTCTGTATTACATATGCATAATCCTTGAAAAGTCTCCATGGAACCTCAAACAATGCAATATAAAGCTCAGTCAGGAATGTTACCTGGTAAAAGAATGTCACAGCTTACAAGTAACCATGTAGCTCTACTTGATTGGAATGTGCGTATGGGAACCTTCTATGTTGCCACGTTGATTCAAGCGTTCCTCTCTCGTCCATCAATTGGTGCATGAGTGCTTCTATTCCACTAAAAACTACTAAAAAAATATCATGTGGGCTATTTAATGCATTGATGAGCTGCATGGGAACGTACTCTTTCTAGTCTGAATATAGTTCAACCCAATACTCTAGACTCAGTTGACTTCTCACTGGACTTCTTCAAGCTACCCAATATGCCGTCGACGAGTTTATCCTTATCATCAACGGGTTGCTCCATGACAAATGAATAGGTCCTAACAGATTTCTGTTTCCGTGTGGGGTTTACAACTGGAGACTCGTTCTTGGTCCCAAGGCCAATTTCTGTGCTATCTGTTGCATTGGCGGTACTCGTGGATTCATCTTTCCTGCCATCTGCTCCTTTGTTGCTGTACCATGAATCAAGAATCTGCAGCAAAGAACTTTCTTCCTCCAATCTAGACTTGATTTCGTTTTCTGATTTGGAGGATGTCTCCTCTTCTGAATCAGAGATGTCATCCTCTTCTAGAGGTTCATAATCAGGAAGCCTTGACTCTGTTCTTCCATTTTGGCCTTTCCTATTCAACCTTGCTTCTGCTGCCCGTTTTCCAGGGCCTGAACTGTCAAGGGGACCAAGCTCGTCCCAAGAAGAGTCACCGTCATCATCTTTGGTCGACGAAACCGAAGATTCACCATGTGAGTCAATCACCGGACTGACCTTACTTTCTTCCATAGGAATACCAATGTTTTGTGGGTCAAGATTCTTGAATGCTGAAGCGGGAACGATTAGATTAGACTCGATTCTCACCCCAGGCATTATCTGTAAAAGATTCACCAACTTTTCATAGCCAAGCTTCTGCAGATCAAGAGCATAACCGTGTTTTTCAAGGAATAGTTTCCTAAAGGATCCCATGTTAAATCCTTCTGGATACTCCTTTACAATATGATCCACAAGTTTTTGGCAGTCGGCCAATATCTCACTTCTGGGCTTGCCCGAGGAAACTCTATGAACTACGGGTTGTTGAACTCCAGCATGAGGAGGATTTTGGTGCTTTCTCTCTCCAGATTCCTGTAAATTTGGCTGCCTGCCTGAGAAAATATGACTCAATCCATTTGAACTAAGAGGTGGTTTATGATGCGGATGCTTCCCAGCCAGCATAGTGAGCCTGAAAGGAAATGTCCGAGAGTCATCTACTTCCACCCATTTCTTGTCAGAAACCAACAAGTCAACCAGGTGAAGAAGATCTCCTTCAGGAAGAGAGCTCAGAACTGGAGGTCCCTGTTTTCGTAGATTTTGCACCAGATGCTCCCTGACACAACACATTATGACAACTGGACATGAGTTCAAGTATTGTATATATATATATACTATATATATATATATATATCACCAAAAAAAGCCATCTTTAATGCATGCCAAGAAAGCTAGCAAAAGTAGATGCATTACGATATGAGGCTTTGCAACCTGACATGCTGCTAAACTGCAAGACAAATGCATAGGAACTGATGTACCCATGGGAGAACATGTTCATAGTAGTACTAGTTAGATGGTAAAGCAAGCATCTTGGATTGCAAAATGACTCCATTTGTAAGTGCACTTAGTGTTCCCAGATACATAAGTTGGAAAATATAGAAGCTTATCTGATAAGCATTACATTATTGACCAGCTATTTTCACTGGGACGTTAATCAGCTTCAGAAAGATGCCACTTAAGGCATGATCTGATAAAATTAGATTAATCAAGTCAATGACAAGAATATTATCTGTCACCCCATTGCAAAAATTCAAAACCCTTCTAGTTAAGTGATCTTGAATCCAGTTTTCAGTTAAAAGTCTAAATATATCTTTATACCATAATATCTATCTCTTAATTGATTAAACTATTGATGTTGGATAACATGAATACTTTAAAAGCAATAAGTTAAGCAACCTGGTAACACATAGGGTCATATAAACAAACAGAGCCGCAAACAGAAGCTGCATATGCATGTTAATGTTAACAATTTCTTTTCTTTGTTTTTTTTCCCCTTTTATAAGTAAGATATGCTGAAAAGAAACCCGTAAAGCTGCAGTTATAAAATTGATTGAAATAACAGCAGGAGGTAGATGCATGGTGAAGTTGTGGAAAGGGTACCTGGTCCTTGACTCCAAAACAGCAGCTACGCCTTCGGATGTGTCAATGAATGACTCCAGTTCTTTCCAAAAGGATTCTTTTAAGAAAATCTCAGACTGCTCCAGAGTAACTTCCATCTGATCTACTGTTTCACCATTTTTTTCCACTTTATCATCAGACTCCCAGGAACTCCAAAGTTTAAACCAGCTCGTGGACCGATTGAAGAAGCTCGAACCTTGGCTGGATACATCAGTAACAGCATCACTACTCCTAGCAATTTTTCCATCAACCAAAGCCTCATGACTCGAAGGTGAAAAAATAGCTGGATGGACGGACTTGGCAGATTGGCATGTTATCAGAGTTTTTTCCTCAATATTATCCTTTCCAGCCGACTTCTCATCACCTTTCCGACAGTTCCTCTTGCTAGAATTAGTATCTCCACTTCCAAACCACCACATCCATATCCTTCTGAAGATCCCAATTTCAGGAGCAGAACTAAGCTCATTAGGAACAACAACTTGGTTCTTACGTTTTTCAGAAGACTCTTTGATTTCAACACCTGGAGAAGCCACATCAACTTGCTTTGGTTTCTCCTGCACTTTTCCCTTTCTCTCTTGCTGTCGTATCTCTTGAATAATATTTCTTTTTGAAGGGGTCTCTTTCCGCTTTTCTTCATTCTTCTGATCTTGCGTTGCTTGAGCTTTCACTTTGGTCCCTTGCAAACTCAGTGATGAAGACGACTCATTCTGCTTTTCTTCCTTCTGGTACTCATGGGAGTTTGCTGACTGAGCTTTTGATTTTGGTTCTGGAACTGGAAACAATCTTGACTTCTCACTCATATCCTCACTAGCACTTACCTCCCCATTTGGTTTAGCAACACTGCCAACTTCAGGTTCTCCATCATTAGCTGTAGGCTCTACATATGTAGCCACAACAGATTCATCAAGAAATTTGGTGTTTGCACCTCTCGCAAAAAGCTGGCCATCAGTTCCATTATAAAGCCTTAAAATGTGTGGCATGGCCAAAAGAAAACGAGAGAACTTTTTACATCCATAGAAGTCTTTGTCTATTGTCAAATTACTCTTAGCTAATTCTGCCCGAAGATTTGTAATCGAAATTCCTTCAGGATATGAATTAAGAATCTGACGGATATGCTTCATTACAGCCTTTGGAATTGGTCGAGGCTTAGAATCTGGAGCCAACCCACATGATTCATCAGTGTGCAAACATGAGGATTGATCTGTAACTGGAAATGGATCCTCAAGGGGAGCCTTGTAGTAACCATACCAAGAATTGTATGGACCATCTGGAGGCTGGTTGAAGAGCTTCCCTGTAAGGTTCTCTCCTTTGAGTAAAGAACTCCATTGCCACATGATAGTCGCTGCACTGCAGAGGACGCTAGGAGCACTATCTGGACTAGCTAGTAAGATGTTGTAGTTGTTCATCCTTAGCCGATGTAAAATGCCAGCAAAATCTCGGTCACCAGATATTAAGAAAAGGTGTGCTGGTGGAGGATTTTGGGAAACCCAGTACATAAGGTCAACAAGAAGAGACCTATCAGCACTGTTCTTGCCACCTACAAATTGGAAGACAATGTATACAATTTTAGCAACCACAGCCTCAAAACTACGAAATCAAAATTCCTATTACTGAATATTTCATGACTCTCAATAAATCCGAATAGTGCCTTATTTTGGAAAAAGGTTGCTGTAATTGCCCTAGAAGCTCTACATTCTAGAATCCAAACATGTACCTCATTCGTTGATTACAAAGCACAAATTTTCAGCAAGTCGACAACTTCTTAACTCAATCAGTAGCCACATTCCAGCACATAAAAGCTGCATTTAATGTAGCAGCATCAAGACTTCAATGAAAAACTAGATTTTCTACATTAAAGAATCACCATTCCAAAAAACCATAAAATGCAGTTGTTCATACCTCAAGTAGAACTCACTCGAGAACCACACTCTTGAACAGTATCGAGCTGAGTTACAAAAGACCTTGAAGCATTCATAAAAGATAGGAATTTGGATCACCCTTAAGTTAAAAAACATTCATGTTAGAAAGGCTAAAAACCTTTAAACTCCTAAGTAGCTGCTGGACATCCAAATTTCAAAAATCCGCTTCAGCTCACTCGTTTCACATACTGAACAACAATTTTTATTTCCCAGGAATTTCATGTCCCACCAAAAACTAAATTCCCACTACTAAAGCGACAATCTTTAACACATAATTTGACATAAATCAAACCCACAAGAAAACAATAAACAACAGTTCACGTCCAACAATAACAAAAACCCAAAGAGAGAAAGAGAACTACCAGAAGGAACATGGGTGAGACTGATCCCAGTAGAAGAAAGGGCCTCTTGGTTGGTCCTGGAAATCTGCATTACGTCACCGAAAGCCGTAATCTGAATGGGACCCTTAATCCCATTAGCTCTGACGGCATTGGTAATGCACTGCGCCACTCTAAACACATTGGTGTTCAACGGTAAATTGCAATTCTCAAAATCCCACCACACGGACACCCGCACACTGCGGCTCTCCTCCTCCTGCCGCCGGGGATGGAAGCCGGAGCCTTGATGGGTCTGCGTGGAAAACGCTACAAAATGGGAATTCTTGATTGTTCTGTGGCTCGCCGTGGCGAAAAAGGAAAGCGTGAAAATGGGCCTCCGAGAAATGGGTTTCATTTTGGGACAGTGAGAGGGAAATTTGAAAGAATTGAGGGTTTGATCATTTAAGGAGTAGCGTGGAGAAGAGCATATAGGGCTCCCCCAAAGTCGGTTCACTGTAGTTTGCAAGGGTTTTCGGGGAAGAAGGTGGGAGGAGCTAAAACCCTCCCTAAAGTATCAAGAACACGTGCCTTTCACGTGACAATTTTGTATACATATTTTCTTTTTCTGTTTTCCCCCCTCTTTTCTTGCTTATTTATTTAGGTCTCTTTTACTTGACGTGATTGGAGAAAATTTTTAAATTGTAATTCAACGATAATCAACTACAGTAGCGGATTTTAAATATTAATACTAGTCTGATTCAAAATAAAGTAAATAAAAAATCAGAGGTGATTAAGGGAGTGTTTGCGAATATTTCAAAAAAGCGTTTTTCAACTTCTGCCCCCCAAAAAATATTTTTAAAGTGTTTGGGATGTCAACTTCTGCTTTTTAAATGACTAAGAAAAGCGTTTTTAGATCAAAAGTTAGAACACGTTGGGGAGTGTTTTACCTATTTTGGCTTTTTAGTAAATAAATCCAATTTCATTTTTTACTACTTTACCCTTATTATAATAATTTTAATTTAACTTTATTATTTTTATTTTTTTTAAATTATATATTTAAAGTTGATATAAATAATTTAAATTTAATAATAATTAAGTTTAGACTTTCATATATTTAATATTTTATGTTTTGTATCATCTAATTATATTATTGGCTACACATATTATTATTTATTTAATTAATAAAATAAGTATCTTTTGCAATCAAGTAAGTTTAATTACTGTGTATGAAGGAACAATTATATTACTTAGTGGGAGCATTATTAAATTAAACATACTTTTTAATATTTTTAAAACTGTAAATATGAAATACTAACCGAAATAAAATTTATAATTTTTGTGAAAAAATAATTATTAGTGACAAACAACAAGTGAAATAACAACCTTAAATACAGTATTTTTTTAACACATAGGGACAAAACAGTCTTTCATTAACTAAGTGTAGTTTTAGAAGTGATTTTTTTCCAAATACTATCCGAATTTGCTTTCATATACTTTTCATTTTTTTTTCTACAAACATCACTCACTTTTGATTCTGCTACAACTTTAACTTTTTTTTTTTTTAATAAAAATCACTTCTCTAAAAATAGAATTTTTCAGTGGAATGTCCCAATTAATAACTCAAAATATATATGTCCTAAGGGTAAATTATAATTTTTACAAAATAAAAATTTTAAAATTCATTATTGTGATAGAATAATAATTCTTGTCTCTAAATATATATAAATAGTGACCATATCAATGCCATTAAATATTTTCTATTTTCTTATAGTAATAAAAAAAAATTGTCTCCTAATATTTTCTATCTCTTGCCATAGATTTTAGGAAAAAGTGTTATTTTAGTCCGCTAAGTATGCCTAATTTTAATTTTAATCCGATAACTATGTCTAATTTTTTTCAGGTCAAGTAACTTACGAAATTGCTTACTTTTAGTCCTCTGGCAGATTTTCGGACAATTTTACCCCTATGAGTGCATATGGACTAAAACTGTTTTTCAAACGTTCCATAGGGGTAAAATTATTCGAAAATCTGCCAGAGAATTAAAAGTAAGCAATTTCGTAAGTTATTGGATCTAAACAAAAATGGACATAGTTATCGGACTAAAATTAAAATTAGGTATATTTAACGGACTAAAATAATACTTTTCCCTAAATTTTATGTTGTTCAATTTTTTGTTTGGATCAACTTTTTCTATTTTCTCTATCTTGTCTTATAATTTCTACTATACATTTTCTTCCACTTACGATTGTCTGACGTGGCAATCATCTAGACAAGCAACAGGAGACGAAATAGAGGATCCTATGCCCACTGTTATTAGTCGAAATAGAAGTCTAAATTTATTATTAACTTTTAATTTAAAATTCAACCATTAGTTGATCTATTTAGACTTTTAATTGATATTTCTTTTTTCAAAATATTTGAATGTCAATAGTATTTATTATGTTAAAAGGGAAATTACAATTATCTCTTTTAAGATTTGGCAGAATTACGAATATCTTTTTATGTTATTTTAAAAAATTATAAATATCCTTCTCAAGTAAAAAATAATTATGTAGCCCCTAAACGGTGAATTGGACATTACTATTTTTCCTATACTGAATTTTTTAAAAAAATAAAACAAATATTTTAAAAAATATAAAAAGTTTTGAGGATGGGTAAAATAAACAATTTATTAGCTCATAATTTTTTTTTAGAAAATTATAATATATATATATAATTATAATTCATAATTCAAAAGGGTATTTTGGTTAGTTCACGATAAAAATTTGATGAAAACCTAACGAAATGGACTCGTCGTTGGATGTAAAAATCAAGGGTATTTATAATTTTTCAAACAATAAAAAAGTATTTGTAATTATCCCAAATCTCATGAACGGTAGTTGCAATTTACCTTATGTTAAAAGCAAAAATGGAGAGGATGTCAACCACCCCTTCACCAACAAAACCACACACCATAACTTTTTCTTTTCTAAATTTCTTTACAAGAGTCAAGTTTTGGGGCCCAGCCCAATTAAAAGATTTATGAGAACCAACTATAGCAATTATCTTGGGCCTATCTTCAAGTACAACATGGGCCTAGCCCAATATTTGCTTGCTATTTGAAGACCAAAATTTGGATTACATTAAAAAAAGGAAAAAGTATTATTTTAGTCTGCTAAGTATGCCTAATTTTAATTTTAGTCCGATAACTATATCCATTTTTATTTAGGTCCAGTAACTTACGAAATTGCTTACTTTTAGTCCTCTAGCAGATTTTCGGACAATTTTACCCCTATTCAACTTTTGAAAGACAGTTTTAGTCCATATGCACTCATAGGAGTAAAACTGTTCGAAAATTTATCAGAGGATTAAAAATAAGCAATTTCGTCAGTTACTGGACCTAAACAAAAATGGATATAATTATTGGACTAAAATTAAAATTAGGTATACTTAACGGACTAAAATAATACTTTTCCCTTAAAGAAAAGCCCAATAGCTTGGTAGAATTATGGATTTTAAGAATTTTGATATAAAATATAATTAAATAATCAAAATTTATTGTGTACTTTCACTTTATTTCCTTGGACTCATGATGAGTTTAGAGAAATGTAATGTATTTGATGTAAATTAAAAGATCCATTGTCCAATATTAAAATCCTGAAATAAAATTTATTGTTTAATTATATATGATGCACTTCTTAATTATTTTTTCAAGCCCAGAGCATAAAAGGGCTCCCAATCAGCCCAGTAGACCTAATCCTGTTGTACATAACAAATACAAAAACCCATATTTCCAACACTTAAAACTAACTTATATTAATTTATAAATGACCACAACTTAAAAATCATGATAATTCAATATTATTAATCACGATCAAACAAAATTAATGCGAAAGCTTAAACTTTTACCATTTATTTTCCATTATTTCTAGTTATGATCAAAACATTGGCATGATTTTAGCTATGACTAATGTTTTAGCCTCACTTGCATAAACAACGACTAATGATCGCTGCAAGCTGTGGTTAATCTGTATTCATAATTATAATTTTTTTCTTTTGATATGATAATTAATTGTAGCAAAAAACTATATTTTTCTTATAATGTATATATATATGATAATTGTTCTTCAATATGAAGTTGATATTTATTAATTTATAATTAGGGTTTTGAATCTTGGTGGGATATTCTTTTGGACACTTGTGACTTTTCTCTTAACATTTGCTCTACGTTGGTCATTGACTAGTAAAAAATGACCCTTTGTTCATAAGCACATGTTGTCTAACTTTAAACATAAGTTCTTGTCAATACACTTTGGGAAAAGTATTATTTTAGTCTATTAAGTATGCCTAATTTTAATTTTAGTCCGATAATTATGTCAATTTTTGTTTAGATCCAATAACTTACGAAATTACTTACTTTTAGTTATCTGGCAGATTTTTGGATTATTTTACCGCTATGAGTGCATATGGACTAAAACTACCTTTCAAAAGTTGCATAAGGGTAAAATTGTCCGAAAATCTGCCAGATGACTAAAAGTAAGAAATTTCGTAAGTTACTGGACCTAAATAAAAATAGACATAGTTATCAGACTAAAATTAAAATTAGGCATACTTAGCGGACTAAAATAATATTTTTCCCTAATAAATAATAAGATTTTTATGTTTTCACAATAATGAATTTGGTAGTATTATTTTAGTCCAGTAAGTATGCCTAATTTTAATTTTAGTCCGATAACTATGTCCATTTTTATTTAGGTCCAGCAACTTACGAAATTGCTTATTTTTAGTCCTCTGGCTGATTTTCGGACAATTTTACCCCTATGCAACTTTTGAAAGGCAATTTTAGTCCATATACACTCATAGGGATTTTAGTCCAGTAAGTATGCCTAATTTTAATTTTAGTCCGATAACTATGTCCATTTTTATTTAGGTCCAGCAACTTACGAAATTGCTTACTTTTAGTCCTCTGGCTGATTTTCGGACAATTTTACCCCTATGCAACTTTTGAAAGGCAATTTTAGTCCATATACACTCATAGGGGTAAAATTGTCCGAAAATCTGTCAGAGGACTAAAAGTAAGCAATTTCATAAGTTACTGGACCTAAACAAAAATGAACATAGTTATCGGACTAAAATTAAAATTAGGCATACTTAGCGGACTAAAATAATACTTTTCCCTTTAATTTATTGTTCATAATCAGAGCCTAAAATTGAATCCAAGTTATCCTCACTGCCTAATAAGTCATCTTTCCCCATGTCGTTGCTTTCATACCCATTCCCCCTCTAGATCTCAAGCCTTATTTCATTCTCAACTAAGTTAATATCCAACTATAAATGAAATAACAACTAGCTGATAAAAATTCATTAAATAATCATCCACTACATTCATAAAATAATACAGAAAAGTATATAAACACACATTAATCAACATTTTTGTTCAAGAATTCAAAGGCTTTGAGGAACCCTAAAAGGCTTTTTATTCAAAAGTACTTTATGCGTTTTTGTCTTTACTCTACAACATTTTGTCAAAGTCAAGCTTTCTTTTTTTGTATATCGTGCCCTCTAAAATGCAATCAAATTGATTTTTCTGTATTTTTTTCCTCAAGATTTTCTCACATTCGAATTGATTTTGATTGTGTTTTTATTAGTAATCATTTGGGGGATTTGTGAAAATTAGGGCGGGGTTTGGGGAATGCAAGGGGAAAATTAGGGCAGACTTTGATTGTGTTTAATTTGGGGGTTTGAAAAAATAAAATTGCCTGATTGTGTCTAGTAAGTAATGCGTGAAAATACGCTTCTTTCTTTCGGTAACATATCTCACTCGCCAACACAAAAAAATTAAAAGTGTCACACTTGTTAAACATAAACGATTGAATCTGTTTTACTAAAATACATATAGGATTAAATCTGTTCAGTCAATAGTTACATGACTAAATATGTCAAACGTTCCAAACTTACAGGACTAAATATGTCTATTAAAAAGATAAAGAATGAAAAAATATAACATCCCTATAGTTACAGGACGAAAAATAAAATTTTGCCTTAATTAAATTAACTTCAATTAGTTAGTCATATTTTAATCACAATATCTATAATATAATATCAAAGAAATGACCACGAATCAATTAAATAAACGAAGAAGCTTCGAGCTTCTTGATCAAGCCATTATGTCAAAATATTTAGATGGTGGAAAACTCAAATGTTATACTTATCATCGCTTCGGGGATGATATTGTGAATAATTGTTATAAAATATTTCACCTGTTGTTTGAGATAATTTAACTCACTACTTACTTTATGAAGCAATGAAGTTCTATAGAATACGTCCACTTCAGGGGATGAAATCAACTTTTTACTAATAACTACTTTTACTAATAATCACTATTAGAACTACCAAATTCATTATTGTGAAAACTTAAAAATCTTATTATTAATTAGGAAAAAGTATTATTTTAGTCCGCTAAGTATGTCTAATTTTAATTTTAGTCCGATAACTATGTCCATTTTTGTTTAGGTCCAGTAACTTATGAAATTTCTTAGTTTTAGTCATCTGGCAGATTTTCGGATAATTTTACCCTTATGCAACTTTTGAAAGACAGTTTTAGTCCATATGCACTCATAGAGGTAAAATTGTCCGAAAATCTGCCAGAGGACTGAAAGTAAGCAATTTCGTAAGTTACTGGACCTAAACAAAAATGAACATAGTTATCGGATTAAAATTAAAATTAAGCATATTTAGCGGACTAAAATAATACTTTTTCCTATTAATTATCGAGAATATTAAAAGTATCACTTAATTTTTCGCCAGCAATTATCTTCTCCTTTTTATTTTTGTTATTTAGTGTTAACCATCAGATAAATTACAAAGTTATCTTACCAACGAGGATTGTTATGTTGGTCGTCTTCTTCTATTCTTTATATATTAAAAAACAAGCAAATAAAAAAAATAAAAAAGAGAAGTGTAAAGTTATCTTTTAAACAAATAGGATTTTATCAACAATTTATTTACTTTTTACTTGAATTTAATTTCTTAAATCATCATTTAAACATATTGCTTAATATTATACATCACCACAAAATTTTTTTTTTTGCTATATTATAAATGATCACGACTGAAAAATCATAAAAATTCAATATTATTAACCACGACCCCACAAAATCAATGCAAATATTTAAACTTTTACCATAATTAATCAAAATTACCATAATTTTTAGTTATGATCAAAACATTTTGTATGATTTTAGCTATAACTAATATTTCAGCCCAACTTGCATAAACAACAACTAATGATTGTTCCAAATCGTGGTTAACTTATATTCATCATAATTTTTTTATTTCCACGATAATAATTAATTATAGTAAAAATTTGTATTTTTTTAATGTGTATATATATATATATATATGAGTATTGTTCTTCAATATTTAAAGTTGATATTTATATTTAGGGTTTTGAATCTTGTTGGGATATTCTTTTGAGCACTTGGACTTTTCTCTGAACATTTGCTCTATGTTAGTCATTGACGAGTCAAAAATGACCCTCTGTTCATAAGTAGGGGATATAATATTTTTACTCCCATAAATTTAGTTCGTTTTATTTTTAGTTCCATTTGTTACGAGATTAATACTTTTAGTCTCGTAACTATTAAAAATTAGCACTTTTAGTCCTCATCTATATTTTTATTTATAATTTAACGGTGTAGAGCACGTGCCTAGCATGCGATTGTTAAGTATTTTTTGCTGGAGAGAAAATTAATTTATTTTTAAACTTTGGACCATTTTTGGAAAAAAAATATAACTACACTATTAAGGAGAAAAAAATAAATATTAAAGGAAATTACGGCAAAAACATAGTGATTTCTAATTTTCTCACAAAAATTGAATTATATTCTTCCCATATTCTATAAGTTGAAGCTAAGTAGAATCAATATAAAGACTCATGTCTTTCATAGGTAAATCAAGTAGACCAAATGAAGCACTAATATGTTACTATTGAAAAAAGGACCAATTTTTCTCTAACCAAAAGTACTTAACGGCAACGTGTTAGGCACGTGACCTACATTATTAAATTGTAGATGAAAATGTGCATGAGGACTAAAAATGCTAATTTTCGTAAACTATAGAACTAAAAATATTAATCTCATAATAAATAGGACCAAAAATAACATATACCTAACTTACAGGACTAAAAATACTATTTCTCCTTCGCATGCACATGTTATCTAACTTTAAAACATAAGTTCTTGTCAATAAGTTTTGTATGTTAGAATACTATATATAATAAGCCAAAGAAGCCCAAAAGCAACCAAAACTAGTTGATGCCTAATATTATATATATATATATATATATATTCAATTTGGATTTTTTTTATTATAAAATTATGTTGCATTTCGTCTTCTATTTAATAATATATCCACGCCAAATGTATATAATTATGCTACCCATATATTTAAAAAAAAGACTTTTTATATATATGTAATATATATATATATATATATATAGTAAATAACATACAAGATAATAGATATTGAAAAGTGTACTTGCTACAAGAAAATAACTCACTACCTATATAAAAAGAATAAGCGTCGAGCTAATTAGTAATTAAAATTCTCGTTTCCTAATCTATATTATTTAATATAAAAAATATACTTGTTAATAAATTTAACAATGAGAATTTACTTGTTAGTGGATTTAGCAACGAATTATTTAAAATATATATTAAGTAATATAGATTAGCAACAAGAATTATACTTATTAATTAAATAGTTTTATGTTGATTTTATCATTAAATTTTTTCAGGCATTAATTCTAGTGACTCTACGACAGTATTCACCACGTTGTCATAAAATTCATGGTCAAACATTAGTTTCCAAATTTGCTTGAAACTCCTATCAATCCTATGAACCATCATGGTCATGATATTAACTTTGAAGGGCATATCCTATATTTTTTCTTTCAATTATATTTTAAAAAAAGAAAGATATTTTAAAAGTACCAAAAATTAATTAAAGGAATAATTACACCGTCCTTCTATGAGGTTTGTAATTACACGTAATGTTTTTGGTGTTTGAAAAATAACATATAGTACTCTTGATATTTATCTCCGTTCAAGAATACATCAATTAAGTCAAGATTCACTAAATTTGCTGATATTTACCCCCAATTAATTTATTTGCTGATATTTACCCCCGAGTACATAAAGCAAGTTTGAATGAAAAGACATATTTACCCCCGATTAACTTATTACTGACTTATTACAAGTCAAACAAATCTTTTCTAATCAAACTACATACTCTTATAAGCACATGCATTAGCGTGTGAAGATGCATAAACGTAATTTGATCAGTAAACATTTCACTATAAGAAAATGACTTAATAGTTATGAAAAAAATTGATACTAAAATCAATGTTAAGCTAATTAGCAAGTAAAATTCTACGATCTATGTTAACCATGAATTCCACTATCTTGCAAGGAATATGCATGTGTGGTTGCTATTACCGTTATTTCTTGTAGTGTTTGCGTGAGCTGCAATAAGTAAATTTGTGGTATAAATATGTGTTTTCATTCAAAATTAAGTTTCTGATATCGGCAAATTTCATAAATTTTAATTACAGGAGAGGTCTGTTTGTTGAATAAAAACAAATATCAAGAATACTAAATATTAATTAGGGCTAATTTTAATTTTAGTCCGATAACTATGTCCATTTTTGTTTAGGTCCAGTAACTTACGAAATTCTTACTTTTAGTCCTCTGGCAGATTTTCGAACAATTTTATCTCTATGAGTGCATATGGACTAAAACTGCCTTTCAAAGTTGCATAGGGGTAAAGTTGTTCGAAAAATCTGCCAGAGGACTAAAAGTAAGCAATTTTGTAAGTTACTGGTCCTAAACAAAAATGGACATAATTATCGGACTAAAATTAAAATTAGACATACTTAACATACTAAAATAATACTTTACCCTATTAATTATATCAAATTTTAGGTCAGCAACATGCAATTATATATCTCTGAATTAAAAATCAGCGAGGGTCTGCTTTTGTGAACGAGTGGGTGTCGGCCCTTGTCACTCTCAAATTTGCATGGAGCAAGATACATATAACGTGTACGTTCAAAGTTTGTATGTTCTTGAAAAGCAATTGGGAAAAAAACAGGTGATGGACACCAAAAAAAAGGTTGATATATATCGAGTGATCAACATCGATCTCTCTTTGCTTTTGCTATATATATATATATATATTTATATGTATGATCCTAATTAAAAGATGTTAAGTAGCTATCAAACTTGTTTGGACAAAGGCAATTATATATGCATGCATGGTTGATGAATAGTAAATAAAAGGCCAATAGCAATTTCCATGAAGATGTTAATATATACATATATATATATATGTATAGCGCATAAACTTCACATTTACAATATGATCTTTATTTTTTGTTTCCCCTTTTTTGCTTTTTGAAATTTAGGGGATCTTGGAAAATGCGATGCATAATGTTTGGATTCATTTTCTGAGTGTTTTGTTGTACTTTGTGGAGATAGAGAGAGAAAAAATAAAGATAAATAAGTGTGTGTTAGAGATAGTATGTATGTTTGGATTTGTTTTTGGAGATAATTTAAAATAAGTATTATATGTTTAATGTTGTGTTTTGGGAGACAAAAAATATTATTTATTGTCAAATTATTGTTAAATCATGTGTTTTTTTATATATATTTATGTATATGTGTGTGGATATGTATATGTATGTATTTATGCTAAAACAGTTAAAAACACCTAAATAAGGTGTTTTTGAATGATAAAAAATATTGGGTATGTTTTGACTTGTCTCGAAAATAACTTGAAAATGAAAACAAACATCATTTTTTTTTTTTTTGTTCTTTCTAGGTTAATTAGAGTGCTTAAATATAGAGAAAACTATATCATATTATTTAGCATATAAATATAGGGTTAATTAAATTATATTTTTTCAAAAAAGAAAAAAAAGCCTTTTGAAGTTACTCTTTCACCCCTTCAAGAACTCTTCATGACAATATACCTTCCATTCATACTTGGACGAAAAATGCTGATGTAAAAGGAAATCTATATAAAAATTTAATTTTACCCCTTATTCAACATTTTATAGCTGTATGGAGACAAGAACTCTTTAATAATAGTTTTATACTTATAAGGGAGTAAATTTAATATATATAAAGTTATAGGGGTATAATTGTAAAATAAAATATTCCTAGCAAATTATTTTCATCGGATAAAATGCAGCTGTTAGTAAATAAAATCTAATTATATTGTTAATAATTTAAACAAAATATTGAATGGGGCGTATAATTCGAAGTTTATGTATTAAATTTAATTTTTTTTTTGTTAAAGATCAATATTTTTTGTCCAAACTATATATAACAAAAACAGTACAGTTGTAAATATAGAATTTTAGTTGGGAGTGCAAGTGTAATTTGCATTTTAAGAAGGGATCTAGGTGTAATTAAGACAATAATTAGGTTCAAGAGTTTAAGGTTTATTTTAGTTTTCTTTATTTGAGAAAAAAGGGGGGGGGGGGCACCAAAATGTTCTATAATTCTTTTTGGATAATTTTTGTGAATTATATAAAACTAAATTTTATATTTATTTATCTTTTTTAGGTTTAAGACACGTCGATACCTATAAGATATGGTTAGTATTTGATTTTGTAAAGAAGGCAAACAGATTTGACAAGAGAATAAGGTACCCCGAGACCGAATAAAAGCATTATTTTTAGGGTTAATTATATTTTGTAATTCATAGTATGATTATATTTATATTTCAGTATTTAAATTTTTTATCAATTTTATAAAATTTTATACTTTGTTATTTAGAATTATTTTCAACCAAATTTTTTGTCGAAAAAACATCACATGTAGTGCACATGTGATTTGATATTTTTCATATATGTACAACATGTAATGTTTTTCCGACAGAAAAATCAACAAAAAGACGATCATATATGGTAAAGTGCAAATTTCGCAAAGTTGAGATGGTAAATTAACACAAAAAAAAAAAAGTTTCGATAACGAAATGTAAAAACGAGCATAGTTCAGATGGAAAAATGTAATTTTTACCCTTATTTTTAATTCTTTTACATATAAACCATACATCCACAATCAGACAGGGAATTCGACTCAAGTATAAAATAATTTACAGTTAATTATGCATAAATCCCTATAAAATATGAAATTACACCTTTTTTCAAAAAAAAGTTAAAATTATACTTATAATCCTTTTAAAAATTCTCTATTTACACTTAACCCCATTCTGTTAGGATTTAGACAAAAAATATTGAATTAGCAAAAATTATTATATTTTTGTATTTATAAGGAATAAACGTAATATATATATATATATATAGAGAGAGAGAATAAGATTAACATCATTACATCATTATATTTTTTCCTTATAAGTAAAAAATTATTACATGAAGACGTTTGAATGAGGGGCAAACTTAAAAAAATATGTATTTTTTTGTTGTTAACATTAGCATTTCTCATCCAAATCCCAGCCACTGGGAGATATGTGTAAATAGTGAATTTTCAGAGAGGGTGTAAGTGTAATTTTAAAACTTTTTAGAAGGAAGTATATTTCACATTTTCAAAGTGAGTCCAATAATTTAATAGTCTATGGTCTCTCTTTACTCAGATTATAATAAATTATAATAAATTCATATTAAACGAGAAGAATACCCATTATAATAAACTCATATTAATTGAAGTTATTCAAATATTTTTCCCAAATTCATCATTTAAATCTAAATCCGTCCAAATAAATAAAAACTTAGGATTAATCAATTCCCATAACAAAATTATCCTCATATAATATTGTGATTATATATATAAAAGATAATAGTAGATGCATTAATTATATTAAATAGATTATTTTTTTATTAAATAGCAATTTTAAAAATACTACTATTATAAAATTATTCAATAAATATAAAATAAGTAATTTTTTAAAAAAAATCTCATAAAAAGAATTTGAATATTGCATTATCAACATTTCGTTTTGAGAAAAGTATTATTTTAGTCCGCTAAATATGCCTAATTTTAATTTTAGTCCAATAACTATGTCCATTTTTGTTTAGGTCCAGTAACTTACGAAATTGCTTACTTTTAGTCCCTTGGCATATTTTCGGACAATTTTACCCCTATGAATGCATATGGACTAAAACTGCCTTTCAAATATTGTATAGGGGTAAAATTGTCCGAAAATCTGCCAAAAGACTAAAAGTAAACAATACCAATTACAAAAGTGATATTCAAATATGATTAATTTTTCACTATCATTCAATTCCTAAATTCATTCCAATCTCACTTAATGAGTTAATTCCATCCTTTATATGCCAATCATGTCATAATTGTTTTTTTCGATAAAGGTAATTTTTATTAAATGAAAAAAAGTACAATAGTACAATACAACTTGCTTATTTTAAGTGGTTTCCTCGACCGGCCAAGGAATCCGTCATAAGCGATAAAACGCACAAGTGCTAATAGCAATAGGTAATTCTACACTAAAAATCCTCTGCTACATATCTCGAACCATCAGCGCACCCATAATTATCATAATTGTTTGTAGTGACAACTTTACGCATAATTATATATTTTGACACTAATTACTCCTAGTGATAATTTACTTAAATATTGCCACCAACCTTGTTACAATTAGAATTTTTTGTCACTCCCATTTAAGAAACTTTCTAGAAGGAATATAATTTTTCAATATGATTAATTATCATGGTTAAAAATAAAAATTATGACGGATATTAAGGAATTTTTTTTTTTGTCCTATAATTATGGTTTGAATTCATTTTGATCTTTTATCTTTAGCAATATTAGATTTAATCCTTTATCTGTTAATTTTGCATAGATTTGATCCTTTAGCCTGATTTATAGATTTTTTGCCCTTCTGATGATAAAGGCTAATAGTCCATCCTAATGCTTTAAGTGTAATATAAACAAATATTTTTTCAATAAATCTAGACTCTTATACCATTTTAGGCGAGCATTGGCTACCAGATGCAAAAATGAGACTAAAATTACTCTTGAAAAGCTGTGTAGGGGGTAAAATTGTTCAAAATGAATCAAAGGATAAAATTAAGCAATTTTAAAAGTTACCGAACTAAAACTAAAATAGATAAATTTAAAAGACTAAAATTAATAGCAGAAAAATTTAAAGGACTAAACAAATAATTTTTCCCAGATATTATTAACCACAGCTACAGAATGGATATGGAACAGCTATTAGGTATTGTTTCTACAAGCGAGGCCAACACGCTAAAAATTGTGGCACATACTCTAGCCGTACCACGTTGAATATTGATTAACCCCTGTCAAAATTTAAGTTTTTAGCATCGATTTTATCTCATCACAATAAATAATATTGATCTACTACAATTTTTAAATCATAGTGATGAGGGAGATTATTGAATTACCTAAATACCCCTGCTTTCTTGAGGCATTTACACATTTACAGTTGACTATTTTGACTATCTTGACCAATTTTGACCAGGGAATAAGTCATTTCTTTGGAAGGCCATTGGATTGGAATGATGTGGCAGCATCTCAATGGAGACACGTGTCGCTCTCCTAGACGGTACCGTACGGCTATAAATAGTCTCATTTATGATTATTCAAAAACACGTTATTATCACTTTTTACCACCATCTTCTAATCTCACTCGACCTCATTTTAATCTTTTCAACCCCACTTTTCTAACTTAAGTATCGGAGGGCCATCGCCGAGGGCTACTAGGCTAGTCTCACGTTTGCTGTGTTCTCAGGATCCACTAACAGGTAGCTCGAAAGAAGGATCTAGCAACCCGACCTTGGGATCCAACTCTGCAATCCGATCCAAATTTTGTGCGACCTACATCACATAGTAATTTATAATGTAGAAAACAATTAATTTTATTGTAGTGACTCGGACGATCAAACACGCTGACCCATTGTACTTGGTGGGTTTCTATAGAAAGTTTGGTTCCAAAAGAATAATTCGAACACCAAACCCGCATCAATTATAATGACAAAATACAAATTATTGTAATTAATACCAATAAATAGTGACAATTTTAATATCATCACTTATTTTTTTTTTAATCGCTAATATGAATCTAAACAAATGCTCGGAATTAAGTTGGCAATTTGACTTAGTTATTAGGTTAAATTTTTAGAAGTAGTAAGTACATGATTATGTTAACATGTCGATAAATTGAGTAATATTAATTCAATTAATAAATTAATATAACTAGGAGAGACTCAATCCTATACTTTATGAAAATTTTTAAAATGGTCCCAGAATTTAAAAAAAAAAAAATCGTTACATTTAGTCCCGTAGATCCCGTAAAATAGAGGTCTGACTAAATGTGTTAGTTTTTCTAATTTTGGGATCATTTTGAAAATCTTGTAAAGTATATGACTAAAGTTTACTAGACCTCTATCCATGGGATAAAATGCGTAATTTTGTTCAAAGAAACAAATTACAATAACCCACATGAAAGTGAGGCAAAATAATTAACCCACACATATCCAATAAGATTCGAAGTCATAATCTCAAACTTGTTCATCGTGCGCATCATATAATTTGATCAATTACTAGCTTGTTATAAATTTTTGGGAAAAGTATTATTTTAGTCCGCTAGGTATGCCTAATTTTAATTTTAGTTCGATAACTATGTCCATTTTTGTTTAGATCCAGTAACTTATGAAATTGCTTACCTTTAGTCCTCTGGTAGATTTTCAGATAATTTTACCCCTATGCAACTTTTGAAAGGCAGTTTAGGCCATATACACTTATAGGGGTAAAATTGTCCGAAAATCTGCCAGAGGACTAAAAGTAAGTAATTCCGTAAGTTATTGGACCTAAACAAAAATGGACATAGTTATCGAACTAAAATTAAAATTAGGCAAACTTAGCGGACTAAAATAATACTTTTCCCTAATTTTTTTTTTCCGTTTATACATCGATTGGCATGAACAACAAGGAAAAAATGCAATTTATCTCCTGTGATATGAAAAATGAGTAAAAAAAAACTCCTGTAAAAAATAAAATAGCAAATAACTCCCTGTATTTTAAAAAATAAATCAATTTACCCCCTATCTAAACTATTGATAGAAAATTAATTTACTTTATTTTTTGAAGTATAACGGGATAATTTATTAATTCATTTTTATATAAAAGTATTTGTTCATTTCACATACAGAATAAATTGTGTTTAACCCTTAACAACAAATAAACATACAATAAAACCTCTATAAACTAATAATCTTTGGACCATGAAATTTTATTAATTTAGAGAGATATTAATTTATCGATAAATTAATATTTTATTAATTAAAAGAGAGACTTTTTAAATTCAGTAAATTTAGTACATATGTATTGAAAATAAATGAATTCATATATGTTTCATTAATTATATTCATGCATCAATCAATTCTTTGTAACTAATTAAATATATTCATGTATAATACCAATTCATGTATATAATTAACTATTATATTCATAGACGCATGTATCAATTTATTAGATTTACTTAAACATACATGTTTACATTAATTCATTTCACTTAAATAACTTTTATAGCTAATTAAAATATATTCATGTTATGATGAATGAAACATATACTATATAAATCTCAATATGAAAATAAAATAATTCATAACACCCAACCATTTCTTCTCATCTAAAAGACTTCGCAAAATTATCCATGTATGATCAAATGCGTAAAGCATTACAGACTTCATATTTTAGCAAATTATAATAATATTTATGAATTATTAATTTAGAGTTTTAATGGGACCTAATATTTATAAAGGAATTTTTCAAAAAATTATTATCTTATTGAATTTGATGATATTTTACAAAGGCCCAAATCGAAATCGAAAAATGTTATTATTTTAGAGAGTTTATTAATTTATAAAGGTTTTACTGTATTTGAAGTAGTATCTAGAGTATCTGCAACCCACCAGTCAACGACATCCCACAAGCAGAACATTAATCTTTTTCTAGGCCTTCAAAGACATAAATGCAAGTGTTTGCATTGAAATGACATGATTCAAATTTTTTTCCTGCTATATTTTGATTGAACTGTCACTTCTTTATAATCATAATATTAATAATTTAATGTTAAAAGCTGACAATAAGTGCTTCAATTGGGGAATCAAGAATTTTAATCTTTACTTTAACATAATCATGAACAGTTTGAAAATAATAAAATATTGTGGAAAATTCTATATATAGGGTAAATAAATAGAATTTTTGGGCATAAGATTTTGTGCCTTGGAATCAAATTATTTAAAAAGTGGGGCATCTTTGATTATATTAACGGTTGAAACACACTCGATTTTTATATTTATATATATAATATATGTTTAAGAAAAAATAAATTTAGATAGACATGAATTTGGAATAAAAAGGAAACTGATTGCAATAAAACAAAGACAGAAGAAAGATTTTAATTAGTATATTATAAAACAGGAATATTGAGGCCATTAATCTAGTAAGCACAGTCAAAGAAATAGGGTAAATTCCATCGAGTTTTCTTAAAATTTGATATAATTATTAATATTTTCTTATTATTTGATTGTTAATATATTTTGATGTTTGATGAAATTATGTAATTTTTGGACGGATGTATGAAATTATCAACTTTGTCCTTGATACTTTTTTTTTTTAAATTTTTTTTTAAAAATTGAAAAGAAATAAAGCAAAATGGATGGAGAAATTTTAAAAAAATGTAACAAAAACTATCTTTTTATTCCATAAAAAAATCTTATTTTTTTAAAAGAAAATAAATTTATAATGCGTGGTCACGATGGTATTTTGGTCATTTCACCATAAAAAATGAATGAGAACCTAACAGAACGAGCATATATTTATAATTTTACTAAACTCTTGGATTAGGCTCACAGGCAAGGCATATCAGCCTAGCTGGTCCACCAACAGGGAGGTCTGGCCAATAGGCTTACCTTCTACATTAACTATTGGGCCATGCCCAAGAAACAAACCTATTCTAGTCGGACACATTATCATATAGCTAGACAGACACGTCATATAGCTTCCCAACACATCAGAACACGTTATCATAAAATATCTTCAGGTGACTCCTAGTATATTGATTGCAAATGAACTGAGAATCCATGAGTAACAGATTATCTGATTTTCAGGCAGACCTGACAAGACTCAGTTAACCTGATGTATCTCAGTCAAATCAAGTTAGTTAGCTGATTTAAAGGTTTTCAAATGGTGTAGGACTCTTCATAACAGCCTCCATATCCTACTCTGTACATTCCTATTAATAAAGACATTGTGCAGTCATTTGGTAACATTAGCCCTCACTCTCAAATTCTCACTTATTCTCTTTCACTTATTCTCTCATTTCTCTAGGTTTTTAGGCTTCTTTGAGCCTATATATTATGCACTCCACATGAATATATACACTTTATCATTATTCTATACCATTATTCTCATTTTAATTCAAATTTTCTTTGTTTTTCTTTTTTTCAGTAGAATCATTACTGACTTAAGCATCGGAGTGTTAATTTTTGTTTTGCAGGGTTAGTCCCTGTTGATCTTAGAACTTTTCATGAAAATCCTTCGACCTTGTAGCGTAGCAAAAAATCTGGTACGCATCAGTTATGGTTAGTAATTTCAATGATTACAAATTAAAAGAATATGAAGAATACTAATTAACTGACCCCAGGTTGCGCAATGGTTAATTTGACATTATTTCTGCAGATGAGGGCAAAATTTAATTATAACTAAAACTATGATGATTGTTTTAACTATAGGTAAAATCATAACGAATGTTGACCAAATTAAATAGTATTGATTTACTATAACTTTTAATTGTATAGTGATTTATAGTGTAAGAAATAGTCTATTTATTTCATAGTGGCACCATGTTGCGGATCTTAAATTTAAATTATTTTACAATATTTTATTTATTAATTCATTCTTCTAAAAAAATATATTCCTCCTTAACTGACTTGACATTGGATGTTAATTAATTAGTTAATTAATAGAGAAAATATATTTATACCTCTTAAGTTATGATCTATTTATATAAATTATTTCTATCTTTGCATACTTGTAGTTGGAATGATGTCACCAAATAACTGCACAAGATTTCTATTTATACGTATATATGGAGTAGGATATGAGGGTTGTTGTGAAGAGTTGTATTCCATTTGAAAGCCCTTAATTTGAATCAACTAACTAATCCAATAAACCCTGCACAATTTGAACTTAATTTGACTGAGATATATCAAGTTGATCGAGTCTTGCCAGATCTGTCTGAAATTCAGGAATCTGTTACTTGTGGATTCCCAGCTCATTTGCCATCGATCTACTAGGAGCCACCAGAAGATATTTTAGGATGATGTGTTCTGATGTATTGACAAGCTGTATGATGTATTCATCTAGTTATATGCTGATGTATCTGGTTGGAATGAGTTTGTTTTTTGGGCTTCCCAGTTCAGTAAGGTAGAAGGTAAGCCTATGGGTCTTACCTCCTTGTTGGTGGGTTGGCTGGGCTCATATCCAACTAGGCTGACTTGCTTTGCTTAAAGGTCCGATCTAAGAATTTTAGGGGCATCAATAACTTTAATAAATAAAATGTTGATAGGATAATGTCTGCAAGTTAATTTGATTGAACAATATACCCCATCAAAGAAAAAGAAAAGGCATAAAATCTCGTACATCACAACATCTTTTACACGTGAAAATAATGATTAAATGAAATTTAATTTATTAATTAATATGCTTTAATTTGTAGAGCAACACAAATAATTAAATAAATATTAGTGGGTAGTTAAGTGGTAATTCTAACAACAGATTTACAATTTTAATATTGTAGAAAGTAACAAAAATTTAGGTAAAATTACAACACCTATACAAACACACACACACACACACATATATATATAATAATGTCCCCAAACCCACTTACTAACTATTATATAAAACTTAAATGAAGCACAAGTTCAATTATTTTGTTAATTACGTGACCTTTTAAGGTTCTAGGCCAGTTAGGCTGGAATCCAAGAAGTTTCTAATAAGGAACGGTCAGAGGCAAAAATTACTATGAAATAAAGTAATTATTTTTTATAGGGAAAAGTAATATTTTAGTCCGGTAAATATGCCTAATTTTAATTTTAGCAGATAACTATGTCCATTTTTGTTTGGGTCCAGTAACTTACGAAATTGCTTACTTTTAGTCATTTGGCAGATTTTCAGACAATTTTATCCCTATGCAACTTTTGAAAGGCAGTTTTAGTCCATATGCACTCATAGGGGTAAAATTGTCCGAAAACCTGCCAGATGACTAAAAATAAGCAATTTTGTAAGTTATTGGACCTAAATAAAAATGGACATAGTTATCGAACTAAAATTAAAATTAGGCATACTTAACGGACTAAAATAATACTTTTCCCTTTTTTATATTATAAAAATAATAATAAAATAATATTATCTACAATAGTCAAATAAAATTAATACAAAAATTTAAATTTTGATCACAATTAATTAATATTTGTCATGATTTTAGTTATGACTGAAATATGATATTTTGCTAGAGTTAATATTTTTGCCCCATCTACAGAAACAACGACTAATAATTATTGCATAATCGTAGTTAAAAGATTTTACTTTAATTTTTTTTATTTTTAACTAATAATTAATCATAGCTAAAAATTATATTTCTTTAAGGGTTTTTGGGATTAGAAGTGCTTTAAAATTGAGAGAACTGCATACGGGTTAATAGCATTTTACCCCTTTTAAAATGATAAACGATAGTACGGAACAGTTTAAACAATAGAAAAGAGCAATTTGACCTATCGGGCTTTTAAGTCAATTAAAGTTAAATATAAATTTTTTATTCGACTTTTTTACTGATACCAAATTTCATAAATTTTATTAATTGATGGATTAAAGCAAACGGCAGATAGAATAATGATTACATATAATTACATCAAATTTTAAATAAAATAATATAATTTTTTACATATTTTACAATTTTACAAAAGCATAAAACAAAAGTTTTGTGCTGGACAGCTTTAGTCCAAATCGAGTTCGATCACAGTTGATAGACGGTTCAAGATGATTAATCAAATAATAAATATATAAATTTGATGTGTAATTAGTTGGATTCAATCAAATTATATCTTATTAGAATATGTAATACTCACACCGATGATGTTTTAACCTAGCTAGCTGTTGAGGTTAAACCTGCAGAGGTCCCATGAATAAATTCAGAATTACAGAATCAAGTTCTACAATACGTGTGAATATATATTAATATACTGATGTATTGATTGGATGCAGATAATATTAGAGAAGAAGAGGGATAATTACAGTCCCCGCCTATGAGGTTTGGTGTAGTTACACACAAACCCACTGAAAAATTACATCTAGCACATGTGAAACTTGCTTCCGTCTAACAAATAAGTCCCATCGTTAATTGAAATTCACTAAATTTTGCTGACATTTCAAAAAAAAAAAAAAAGAATGAAAATTAATATTCACCATTGATTGACTTAAAACTGATTTATTACGGCCAAACAATTTTTTTCAAACTAACCTATCCTTATAAAGGTGAAGATATACCTTCTCACATGAATCAACGTGTGAAGACATATGAGGGTAATTTGATCATAAAAAGATTTATTTGACCTGCAATAAGTCAGTGACAAGTCAATTGAAGGTAAATATAGATTTCTTTCTAATTTTTTTTGTCGATATCAGCAAATTTGTTAAATTTTGACTAACAAATAGACTTACTTACTAGATAAAAACAAACTTTAGGGATATTAAATATAACTTTTTAAATTATAAAAAATTTATACGTAATTGTTCCAAATTTGAAGAAAGAGAATTAAAGTGTAATTATCCAAAAAAATAATTAAATAAATAAGTAAGAACCCACTTTTGAGTTTTAAGCCAAAAGCGCTTTTTGGGGGAAGAAACTTGTTAACTACATAAAACGCAAACATCAGTTTGCAATAATTCTTTTGTAGTGAAGATCACTTTTAGCTTTTTCATGGGGAAGAGCTGTTTCTAGCAACAACAATGGACACGTGCTTGTTACGCGTTCACACTCACAGCCCCACATCTCTTTCTCTATATATATCACCTTCACCTTCCTCTTCCTCTTCAACATGTACTTGTCACCACAGCTTTTCTACACACAAACACCAACAACTTAATATAAGCTACTGATAGTTTCAAGTTCTTTACCCACACACACACACATATATATATATATAGAGAGAGAGAGAGGAGAGAGAGAGAAATGGAGGAAGTAAACAAGCCATTATTAGTAGTTCTTGTGATACAATCAATCTACGCAGGCTACTTTGTAATAACAAAGCTTGCATTCGACGTGGGAATGAACACTTTTGTCTTTGTCTTCTACAGACAAGCTGCTGCTACCCTCTTCTTGGCCCCCATTGCCATCTTCTTCGAAAGGTACTCTCTCTCTCTCTCTATATATATATATATATATATATATATTCACACACACACACATACACTCACAAACACACACAAACACACACAAGATTAATTAAATACAGTGTTCATCATTGATGGAAGACATTTATATGGATGTAATGAATTAATTTAATTGAATTCGCAGGAAGAGTGCTCCACCATTGTCATTCTCAATCTTCATCAAGATTTTCTTGCTCAGTCTGTGTGGGTAAGTATGTGTGTGTGTGTTCATTACCCCACACACACACACGCACACCTGCGTGTGTGTGTATACCATGTTGTTGTATATATGTATGAACCCAATAAGATTACGTGATTATTGAAGTTATTGTGTGTTTTTGTTGCAGGATTACAATGAGTTTAGACATCGTGGGTGTAGGTTTGAAGTACACGTCTGCGTCTTTGGGTGCTGCCACTTCCAACACTCTCCCCGTCTTAACTTTCTTTCTTGCAGTTCTATTAAGGTAAAAATATTTTACGTACGGTGTGTGTACGTCCAATGAAATAAAAGATGCAATACATAAGTTATAGTCGAAGATTCAATATGTGTAAAGATCTTTGGGTAAAATCCAATTTTTAGTCCTATAAATTACAAAAAGTGACATTTTGGTTCTGTAACTTTAAAAAATATGGCAATTTTAATTTTTTCTGACCAATTTTATCAAAAAATTTCACATTATCAACCATGTTAACACCTAAATTGAAGCTTTCCACGAATTTGATGATGCGGCAGTCCAGTATCATTTTTTCAGGAAAATAACTTGGCAAAAAGTTAAATAAAATAGGGAAAAGTATTATTTTAGTCTGTTAAGTATGCCTAATTTTAATTTTAGTCGGATAACTATGTCCATTTTTATTTAGGTCCAGTAACTTACGAAATTGTTTACTTTTAGTCATCTGACAGATTTTCGAACAATTTTACCCTTATGCAACTTTTGAAATGCAGTTTTAGTCCGTACGCACTCATAGGGGTAAAATTGTTCGAAAATCTGCCAGAGGACTAAAAGTAAGCAATACGTAAGTTACTGGACCTAAACAAAAATAAACATAGTTATCGGACTAAAATTAACATTAAGCATACTTAGCGCACTAAAATAATACTTTTTCCAACAAGTTTTTCCCTCCAAAGTTTTGTAATTTTCTTTTTGCTAGGTCATTTCCTTGAAAAAAAAAAAAGAATATTAGACTACCACATCATCAAATTCGCAAAAAAGTCGTAATTTAGGTGTTAACATACCTCAAACTTATGATATTAAAATGAATTGGCCCTAACCCCCCCCCCCCCCCCCACAAAGAAAAGAGAACTCTCTTGTGTCATGATGTGTATCTTTTCAAGGTGTGGTCACATGCAAACTTAAACGTATTGGAATAAAGCAAATATCTTTATCATGAGTTGTGCCTTTAATCCGAATTTGTTGTCATTCAATAGATTCACTCTGTAAATGAACAGATGAATTTATCTCGATAATTTTGTTCTGTAAATTTAAAAAGTTACACATTTGTAAAAAAAAAAAAAAAAATCGAAATTTACTGATACGAGCGAGTACAATATGGTGCAGGATGGAGAAGGTGAATATAAGGACAAGGGGTGGGATGATGAAGATTGCAGGAGTATCACTGTGCATAGGAGGGGTAGCAACCATAGCATTCTACAGAGGGCCTTTCTTGAAAATATTAACTCACCATCACTTGATAAACAATCACTTGCAGAAACTTCAAGACCATGTCCCTTCTCCCACTACTTGGATTAAGGGTGTCTTTCTCATGCTCCTTTCCAGCTTCTCTTGGGCTCTATGGCTAGTACTACAGGTACACACACACACACACACACGTATATATATACATATATGTACATATGCATCATTTATTGTTATATGTCTGTCTATCGAAATTATACTTTTAGGCTTACGGGGTAAAGGGGTTCAACATTCTTTGTCTTATGCTTTTACGTGATTTTCAAAATGATTCCAGAATTTGAGAAAATTCGGCAAATTTAGTTTCATAAATCCCATAAAGTATGCAGATGATTAAATATGGTGAGTTTTCGAAAAAATCTCATTTTTAGTTTCATATCTTAAAACTCTCCAAAACAGTGTTGGAATCTTGCCCCCATAATGGAACTAACGGCTCAGTTATCTATTTGACAGATATGGGATTCAATCTGAGAAAAATGTAACAGATGGGACTTAATTGAAAAAGACTCTAAGATATGGGATCAAAAATGAAATTTTTCCTAAGTTTTCTCAATTTTAAAATCATTTTAGAAGTCTTATAAAGCAGACGACTAAAAATTTTATCTTAAAGATCCTAAGGTTGATTAGTTGTGTCTGGATGGAAGGATTTGCTGGTGGTCGAGCATTTCAAATCTTTGGTAACAAATTCTTGGTGTCTTCAATTTACAATTAGTTTTTACTACAAAACTCAGAACTTAGTCTTTATTATTAGTATGTAATTGATTCAAGTCCTAGCTGTTTTAGTAAATCTTGATTATTTTTTTTCTTCATCGTACGAAACTACAGTCTGTTTATTTTATACTATACGGTATAATTCTATGAGTAGTAACAACTCGATGCATATATATACATTCACTGCCTTTATTCTTTTTTTATATTTTTGTTGATGAATACATTCACTGGCTTTATGATTATGGTATATGTATAACATAAAATATTGGTAGGTTATGATCTATTTCGGAGGGTCATATGTATAGACAACATGTGATTTGGTCTAATATTACTTATGATGATGTAATTCTTTTTTTGTTTGTTGTTCTAATTATGGTAATAGGGGAGTGTACTAAAAGTCTACCCTTCAAAGCTGCTATTGACAACACTGCAATGCTTTTTGAGCACAATACAGTCATTCCTAGTTGCTGTTGCTTTTACAAGAGACCCCAATGACTGGCAACTTGGATGGAATATCAGACTTCTGTCTGTAGCCTATTGTGTAAGCCATTTTCAACCCCTTTTTACTTGCTTCATTTTTGCACATCCTCTCCCCCGTTGGCAAAAAGATGGGTCCGGACTTAAATGTCCTAAAACCCTTTGTTTTTTTGTCTGTGGGAGGCAAAATTATACTTTTAGTTACACAGGAAAGAAGGTTCAATAATTTTTTAGTCATCTACTTATGGATTTTATAACTTGACACATTTAGTCCTATACTTTACAAAATTTTCAAAATGAACCCGAAATTGAAAACCTCGACATATTTGATTAGTCCCGTTAAATCCTGTAAAGCAGAGAACTAAATATTTCGATTTTTCTCAATTTTGAGACAGTATTAAAAATTATGAAAAACAGAGAACTACTGAAACTAAAAGTGTAATATTGCCAACATGTGACACAAAAACACAGTCAACATCTACCTTCACATTTGTTGTAAAAAAGTAAAAAATTCATATGTATTTACAAAAGAAAAAAATTGTAATATTTTTGACAGGGAATAGCAGTGACTGGTGGCACATTCTACCTCCAAGCATGGGTTATTGAGAAGAAAGGTCCAGTGTTCCTGGCCATGACAACTCCACTGGTCATGCTCTTCACAATCATTATATCAGCATTTGTCTTGGGGGAGATTATTAGTTTAGGAAGGTAACAATTATATATATATAGTATTTATGTAATAATTAATAATCTTAATTAATTATGATCATTTCACCTAATGTAATAATCACTAGTATATAATTGCATGCCTAAAATGTAATAACTAATGAGTTCTCATTTCAATGTGTGACAGTGTTTTGGGAGCACTTCTGCTGGTTGGAGGGCTTTACTTTGTGTTGTGGGGAAAGACTAAAGAGGAAGAATCATGCCAGCCACCTGCTGATGTTGAGAAACCATTTGGAGGACCAAAGGGAGACACAAATGTCTAGGGTTAGGGTTAGGGTTCGAATACAGTTGTCTTAATGGAAAAGTTCAGCTCGAATCTGATTTTTATCAAATTCAATTATCCAAGGTTCAAATATAGTTACTGGTCAGAAAAAAAGTTCAGATCATATCTAACTTTGTCTGAATTTTACTGTTTAAGGTTTATTCATATACACAGTTGCTGGTCGAAAAAAATCAAATCGGATCTGATTTCGTCTAAATCTCACTGTTTAGCGTTATTCATTTATACAATGCTGGATCTAGTCTGGTCAAACATTGTAAAAAATTTACTCAATGTTTGATCAATTAATACTGTAGGTTCGACCAAACTTGATCTACGATTAGGACATCTAATACCATTCTCGTTGTTGGCTCAGGATTTTAGGGTTTTGATTATAATGGGTATCCAAGACATGTATACTAGAAAAGGGAACATTGTGTTATGAAATTAAAAGATCTAATGCAATTTACCTCCATGTGATATTGCAAACAAACAAATTATCCCCTTATATTTTTTTAAAATGAAGCAATTTATCTTCATAACTACTGCATTTTTAAAATCACATAGAGGTAAACTACTATTTTTTATGGAGAGATAATTTATTCATTTATAATAGGGAAAAGTATTATTTTAGTCCGTTAAGTATGCCTAATTTTAATTTTAGTCTGATAACTATGTTCATTTTTGTTTAGGTCTAGTAACTTACGAAATTGCTTATTCTTAGTCATCTGACAGATTTTCGGACAATTTTACTCATATACAACTTTGAAAGGCAGTTTTAGTCCATATGCACTCATAGGGGTAAAATTGTTCGAAAATCTGCCAGAGAACTAAAAGTAAGCAATTTCGTAAGTTACTGGACCTAAACAAAAATGGACATAGTTATCGGACTAATATTAAAATTAGGCATACTTAGCGGACTAAAATAATACTTTTTCCTTTATAATATTACAAAGAAGTTGCTTGCATTTTTCTTCTAAAATTAAATATAGAGCGAATGCATTAGTAATTTATAGGGAAATATGAAATGCATAAAAATTACTCGAGAAATTTTGGGACTTGCATATTGGAGAGAAAATTTTTGACCTGATGCAAATTATAAACCTCGGAACAAACCTACTTCTTTATTTTATTTTTCTTAATTCGAGTGAGGTGATGAATATATTATTTGATTGAATGCCCTCTCTAAAAATATTAAATTATCTATATATTTTTTAAAAAAAAATTAAAATTACACTTACACTTCCTCCTCCCAAAATTCTGACTATGCACCTGGCCTCCTTCTATTAAGATTTGGATGGAAACTGCTGACCTAAGCAAATATATCTATCTATATATATATATATATAAATTTTTAATTTTGTCCCTCATTTAATATTTTCATGTATATTTTTATATTTGTAAAAGAATAAAAATGTAATATATATATGGGGTGAGGTTGATATTATTATGTTTTTCCTTTAAGTACAAAATTATTACATAAAAACGTTAAAGGAGGGATAAAATTGAAAATTTATGCGTTTATTTTTGCCATTTTTCATCAAATCCGAACAAAAAGGGGACATTTGTAAATAGTGAATATTTGAAGGGAATGCAAGTATAATTTCAAAACTACTTAGGAAAAAATTTAGTATAGCTTTGAATCTTTAAAGGGGGTTTAAGTGTAATTAACCAAATATTAAATAATAATTTATAGGTAAAATTATATTTTTGGTCGTATAACTATAGGTCATTAGCATTTTTTATTATGTAACTTACTCAATTTACATATTTAGTCTTTCTTTCTTCATTGATGAATTTAGTCTTAAACATCTTACATTTGATTTTTTTTTTGCCAAATTAAGTAATGCATTGATAACTTTGGTCCACTACAAACTGGAGTAGATTTCCTGTATTGTCACGTAGCTATAAGTTGTTAGCATAAAAAATGAGTTTAATGCAATTTACCCCCATGTGATATTGCAAATGAATAAATTTTCTTTCGATGAGAAATAACAATAATTTATCTCCCTGTATTTTTTAAAATGAAGCAATTTACCTCCCTGTCTAAGGAGGTAAATTGCTTCACTTTGAAAAACATACGTGGGCCAAATGCTATACTTTTAAAAATACAAGGGGGTAAATTGCTATTTTTTCCATAGAAGGGTAATTCTCTAATTTGCAATATACCAGGGGGATTGCTTGTATTTTTCTATACCAGAACTATTGAACACAAGACTAAATTTGCTAAAGAAATAACCAAGTGTGATACTAAATTCATCAAAAAAATGACTAAATGGGGTAAAATACCTTTTTAGTCCCATAAAATAAGGACAAAATTTATTTTGGTACCACAACTGTGGCAAGTATCACTTTTAGTCCCATAAAACTCATAATAACCTACTTTTAGCTAGAAAATTATGTGCATTGTGCTTTTGAAACTAAAAATGAGTTATGATTTTGGGACTAAAAGTCTGAAAATCGCATTTTTTGGGAATAAAAAGACGTAATTTTCAGTTTCATATGATTAAAAGCATCACCTGCCATAGTTGTGGTATCCAAAAAAATTCTACCTTATTTTAAAGGATTAAAAAAATATTTTACCCTGACTAAATATGTAAAAAGAATAAATTGTTCAACAAAAAGTGATAACCTATATCTACGTAAAATGCAATTTTGCTAACTTACAAGTAACAATAATTATCCACAACCAATTATTATAGAATAGAATAATGTCGACATTTGATGGATGGGTATTGGCGCCAAAATATTAAATTTTTTAAAAAATTTAAATTACTATGATAATTGTTCCAAATAAATAAATACATAATGAGAGGTGGGTTGAGATTTACGAGTAATAAATTTCTTGATCTCTTAATAAAACACTTACCAATTTCTTGAAAATTAATACTTACATTTATACAATCATAAATTTCAAAAAAAAAAAAAATGATCAATTTTTATATATGAGGTTATTTATTTGTCCTTGAAAATTTAAATAAATTTTGAATGATTCACACATTCTTTTGGATGCTTTCTACATAAGAACTGAAAAAATGATTCAGAAAAATTAAAATTTATTTTATCTAATAAACAAAAATAAATTACAAAATTATGAAAAGAAACAAGTATGTTGAAAATTGAAACATATAAATTGAAAATCATTAAAAGAAAACAGAACAGCAAGAGGAATCACTACCAAAAAAAAAAAAAAATTTTTTTTGACATGGATCAACACACTGTTCCATATTGGAATGAGTATTAGAACACAGTAGGAATGGAATTTGATAGATGATATCATGATCCCCATTTTTTATAGATTAAAGTTTTGAAACGGCCAACCTGTGCCAAAATGTGTTCCAAATAAACAGTTACAAACCGTTCGAATATAGTAATGATAGATGGTTGGAACTCTGTGTATGAACACATTAGAATTAGGGATGGTCTTGAATTGACCATTCCTATATGTGAGACAATTGATGTCCAAAAGATGACAGTCAGTAAATGTAATCCAAAATGATGTACAATTCGGAATGGTTTTGAGTACGCACCTAAGCAATTATGCGAAAAAAATCGTTTCTAATTATGAGTTTTACCTAAGGCGGAATGTGTTATAGTGACCGTCAAAAAACGGTACAAGTTAGAACGATTTTGTAGTTTTATTAATAATGTATTATTAAGACCTTTCCAAATAAAGTACAACGACCATAATTCAACAGTAAAAAAAAAATCATTCCTAATACCGGTCAAATGATTGTTTCAAATTGTAAAATAACGGCTACTTAACGGCTAAATGTGTTCCGATAATCATTCCAAATTTATATATATATATATAGATATATGCGTTCTTCTCTTTCCATTTAATCTCACTATCTTCTTCCATTTTTCTTATTTTCTCTCTATTTCCTTAATCTCTCTTGAATTTTTTTGATATCTCATTATTCCACTAATATTTTTATACTCTCAAATATTTTTTTGTTAATTGATTATATTTATTGTAATTTTATCAATTAAGTTGGTGAATATCAAGGTTGAGGGCCATATTTATTAGTATATATATGATCGAATGTCCCAGTGGACTGATCATATATTATCATGCGATTACACCCTCCCCATGGATTACTATAGTACGAAAAGGTTGATAAGAGACTTGGATTTACCTGTTGAGAATATTTATGCGTGTAAGAATAATTACATGTTGTATTGAGAGTACAACATTAATCTGGACTACTGCGAGTTTTGTGGAGAAGTTAGGTACAAATTGACCAGGGAGCGAAATCCTAACCGTAAGAAGACCCCATATGCCTTTCTTAGGTACTTGCCGATTGTCCCTTGTCTGCAGAGATTGTATGCTTTAGAAGCGACTACCGGGCAAATGACGTGGCATGTCAACTATTAGATGGAGGAGGGAGCATGTGCCATCTGTCTGATGCAGAGGCATGGAGGCATTTTGACCGGACATATCCTAATTTTACAGTAGGGCCTCGTAATATTAGACTGAGTTTGTGCACGGATGGGTTCACATCGCACGAGCAATACGGTCGTTTTTATTCATGTTGGCTCGTTGTACTTATACCGTACAATCCAAACGTCTCATCGATATTTACCTAGAGTCACTGATCGAAAATTGCAAAATTTGTGGCATATGGGTGTCTGACGCATGATAGTGCAAAGAACGAGACAAAATATATCTCATTAACTGATACAAATATATTCTTATTTTCACACAAAAAATTATACAAAATTAAAACACATATATTTCACATAAAAGCAAAAACAGAAAATGTAAAAATTTGCCTCGTGACTTAACCTCGTAAGTCTGAACTGTTATTTTTTGTAGTTTGATGCGACTTAATTTACATTTATTAACCCTTACACGTGCATACAAATTTAGTATAAAAAAATTAATTTTTTGTTATAAACATATTTTCCTCATTAAAATTATGTTTAAAATTTATTTTTTAATATTTTTAAAATTATAAAACGAATCTAATTTGTTGGACCCAAACAAAGTCCATAAAAAAGATCACGGGGAATACCTTACAATTTTTGTTTTGTAGGTATTGGGTGATAAGTTTATTTCGGTATAAATTTATTTTCATAATTTTATTTTATATTTTTAAAAATTTTGCACATTAAAAAGTAAAATAATGGGAATTTGCAAATTAAAAGGCCAAAAAGTGCACCCAATTACGTATGCTAGTCACGTGCACTTTTTTGATCATTTTGTTCATACTACAAGAAAATAAAAAATTTAATAATAATTTTAATATTATCACTAATTATATATATTTAGTAGTTTTTTTTACACAATAATAAATTTCAAAGTGTTAATAGTGATAATTAGTTTGTAATTAGCAAGAATTAGTGAAAAATATAGTGGATTAACTCGTCACTATAAATAATTAGTGACACATATATAGTGACAATAATAATTTTTTGTCAGTATATTTGTATTTTCACTAAGTTGTCATTATATTTATATTCTCACTAACTTGTCACTATATATTAGTTATTAATTATCTGTAGGAGTAACAAATTTAAACACAATTCTGGTGAAATTACACTTTTAGTAATATAGGATATGGGGTTCAACACTTTTAATCCTCTATTGTACGAAGATCTCAAAATGATTAGAGAAATGCTGAAACTTGCATGATGCATTTAGTCCTATCGTTTATGAACAGTTCAAAATGGTCAAAAAGATTGAGAAAAATTGGCATATTTAGTCCTATAAATTCCATAAAATAGAGGACTAAATGTATCGAATTTTTTTTATTTTAAGACCATTTTGAAAATTTAGTGAAGCAGAACCACGAAATAATATCTTGAACCCCATCCTATGCGACTAAATATGTAAATTTGCTCAAAATTCGTGTCACTAATAATTATATAGTAATAAGATAAAAAATATAGTCATTCAACATATATTTTTGTGAATATTGTAAGATTATTAATTGATATATTGTCATTAATATTATATTTTTTTTATGGTGCTATCACTACAAAAAAGACGGAATTTTATCGGATAAGCAGATCGTTCCAAAGCCTGTTCCATATTGAAACGGGTATTGAAACACAGTAGGAACGGAACTTAATAGATGACGTCATGATCCCCATTTTTTACGAATTATATTTTTATAACGGCCAAATTGTGCCAAACTGTGTTCAAAGTAAACAATACAGAAACCGTTCGAAGGACTATTCGAACATAGTAACAGTAAATGGTCGAAACTTTGTTTGGAACAAATTATTGGAAATAGGGATGGTCTTGCATTGACCGTTCGAATATATGAGACAAGATATCCAAATGATGACAATTAATAAATATATTTCAAAATGAGGTACAATACGAAACGATTTTAGTTACGGACCTAAGCAATTATGCGAAAACCTATTCCTAATTATGAGTTTTACTTAAGACGAAATGTGTTACAATGACCGTCTCAAAAACCAGTACAAATTGGAAGGATTTTGTAGTTTTATTATTATTGTATTACTAAAAATGTTTCAAATAAAGTACAATGGCTATAATTCAATGGTAAAAAAACCGTTCCTAATACCGATCCAATGATCATTTCAAATTGTAAAATAACAGCTACTTTTTAACTGCTAAATATGTGTTCCAATAATCGTTCCAAAGACCGTTGCAAATTTGTCTATATATATTCCTTCCTCTCTTTCCTTTTAATCACATTATCTTCTTCCATTCTTCTTATTTTCTCTCTATTTCCTCAATCTCTCTCGAACTTTTTGATATCTCACTATCCTACTAATATTTTTATACTCTTGTTCATCAATCTCTCTCAAATTTTCGTCGAAATTTGAAGTTGTTTTGATCAAGTAACAATTTTAACCTTTTATTTGTCAATTGAGTATACTTATTGTAATTTTATCAAATAAATTGAATGTTATAACAACATATATATGTGTGTGTGTAGGACTCATCATCATATTAAAACAGTTGAGGAGATGGATGTACGAGAAGTACCTGCCGAATAGGGCGGGTCTTACTTTGGAGTTTAAGGATGATGTTGCTACATTTATAGAATAGGCCAAGTCTTGACATGTATATATGGATGGTGAGAAAATTAAATGTCCGTATCAGAAGTGAAAAAATGAAGTTTTCAAAACTTCGGATGAGGTAAAATTTTTACTTGTATTTGAAAGATTTTATGCCAGAGTATTATAATTGGACTTCTCATGTGATGAGTGTCGAAGTCACCAAAAATAATTCCTACTACACTTGTGAAAGTGGGAGTAGGGTCGATCCACAGGGATTGGTTTTAAGTTAATTTCTTTTGAAAAAATAGAAAATAATGGGGAAGGTTGTGATAAATAGAAGTGATCAAAAACTAAATAATTAAAAGTACCTGATAGAGATATGAGAGAGAGATTTCCCGGTTAAGGCTAGGATTATGCTTGATTCTTGTGGGTTGATCATTGATGCAAGAATAACACATGTATGGACAAATAAACCAATTATGATCGTTGGTACGACCTAACAACCTCACCTTTCCTTACCTTTTCGTTAGCCAAGGTACGACCGTTGGCTAGATCTCTAATTAACAGACAACCTTGGAAACGTCCACAAGATTTAATCTATTAACAACATTAAGAATTAGAAAGGCCTGATTCTAATCAACAAACTCCTACGAGGACAATTCGTTTAAACTAGATCATGCATTTCGCATAACATAATTAAATACTGTGACATAACTAATTATGCTACGTAGCCACTAAGTATTGAACTAAATAAACAATTAAATGGATTTATAAAGTCCAATTAGCTAAGGAAACCTTCTTGATAATGAACAACCGGTCGAATCATTCACAAATCAGACGTTTGTAATTAAAGCCCAGAGAATAACATGAATATTTGTTTGACAAGTGTAGAACGCAGATTAGATCTCACAACATGATGGGAATCAAGCAATCACCATACCTTAATCAGAAAATAAGGAATTTAGCCGGACATATTAATGGAAGAACCCACTAAAAAGTGGAATTCTATTAATTCCGGCTGTAAAATAAAAATAAAGGAGAAAAGATGAACAAGAATTCTATGGAGTTCTAAACAATAACTGAATCCCCTCAAATGAAGAGAACCCCCCTATTTATAGTAAAAGTCTCCTACGAATCTAGACGTAGTGGGGGGGATAGATACGTCATAAACTCTAAAAAGGTAAATAAATTACAAGAGATAAGCTTTAAAGAATCCTTTCTAAATCTAAACACTTGATTCCTTTATCTCTTGCGGAAATCGCTCGTGCTTATCCTTATCCCGAGTTGACTACTCCACTAAGTGTGGGCACGCTTTGTCAATTCTGCAGAAATTTCCTTGTAATCTTTCTTTTTTGCTGAATATGCAATAAAATCACATAATTAGGAGTATTTTGGCTTAAAAAGAAAGATTAAATCGCTATAAAATCATGATAATTGCAGAGTTATCATCATGGCGAGGAGAAACTGCAGGATTATTTTGATGCTGTCACTGCGGATCCTTTGCACAAGGAGGAAACTCCGTTTCTCATGAGGTGGAGGGTACCAGTAAGCACTGAGGTGACGCAACGCAGATGGATTGGGCACAGATGATGGTTTTTTTATGCCGCTGGGTCGGCTTTCTGGTCTTCTAATTACAACCAGGATGGTGTGCCTGATGATAGTACGAGGTCATGTTCTATTAAGTGCCTAATTCATATTACGATGGGGGGCCCTGCGATTATGTGTTCGGACTATCAGATCGATTTCATGATGTAGTGCATGTTGCTGAGTAGCCTTTGTGGAACGGTTGCACACCAATCTCAATTGGGGGCTTTGTTGAGTTGGTAGATATCAAGACGGAGGGTCATATTTCTCAGCATATATATCCCATTCTTAAGTGCCTACCGATTACCCCTCGCCTGCAGAGATTGTATGCTTCAGAAGTGACTACCGATCAAATGATGTGGCATGCCAGCTATCAGACGGAGGAGGAATCCATGTACCATCTGCCTGATGCAGAGATATGGAGGAATTTGACCGGACATATCCTGATTTTGCAATAGAGCCTCGTAATGTTAGACTGGGTTTGTGCATGGATGGGTTCACGCTGCCCGCCGCATGGGCATACGGTCATTCGTACTCATGCTGGCTCGTTACACTTACACCATACAATCTCCCATTGGGAATGTGCATGAGTTTTGAGTATATGTTCCTCACGATGGTGATCTTTGGTCCTTCCAACTCGAAACATCTCATCGATGTTTATGTGGAGCTGCTAATCGAGGAGTTGCAAAATTTGTGGCATGTGGGTAACTGACGCACGATAGTGTGAAGAACGAGACATTCCCAATGTGCGTCTCATTGATGTGGACTGTGAACGACCTACCCGCTTATGGGATGATGTATGGTGAAGTTCCACTGGTGTTGTGAGGTGTCCAATTTGTAAGGAATACACACGTGCATTCTACCTGTAAAACGGTAGGAAGGCGTGCTTTGATTGCCACAAACAATTCCTCCCCTAAAGTATCCGTACTGTAGGAACAACAAAGCATTAACTAAGAACTGAGTAGAAAGGAAGGTTGCACGAACAAGATTGATAGGAGAACAGATCTGCAATTGGGTTGAAGAGTTTAGTCCTGCGGTTGAAGTGCCGTTGTCACTTCCAGATGGGTATAATAGCGAGCATAAGTGGACAAAGAAAAACATCTTCTGGGAGATCGAATATTGGTCGGCGCATTTGATACGACACAAATCTTGATGTCATGCACATTGAAAAAAATGTGTTTGACAATATATTCAATATTGCGATGGATATAAAGGAAAAAATAAAGGATAATCTGAATTCACGGAAGGACCAGAAGATCATATGTAATTAACTGGACCTTGACGGACGAAAGAAGGCTGAACATGATACCCAGTATCATATATACCCTGACCAAGGAGCGTAAGAGGAGGATATATGAATGGAATAGTCATATAAAGTTTCCTGATGTTACACATCTAATTTGGCCTGTTGTGTCAACATGAAGGAGCTAAGGCTTCATGGCATCAAGAATCATGATTGTCACGTATCATGCAGAAGTTGATCCCAATTGCCTTCTGTGAAATGCTTTCTGAGCTTGTGTAGAGTGCGTTGACAGAGGTTAGCCTTCTACTCCAGATTCTTTGTTTGAAGGCGCTCGATGTAACTAAGGTACAAGAACTGGAAGCTAGTGTTGCTAACATCTTGTGCAACCTTGAAAAGATATTTTGGCCAACTTTCGTCAACTCAATAGAGCACCTAATTGTTCACCTACCATATGAAGCGCGCGTGGGAGGGCCTGTGCAATACAGGTGAATATATCCATTTGAGAGGTAAGTACACGAGTTATACTACTTTTCTGAAATAGTTCTAGTGTCACTTAGTTTCCAATAAATATTCGACTATTAGATTTCTTCGAAACTTGAAAATGAAGATGAAAAACAAAGCACATGTTGAGGTGTCAATGTTAGAGACTTATCTTATAGAAGAAATCGATCTATTCCCTTCGCACTACTTTGAGTCGTAGATTTCTTTGCTAACAGAATGACGACCTTTGTATGAACGACACTCGTATCCAACGGGTTATTTTCAACTACCTTGATCGAGGTAGTGGTGCATCAAATAAGAGATGGCTCTGTGGATAAGAACGCCACATAATCGAGACGTATATATTAACCAATTGTGAAGTAGTCACGCCATACTACGAGTAAGTGTAAAGAAACCAATATAGTTTATTCATATTGTTATTTTGGACTTTTAACCTATGTATTGATATGTATATGAATAAGTCATTTTTGAATGAACTTTACGAGCACCACATTCGGAGGACCCCATTATTGAGGAGCTAGTAGCTACTCAATTCAAGGATTAGCTCAAATGTCATGTAAGTTGTGTCTTATGAATTGAGCTTTTTGAATTGAGCTTTTTGAATTGTGTTACAACTGTAATTTGTCAAAATATAGCTTCTCTAATATGTGCAGCACAGGTGAAATTCGAATTGAATTATACAGACAACGAGTTTTTTAAGTTGCATTATTGGGTCCTACAGCTGAGGTCACAACAATCTTGTGTTACATTGGGAATGATTATAATTTCCACACTGAACTCCACAGCATAGGCAAGTTTACTATGAACTGTAGGGTATGTGTCAAAAGCTTATCATATACAAATACAGACTCTGACTTCTATGGGATTCTCGAAAAGATAATTTAGTTAGATTACCCGCTTATTCTAAACATGCAAATCGTTTTGTTTAAATACCGTTGGGTCCATCCCATGAGAGGTACATCCTCGTTATTACCTCGTTATTTGTAAACTTCAAGAAAGTATAGCAAAGGAATGAACCATTCATCCTGGCACAACAAGCAGTACAAGTCTACTACATGGAGTACCCTAGCATGAAGAGAGACAAAGTGGACTGGATGACTGTCTGCAAAATAAAAGCCAGAAGAGTAATTGATGGCTCTCGATGGATCGAAATCACGTTTCAAGAGGATGAGACAATGCCTACTCCACAAGTTGCGACATACAACTATAACTATGACCTACATCACCTAAATGGTATAGAATTAGTCGTTGAGCTTTCTGTTGCTAATCAACAAGGAGCAAGTACATTCCAATCAGAAAATTGTCAATCTAATGATGAGTGTGATGAAGATAGCTTTGATGAGGATTACGAGACTGAAGAAGACAATAATTATGTCTGAAAGTTCAGAGTTTCTGTAATTAGACATCTATAAACAATCCTTGAATAAATTACTGATTAATTAAATAATTTTTTAAAATTATTATTATATTTAGGAACTATTATAAATAGAAAAAACCGTTCCAAATAGCCACAGTTAATATAAAAATTGTTCCTACCTTAACCATTCCAAATAGCCACACGCAAATTGTTAAATATAACATTAGAAACAGGCTAATAAATAAATACCGTTCCTGAAATTATTACAAAATTAAAAAAAAAGAAAAATTTAAAATTTAGGAACGGTCAAACAAATTGACCTTTTTGAAAAAGCGTTTCCAGACAACTTTCAATAGGGGCCAAGGGAAAGTGGAGTTAAATTCAATTTTAGGAATGATCATTGAATAATTGACCGTTCCTAAATTAAATTTATATCAAACTGTTTTTAAATGTATAAATAAATTGTGCCCTACATGAATATTAATAAAATCATTCCTAAAGTTGAAACAAAACCGTTTCTAAAAGGCACAAATTATTCCCCATTCACATTCCGCTTATGATATCTCCACATGCGCGAGCCCGATTAATTTCAAACTTAAACACATATAAGTACTATACATTTGTGAATATATATAGCGGTCTGATGCAAAATCACATGATTTGATTGACAGTAGATTATTTTCGATCTCATTGATTGTGAATCAGATATGATAACTCAGTATCCGTATAACAAAAAGTTCCAAAACTTCATCCAATGTAATATTTTTTTGATTTATCATTTCCAATGGTTTTATTAAAATTTTAACAGATTGATTAGGTGATGCAGTATGACATTATAAGAGGATACTAACATCTACGTTCTGACGCCTCAAAGATTATAATATATAATTGAGGGATTAATTGATAAATTTTTATGAAGTTCAGTTAATTAGTAAATAAATTATAGGTAATTGGAATGTAATAACATTTGAATGAATTAAATTGAAATTCATTATAATATTTTGAGACAATTTATCTTAATTAAGAAAATTAGGAAGGACGTAAATGGTATTTTGAGAAAAGTTTAATCAAATAAATAAAATAATAATAATATTATATATAATATATACTATTTAATAATATTATATATATATATATGAAAGAAAGAAAAAAAAAAGAAAAAGAAAAGACAAAAGGGTTTGGGGGTGGGCCCTCACCCACCGCCCCACCCCCACATATATATATATATATATATATCTGTAAGTTGAATAATCTACAATATTACCAAATTGCAATTTCCATTCTGTTTCGACAATTCGCGGCGGAGGTAAGGTTTTTATTTTAATTTTTATTAATTTATATAATAATATTATTTAATTAGATCATTTATTAAATGTTGTTTATATTGAGCGATGTACTATTTAATCGAAATATTTTACGAGTTTGGCTATTTAAAATAGTGTCGGATTAAATATCAAATCGGATATAAAAATGATATCATTGGTCAATTAGATTATTAAATTTATTAGATTTGAATATTACTATAGCTAATTTATGCAATTTCATCGAAATTATTAACCAAATACGCAATTATATGTATTATTGTTCAATTAAAGAGTATAATAGCGAGAAATTGATAGAAAATTTATAGAAATATTCTGAAAATTATATTTAACAAATGTATGTTAATAACGAGGAAAAACGAAGATTTGTATTTCGATAGAAATGAAATATTAAAGAATTATCAGAAATTGTACAAATGATATTCAATATTATATTTAAAAGAAATTACGATATTCTCGATATATTAATTGTGTGTGGTGTAACTCATTATAGGATACGGGGGTAAAGTGAAAAAACCGAACCACTACCTATTTGGATAGATAAAAGCGTTGTATGGCCGAGGTAAGTATATAATTAGTATTATCTATATATGTCCCCTTTATTTGTGGTTTTACTGTTATATGAATTTGTGGTTCGAGCTGACAATGATTTATCTAAAAGTATATGAGTGATGGTTATTTGATTTGATTGATGATATTTTGTACGTGAAATGAGAAAATACGTTGAAATACTATGTTATTTGTACGATGTGCTGGGAGTATCTGAAAATGAGAATGTCTTGATATATGATTTTACGTTACTAGTTGCTTACAAGAATGATGATATGTGAAAATGAGGGAGTGGTGGAAATTGAATATAATTGTGGCGTGAGTACCCCTTGATGTGTTGAAAAGCCTATAAGGCGAAATGAAATGAAAAGAGATTTAATGCGATATGAGAAAGAAATGAAATGAAAAGAGCTTTGATGCGATATGAAAAAGATGTGATATGAAAAGAGCGATGCTGCAATATAAAAGAGCTATGATGCGAATTGAAAGAGCTATGATGCGAAATGAGATTGATGAGCCGGCTGTCAAGGGGATTCACTTGAACTTATATAGCAGTGAGATTGAGTTGATGGGAAAAACACAATATCACCTTCTGGTAAGCAAACTAGGAAAAAGGGGAAGTTTAATTGATTATCTTATTGCGAGATAGCTATGTGGTGTAATAAAGATGATTATGTGAAAGCAAATTGACTATATATTCTATGCATATTGCATGTTTATCTTGTTTGAGGTTATATTTGGTATACATATATAGATAGGGCTGGTTATTTACTTACTGTGTGGCAGACTCATCCCTCTACTGACATTTTCATTCAGGAATAGACTTTGAAGTGTCTGACTGTCGAAGGGTAGGTCTACGCGCTATACTCAGGCAGGTCGGGCCAGTATGCAGTTTTATCCTCTTTGTGAGTTAGAGTACAAATCACATTTTGTCTGTACAGAGAGAATATAAGTGTACGGATTTCCTGTGACGAATCACTTTGTGATGTGTAATATGTATACATATATATAATGTTGTGGGTTGATAATACCTATTATGACGTGTTGGGATTACGTATGCAAATTAATTAGATGGTTATGTGAAAATGTATATATATGAACACATGGATTACTATAAGTATGACGTTTAGGGTAGATATAGCCCTTGTAGCGAAGGGGGTGCTACATACGTAACACTAACAATATTGGATATACAAATTTACTTGATCTGCTGAACATGTATCAATTTATCAAAAAGAATTATATGTATCCAATGGTCTACATAAATTTATGGTCAACTTTTTCTTTGATCATTAACATGTCCGGAATGATTTTTTCTGCATTTTTATTTTTTTGTAATAAAAGAAAATTAATTTTGGCACTCTAACTGGAACGATCAATACAAGTATAGGAATGGTCTTTCAAAATATACCCTAAAACGACCTCGTTTGAGATGTTTGGAACAGTTTTATCAACAAGTATTTCAATAAGTGACCGTGCCAAATATTGGACCCAAAATCTGTTAGCACATGAAACGATGTCGTTAACTTACTTTAGGACAGACTTAGAACGGTTTGTTATAAACGACTGTTCCAAAAGTTACTATATATTTGACACTTAGCAAATTTTTTTTTCTCTCCCTGTTTTTCTCCTCTCCCCCCCCCCCCCCCCCCTCTCTCTCTCTCTTCGCTTCGCCAGATCGACCCGTGCTATCGCATTCCACCGTCCATCGCTCCATCCATTGGTCTCTTCGCCCATTCGCCTGAAGGTGAGTTTTCTTTTTTTTTTTTTTTTCTTTCGCCGCTTCTTTTATTTCTATATTTATGAAAATATTTTTGGAAATATAACTGAAAGCATTTCTGAAAATATTTTCAGATAAGACTTCTAAAAATATTTTTAGAAATATTTCACAACCATTTTTCTGAAATGGGTTCCCCCAATTTCTGAAATTTTGTTCAGTTAAAAGTTTGTGAAAAAATAAAATATATTTTTCTGAAATTAAAATATATTTTTCTAAAATTAAAATATATTTATGAAATTATAATATAATAAATTCAAATATAATTTTTTGAAATTAAAATATATTTTTTTGAATTTAAAATATATTTTCCAAAAATTAAAATATAATTTTTTGAAATTAAAATACATTTTTCTGTAGTTAAAATATAATTTCTTGAAATTGAAGTATATTTCAAAATTATAATATATTTTTCTAAAATTAAAATATACTTCTAAAATTATAATATTTTTCTGTAATTTTTGAAAATTTTTTGTAGTTGTATAATTTATTCAATTATTGTCTAATTTATTATTTAGTGTAATTTTTTGTGAAATTTATTGTATAGTTGTATAATTTATGCAATTCTTGTGTATTGAATCATATTGTATATTTTTTTTGTGCAATTTATTGTATAAGCTACTTCATGTAATTCTTGTGTTTTTCATTAATATTATTATTTACACAATATTAGGCTAATTTTTTTTATAACATTATTATTTACATAATAATGTCAATAACTACAAAATTAGGCTAATATTCTCAATAATAACATATTTACATAATAATGTCATTAATCACAAAACTAGACCTATACCCCCAATAATAAATATTATTTACATAATAATGTAATAATCACAAAATTAGGCTAATATTTTAAATAATAATATTATTTATAGAATAATGTCAATAATCACAAAAATAGACCCATATTCCCAATAATAATGTTATTTACATAATAATATCAATAATCACAAAATTAGACCCATATTCCCAATAACAGTATTATTTACATAATAATTTCAATAATCACAAAATTAGGCTAATATTCTCAATAATAATAAATTTACAAAATAATATCAATAATCACAAAATTAGGTTAATATTCTCAATAATAATATATTTACTTAATAATATCAATAATCACAAAATCATACCCATGTTTCCAATAACAAAATTATTTAATATAATAATATCAATAATCACAAAATTAGACCCATATTCTCAATAATAATATTATTTACATGATAATGCCAATAATCACAAAATTTGGCTGATATTTCCAATAATAATATATATACATAATAATGTCAATAATCACAAAATTAGATCAATATTCCCAATAATATTATTTATATAATAATGTCAACAACCGCAAAGTTTAAGTTAATATTCTCAACAATAATATTATTTACATAATAATATCAATAATCGCAAAATTATACCAATATTCCCAATAATAATATTATTTTACATAATAATTTCAATATTCACCAAATTTGGCTAATATGTTCAATAATAAAATTATTTACATAATAATGTCAATAATCACAAAATTTAGGCTTATATTCTCAATAATAAAATTTTACATAACAATGTCAATAATCACAAAATTTAGGTTAACATTCCCAATAATATTCCCTATTACACAAACTAATACTTCTGAATAATTTTGATAGATTATGTCTAGTGGTACGTCTCTTATACCACGTGGTCGTGGCCCGCCACTTCCAGCAGCACCGTTTGATGCTTTTCAGGTTGGGGAAGCAGTCTTTCGACCACTCGCACCACTTGACACAGTCAAACCATCATCCGCCCACAGACTCTAAATGATGTTGCGTCAGCAGCTAAGGAGGTCATACAGAAATCTGCCACACCAGCAACTGATCCACCACCACCAGCTATCACCCCACCATCAGCGTGCCAGTAATCAGCTTCGATAATACGAGGTAAATTTCTTTATGAATTTTTTTTGTATTATTTTATCTTGAAAATTACTAATTAATATGTCCTTTTAAGTCTGACGTCGCTTCCTCGAGCGCATCAATGCAGTGGTGCGGGGACACTTTCCCCATACGTGGCCATGTCTGAGGCTGGTGGCGCCAGAGCATCAATATTTCTGGTTTGAGAGCATGAAGGTAATGTAATTAAAATTAATTTCATATTGTCTTATAATCTAAATTGTTTATTAAATTTTACTAATGTTTTGTTTAATTTTCTTATTGTAGATGACCTACTGGTGGGACTATGGTGATAAATACATATTTTGGGTCTTCCACATGTGGGTCGGAAAGTACATTCGGAAGATGTTCTCCGTCGCTTGGTCGAGCCTGGTCAAGCCACTTTGGCTGGCTAACAACGTATGGCTCCAGCTCCAGACATACTGGGCCAGCAAGGACTTCTAGCAGGAGTCCTTTAAAAATAAGGAGAATCGGGCGTTGAATCCCACGACGTCCTCGACTGTGTACCGCGGGAATCTTTCTATGTCGGCATGCACAAGAGGAAGTTGGTAAGTAAATTACATTACTTTTATAGGTTTATCATTATTTTACTCATATTATGCTAACTGTTTTATTTCTACAGGAGGCAGAGCTTGTTGCCCACCCAAGCAGATAGAACTGTTCGCCAGATGCTACAAGAAAAAGGAGGACAGTGGCTGGAGCAGGTGGAGGGCCGCTGTGTGCGGCGGTAAGTACATATTACTACTACTATTTTTTAAAAAAATTATTTCTTCATTAAAAGTACTAATAATTTTGTTTGTTTTGCAGGAGACATTCCAGAAGCTGATGGGAGATCATTAGCCTCAGCCTACCTCCGATAACCACCATACCCCCATTGGATCGGAGGCTTCGGTGGAAATGATCGAGCAGCAAATGTGGTTAGCTACAGTCTGGGGCAATAACAAGGGTCCAGTGTTCGACCTTAGTTTTGAGGCCTATGTCTCCAGCTGTACCGTCACATCACCATCGCCACCTCCACCGACACAGTCATCGCCACAACCAAACTCAGTTATGGAGGACTGCATCAGCCGGCTCGAGACGATGATAGCCATGAGGGACATGCGGGCCAGCTCCTCGTCACAGCCGACCGCCTCCACTAGGGCCCCAGCACCGCGATAGACCCCCCGACCCCGAACAAGGACAATATTGACGTCGCGGATGAGGAGGGTTTACATTAGGTTTTAATTTTTTTTAATTTTGTAATTTGATATATTTTATATTAATATAATATTTTTTTTCTTAATTATTCATATTTCATAATATATATTACATTCCATTATTTCATAACTATTCAATTAATTAAATTTATAAATATAATTAATTAAAAATTTATTAAAATAATTGAATAATATATTAAATTTTATTAAAATATTTAAATTAAATTATTTATTAAAATTTGTAAATTATATAAATTTAATAATTTATTAAAATTTATTACATTAATTAAATTATTATTTATAATTTATTTTATATTAAATTATTTATAAAAATTTTATTATTGAAAAAATAGAAACGATTTTAGTAATTTCAAAGAAAATGTTAAAAAAATCTAAACAAATTACCGTTTCTAATACCATTGCTAAAGCAGTTATAAAAACGTGTTCCTAAATTACAATGCTTGTTCCTAATACTATTGCTAAAGTCATTTTAAATACGTGTTCCTAAATAATGATGACATTTCCTAATACCATTGCTAATACGGTTTTATGTACGTTTTCTTAAATAAGAATAACCATTCCTAATACCTCTTGCTAAAACAGTTTTAAATACGTATTTCTAAATAAGATTGACCGTTCTAAAACAGTTACAGAAGATTGTTCCAAACAAAAATTTAATTGTACCTAATACTATTGCAATGTTTGACAAACAAACGATTCCAATGACCTTTCTTAAATATATAATCAATACAAATGAATACAGTTCCAAATTTTTGGCATGGATAGTATCCGAAATAAATAGTAAAATTGTTCCAAATGTCATCCAATCCATTACAATTAGAAAAAAGAAACTTTTTAATACAAATTCAATATCAATAATGGCTAGCAACAATATGTTACAACAAGGTGTCAAATTGGAACGGTCATTCATTAATCGTTCCTAAATATTTGTAACATCGTTTATAAGGAAGGAAGATGAATTGTTCCAAAATTCGATTCAAATTAATTCCATCAATTAGAAACCGTTCTAAAGGAAAAAAAATCGCTCCTAAACCCGCCCCAAATGCCGCTTTTTTTTTAGTGTATTTTTATCCTCATTGTATGAATTTTTTAAAATTACAAGACCAAATTATCTAAATAAATTGATAATAATTTTTTATGGTGCTAGTTTTGTCCTTAATATACGAACTTTTGAAATTTCAAGACCAAATTATTTCAATAGACATGTAATTTTTCGCTACGGCTAATTATTATAGCTAAAAGAACAAAATCATAACAAATACAAATCAATCATGACTTTGCAATAGTAATTGGCCGTTGTTTCTGCAGGTGTGGTCAATACATTCGTCCATAGTCAAAATCATGGCAGATTTTTTACTATAACTAAAAATTATAGCGAATATTGATTAATTATTGTAAAAGTTTAAATTTTTACTTTAATTTTATTTAACTGTGATTAATATTAATTTACCATGATTTGTAAGTTGTGACCATTTATAGTATAATGAAAATTTGAATAGAACTAAATTATCACCTCTTATACTTACAACACTAAAATTACAATTTTCCATGATTATGGCACATGTCGAATTTTGAGTTTTGACAAATCTATGTCAAACTCGGTGTAGTGTCTCATCTCTATTTCCACTTGGCTTTCTCCAAATCATACCAAACGCAGCCATAACCGGCGGTCAAGCACAAATCTCTCGGAACCGTAGGAATGAATGTCAGAGCAAAACCAACGATGTACCAATGGCGCATCCCACCCCACACTCCTATAAATTCTCACTCGACTCCTCCCCCTTCCCCATCTCTCTCATCCACTTCTTCGTCTCTCCCACTGCACGAGTTCTTCCTCTCTCTCTCTAGGAACTTTTCGAATTCCTTTGCTCTAGAGAGAGAGAGACAGGAAGAATCACACACACGGAAATTGTGAGACAAAATGGGAGGGTGTGCGTCCAAACCTAAGGTGTTGAGGGATGCCGACGATGTGCCGCTTCCTGCGCCGTCGACGAAGGAAGAGGTAGAGGTGGTGGAAGAGGTCTGCAAGGAGGATGCGTCGCCGCTGGTGGTGCTTGATGTTGGAGGCAAACGCAACTCGCTTGGGAACTTGTTCAAGGAGGTAAAGCTTACATTTTGTTAGGGTTATTTGCATCCACCTTCCCGAGATTTTGTTTTTTGATCAGGTATTATATTTTAGATGAAAATTTACAAAGTGAAATAGAGGAATTATATATCATGTTTTCCTAACACTTTGTATAGGGCGAAGGTGTGGCGGCCTCAGCTGAGACCTCATTGGAGAAAGCAAAACAAGAAAATGCAGCTGACGCCGACCTCCAACCATCTCCAGAACCAATTTTCGAGGTTGTTGAAACAAAGAAAACACCAGAAACAGATGTCCTAAAGCCCGAAACCTCTCCCGAGGAAAACAAGATAGAAGCTGAAGCATCTGATGAGAAGCAAATAGAGGACAAACCAGCTGAACTATCAGACAAGGCAGAAGAGAAACCGGTTGAGGTTGCAAAGCCCGAACCATCATCAGACAAGGCAGCAGAGAAATTGGCTGAGACTGCAAAGCCCGAACCATCAGAGAAGGTAGAAGAGAAACCGGCTGAGACTGCAAGGCCCGAACCATCAAACAAGGTAGAAGAGAAACCGGCTGAGACTGCAAGGCCCAAACCATCAAACAAGGTAGAAGAGAAACCGATTGAGGCTGCAAAGCCTGAACCATCATCAGACAAGGCAGAAGAGGTACCAGCTGAAGCTACAAAGCCCGAACCATCAAACAAGGCAGAAGAGATACCGGCTGAGGCTACAAAGCCTGAACCAGCATCACACAAGGCAGAGGAGGTACCAGCTGAGGCTACAAAGCCCAAATCATCAAGCAAGGCAGAAGAGATACCGGCTGAGGCTACAAAGCCTGAACCAGCATCACACAAGGCAGAGGAGGTACCAGCTGAGGCTACAAAGCCCAAATCATCAAGCAACGCAGAAGAGATACCGGCTGAGGCTGCAAAGCCTGAACCATTAGACAAGGCAGAAAACAAACCAGTTGAGGCTGCAAAGCCCGAACCATCATCAGACAAAGAAAAAGAGGCACCAGTTGAGGCTGCAAAGCTCGAATCAGCATTAGGCAAGGCGGCAGAAGAAAAACCTGAGGAAAAGAAATCTGAGCCCGAAACACACGAGGAAACCAAAGCAGAAGGTAAAGGGTCTGATAATAATCAAACAGAAGAGAAGCCAGTTGAGACCACAAAGCCCGAAACACCGAACGAATCGGACAAGGTAGAAGAAAACCCTACTGATGAGAAGAAACCAGAGCCTGGGCACGAGACGACAGAGGTAAAGAAGACAGAGGAAGAGAAAAAACCAATGTTCAAGCTGTGGTTTTGATCGGTTTGGAGTTCAGGGACAAGAACCGGAAACATGGGTGGACTTATGATCAAAGGGGGACGTGATTCTTACATGCAAAACTACGTAGTTCTAATTTTCGATGCTCCTACGTTCTAGGTTGTTCAATTCATATAGAACACTGCTATAGTACTATAGGGATATATGGATACAAATACGGATATGGATACTAATACAGTACGATATGGGCATAACTATATGATGAATACGGAAAAGATATAGGATGAAGGTATGACTAATTGAATACGTTAGTTTAGAACAAATAATTTTATTTAGCAAAAGATTTTTTTTAAAAAAATATGATAAAGATATAAAGCAAAATGATCGATAGTTCTGTAACAACCGATGATGGTGTTGTAGGAGGAAATTTAAATAATATGTTGCGTTATTATTATTATTTTATCTTTTTCGTCACTTTAATTTGTACTTCGGAATCATAATTTTACTAGTAGTGTTAGATATATGGTAAAAGTGGAATGTGTTTGTATTGAAGTTTTTTTTAGTTAATAGTTTAAATATACTTTATACTGGATACGTATCCAATGGATATTTGAAAGGAGAATTAAAGTAACCTAATGAAAATAAAGTATTTTATTCAATTCTAAGTTGTCCTACAAACTGAGAGGCCCTCCTATTTATAATAAAAGTCTCATAGATGTAGGGGGATAAGTACATAATTAGTTAACATATTTAAAGGAGTCATTTCCAAATTTAAGCACATCATTCCTTTTTTTCTCTTGCGGAAATCACGCCTTTCCTTTCTTCATTTGTGTTGACCAAATCACTAAGCGTGGGCACGTTTAGTCAAACCCGCAAAATTGCCTTGAAATCTCCTTTTCCCTTTTTGATATCCTTAATATCCATTTTTGCCTTGATTTTTGCCATCTTCATCTATTTTTAGTTGAATAAGCAATAAATTCACAAAATTAGGAGTATTTTGGCTCAAAAAGGAGAATTAAACTACTATAAAATCGTGACAATTTATGTAGTTATCTCGTTGCCCTTTCCTCGCATTGCGGAAGGCGCCTCGTGAGAAGTGGTATCAGAGCCTCGTTGCCGTCATGGGGCCAAGACGGGTTGCAGTGATCCAAACAAATCCTACTGCGAGAATGTCGGCGCACGATGTCGAGAGCCCGCGACATGCAGCGTCGCCTAGCTAGTGAGCTGCGAACCCGGAGGATGAAAACTCCCGGTTGACTGAATTGGTGATGAATTTGGAGGTGAATGTCTCTTACCTGGAATCTGAGATCACGGTGCTGAGTTCGAAGCTGGACGAATGTCGACAGGTGGTCCAAGAGATGGCTAGTGCCTTTGAAGGCGATGGCATCGCCGATATGCGGCGTGACATGGAACAAATGTTTATTCAGATAGGTCAGCTCCAACGTGCAGTGAGTGACGCCCCTATTATTGCTCATGATCCTATTGCTAGGCTTCGGAATCCTGAACCAAAAGCCTATGGTGGTGCTCATGATGCAAAGGAGATCGAGAACTTCCTTGCAGCGAATGTGGAGGATGAGATAAGGAAGGTGTCGACTGCGACCATGTATCTGATGGGTGATGCCAAGTTGTGGTGGCGCACCAAATATGCTGAGATACAGGCCTATCTAGTGCGGCTTGATACCCCGGGCCCTTTTTCGGGAGGCGATCCGAGAGCAGTTCTTCCTGGAGAATCGAGTACAATGCCAGGCGGGCATTGCCGAAGTTGGAGCATATAGGCTCCGTGTGAGAATATGTGAAAGCTTTATCAGTGCTGATGCTAGATATCCGAGATATGTCGGAGAATGATAAGCTCTTCACTTTCATGGAGGGCTTGATACTGTGGGCGCGTCTTGAGCTGCAGCGCCAACGGGTGACTAATTTGAGTTCGGCTATAGTAGCGGCTGAACGCTTGACAGATTTCAATCCAGAGGGCCGGAGGGACAGGCAAACAACGCCTGGCCCCGCACAGAATTAGCCGGGTGGGGCGAGATCGTTTAGAAGTAACTCCAATAGAGGTGGGGGAGATCGAAAGCCCCACGCTCAGAGTAGCTTGCAGGGCAGTTCAGGCAGAAACATACCCACGAGAACAAGTAGGGGGGGCCGCAGAAGAGCCGCGGATGCTTCCTTTGCGATGGCCCCCATAGATATCGGGACTGCCCGAAAAAACAATTGTTGAATGCACTGGCGACCTTTACTGACAAGGCGTCGCCCGCGAAGACTGTGGAGCCACAAGCATCTGCGAGTGGCGAGGATCATTCAGAGGAGGATGAGGACAACTTGGGTGCCCTCTCCCGATGGTGTAATACGTTGTCCCAGGTGGCAGCAAAGAAGGTTGTGCCACCCCATGCGGGAAAGACTGCCCACTCTTACTGTGAGCCAGCCGAAAGAAGAAGCACAGCCCCGTAATCCTAGGAAGAAAAGGTTGATGTGAAGATTCATGGCAAGCCCATTCGTGCCTTGATTGATACTGGAGTTATTCACAACTACCTTGTGAGCACAGAAGTGGAGAGGTTTGGGCTCGTGCTGGAGAAGGGAGTTGGGCAAGTGAAGGCGATTAACTCGGCCGCACAACCATTGCTGGTGTGGCCAAATCTGTGTTGATTAAGGTTGGTCTTTTTGAGGGCAAGATTAACCTTTCTGTCGTGGTGATGGACGACTTCAAGCTCATCCTCTGGCTTGAATTTTGTGGGACACGCGTACAATGATTTGCCGCACGTTGATTCACTGATGATTCTGGGAGCAAAGCTTTGTATCATCCCCCACATTAGTCGGGCGCACAGGAGAGAAAAATCTGTCATCCATGCAGTTTGAGAAGGGACACAAGCAGAATGAGCCATCGTACTTGTGCACTCTCCTTTTTGAGGAGATAAAGGAGGCGTCAGGGCCCATCCCTGGCGAAATAAAGAAGTTACTCAGGGAATTTGAGGATGTGATGCCAGACGAGCTGCCTCGGAAGCTTCCGCTAAAGATGGCAGTGGATCACGAGATTGAATTGGTGCCTGGCACGAAACCTCCCGCCAGGGTGCCATATAGGATGTCGCAACCTGAGCTTGTGAAGCTTAGGAAGCAATTGAAGGATATGCTGGAGAGTGGAATCATCAAACCCGTTAAGTCGCCGTATAGGGCGTCGGTCCTATTTCAGAAGAAGGCCGACGACTCCCTAAGCATGTGTTGTGACTATCTGGCGCTGAATAATATTACTGTGAAGAACAAGTATCCCATACCATTGGTGGGGGACTACTTCGACCGTTTAAGCCGGGCGAAATATTTTATGAAGATTGACTTGAGGTCGGGCTATTGGCAGGTCCGAATCAAGGAGGGCGATGAGGCGAAGATAAAAGTTGTCACGAGGTATGGAGCTTTTGAGTTTCTTGTCATGCCTTTCGGCTTGACGGACGCTCTCGCAACCTTCAGCACCCTGATGAACCAGGTACTCCATGGTTTTCTTGATAAATTTGTGGTGGTGTACTTGGACGACATTGTGATTTACAGCGGAACCTTGGCCGAGCACGTAGATCATTTTCGAAAGGTTCTGATGAGACTCCGCGAGCACAAGCTATATGCGAAGGTGTCGAAGTGCCCGTTTGCTCAGGAGACTATTAGTTTCTTGGGGCACATTGTGGAGAGAGGATGTATTCGAATGGACCCAAAGAAAGTGCAGGCCATTGAGGAGTGACGGCCGTGGAGCGATGTTCATGACTTGCGCTCATTTCTCAGCTTGGCGAATTATTATCGGTGCTTTGTGAAGGGCTACTCTGAGATAGCATGGTGCTTGACGAATTTACTGAAGAAGACAGAGACTTAGAATTGGACGCCCCAATGCCAAGTCGCCTTCGATAATTTGAAGAAAGCAATGGTGACAGATCCTGTGTTGCCCTTACCAGATATCTTGAAGTCGTTCGTCGTGGAGACAGACGCTTCGGACTTTGCGGTACTCCTAATGCAAGACGGCCACCCAGTTGCCTTTGAGAGTAGGAAGCTCAAGGATGTTGAGCGGCGCTATTTGGTGTATGAGAAGGAATTGCTAGCTGTAGTTCATTGCCCTAGACTATGGCGGCATTATTTGTTAGGCTCTCCCTTTGTGGTCAGGACGGACAATATTGCAGTGAGTCATTTCATGTCACAGCCGAAGCTGACTAGTAGGCAAGCACGCTGGCAGGAGTTGTTGTCAGAGTTTCACTTTGTGCTGGAGTATCGGGCCGGCTCCAGCATCCATGCGGTAGACGCCCTAAGCCGTAGGGCGGGTTTGGTGAGTTTGGAGTCGATAACAGCGCTCTCCTCTAGCGCAGTTTCCACCTCCGTAAGGGATTGGGCGCGCGAAAGATCCCGCAGCGCAGGGCCTGATCCAGCTTGTCGAGTAGGGCAAAGCTCGGCACTTTTGGCTTGAGGATGGATTGTTGACGACCAAGGAAAACCGCCTATTGCCGAAGGCGGGGACCTACGAGAATCACTTATCTCGGAATGCCACGACACCCTTTGGGCTGGACATTAAGGAGAGGAGCGCACTTATGCCTTGGTGCAGAGGGCCTACTATTGGCCACAGATGCGAGACGATGTGGAGATTTATGTCCGCACCTGCTTGATATGCCAGCAGGACAAAGCAGACCATAAAAAAAAAGCTGGTTTGCTGCAACCACATCCCATCCCAAATAGACCCTGGGAGAACATCTCCATGGATTATATTTCGGGATTGCTTAAGGTGGGAGACTTAGGCTCTATTATCTTTGTGGTGGACCGATTTTCAAAGTATGCTACTTTTATCGCAGCTCCAAAATATGTTACGGCGGAAGGAACGGCTCATCTCTTCTTCAAGCATATTATCAAATATTGGGGCCTTCCAAAAGACATCGTTAGCGACCGAGATTCCCGTTTCACTGGCGTCTTCTGGACCGAGCTGTTCAAAATCCTCGGTTCCAAACTTTCTATGAGCTCGAGCTATCACCCACAATCTAATGGTCAGACTGAACGCTTCAATTCTATGTTGGAGGAATACCTTCGGCACTTTGTTCGAGGTACGCAGAAGGATTGGGTGAAACTCTTGGATGTCGCTCAGTTATGTTTCAATGCTCAAAAGAGCTCTTCCACCAACAAGAGCGCTTTTGAAATCGCTACTGGGCAACAACCGCTCCTCCCTCACACTCCCGACGCCCCACAAAGTGTGAGATCCCCTCTCGCTCGAAGTTTCTCTCAGGAATGAAAACAGAACGTTGATATTGCCAGAAGTTGCCTGGAGAAAGCTCAGAAGCGGATGAAAGTATGCAGATCAAAACTGCCGCTTCATCGAGTTCAATGCGGGAGACCTTGTGATGGTGAAGGTCCCAGACCCGAGAATATCAATGTCATCAACGACTTCCATGTGAGCCAATTGAAGAAATATTCAGCAGACAAGGAAGTCGATACCCGCAATCAGCCTAGCCGCCTGCAGCTTGATTGACGAAGATTAAGGAGAAGGTGGCTGAAGCAATCCTGAACCACCGAGTTACGAGTACTGCAAAGCGCAATCACACGGAGTACTTGGTGAAATGGAGGGGATGTAGTAGCGAGGAGAACACTTGGGAGAGGGTGACGAACCTTAAGGCGTTCCTACCTCTTATCGAAGCTTATCATGCTTCCCAGGCGCCGAGGACGTCGTCATCTCATTGGGGGAGAATGTCAAAGGCCGCCCGCGCAATCGGCACCCTTGATGCACATTTCGGCCACGCAACCGCTCTACATGGCCAACCAAACAACCTTCGCCGATAGACGCTGGACTTCCGCGGTCTTAGAGTTTTAGGTGTTGGTCTTTTATTTTTGCTTTTGATTGCTTAGGAGACGTTAGGCCTCCTGAGGTGCGTTTTCAATCTTTTTAGTGTCTATTGTTTTAAATAGGAAAAACTTTTTTAAACCTATTATGGGGGGGGGGGGGGAATGAGTTCAAGAAGCTTGGTGTAGTGTGCATGCTAGTGTCCCCCTTAAGGTGATCCCCTTGCACTAGCATCGTTGTCCAATGTATTTTCAATTTTCAATACAATAAAATCCACTTTCGGAATCGTGTGTTCAATTTACGGCTTTCCTACTGCACCTTGCTTACTGTTGTAGCTGTTGTTGCTATCGATATTGCTATTCCTGTCGGCACGTTGTGTTAGTGTCGAGCGGGAGTTCGGTTGTGTATTGCTATTGGCGGAAGTAGTCGGCGGACTGTTAGCCACACGTTGCCCCTTTTCCCGCATTGCGAAAGGCGCCTCGTGAGTCCCAGGGGAGGATTAACGGACGCCTATGATAAGATGGCTAGAAGAGAGCCATCTCCCTTAGAATAGATAGGACGCTGCCAGACTTAAAGCTCGAGCTACTCGTTTCTTGCTGCAGGGGGATTCTATATAAGAAATCTTTTGCATACCCTCTACTTTGATGTTTATCCCAGCAAGAGGGGATACATGTACTCAAGGAAATATATAGTGGTTGTTGCGGAAAGCATGCTGGAATGTAGATTTTGGCTAACAAAGCCCTATGGGCCAGATATTTTTAACCTACCATAAAGCAGAATGCGAGGCAATTAATAAGCAAATGTGAAAAGTGTCAGAAACATTCAACTCTCATACATCAACCAGCAATACCATGCTATCGCCTTGTCCTTCCTCATAATGGGGCATTGACATAGTAGGACCTTTCCCCCTAGCTCCAGAACAGATAAAATTCCTCCTCACAACTATTGACTATTTTACAAAATGGATAGAAGCAAAACTACTTGCTCTAATCACATAACGTTTATTAGTGACAAGATGTCAAATATATAAACACGCACATGTCTTATATAATTTTGATATTTCCTAACTATCGTACTCCTTATTTGTAATTAAATAAACGTACTTGGATAAGGATGTACATGTCTTTTCACAATAGTCGTCGAATTCACACTTTCACATAAAGTATATAGGTCTAACATCCACAATCTCAAGACAAGCAAGTGAAGCTACATATTACAGCCAAAGAATATACAAACAATAGCTCATCCTCATCAATGTTATAACTCCAAGCCCTCTATCTCCTGTACATTAAAGAATAGGAGACATTGATCCTAACTTCACACCACCAACTCCTAGTCTGATCAAAGTATACATTTAGTTCCTACAACCCATTAGAACCAAGAAAACGACAGTCAATTCGTAAGTACCGATCACGTTAATCAGTCGAGAACATCACAGGAGGGACACCAAGCTGCGCTTGAAACTATACGTTCTTGATGAGCGTCGCGGGGTAAAATTAAGACCAAACATTTCTTTGTTCGGAGCCTTCCCCGGTTCAATGAAACCAACCAGCTTTGCAACAAGAAATGCACTGTCCGCAATGTGATCCATATCTTCGGTTTTGCTCCACAAGCGTTGAGCCAGCTGCTGCCGCCTAAGTTTGGTGTTGAGACCGATCCCCCACTTTAGGAAGAGGCTCTCTCTTTCTTGTTCTGAAAACTTACTAATCATCCGCTTGCTCAGAGTTCGTCTCTCGTCACGGAGAGCCTTCTCGCTGTTTCCATGAAACATATAGATCAGTCTTAGCATTTAATATTTCAGTCGTCCTGAGTTGAATTTGTTGCTGGTTAAAGTTACAATTTCATGAATGCAATATTGAGCACTAACAAACAATTTAGTGAAGCATTTTATGTAATAAACAACTCGGGAAGAACATGGCAATCTCACCTTGAAGCTAGTGTGAGACGCCGTCCATTAACAATGGTCTTCTCTCCATGAGAGAATTTATCCTTCAAGAATTTCATCCTTCTCAACTCGACCTCCAGATATATGGCATCTGACGGGTCACCTCGGAAAAGCATGAAAAAATAGGTCCGATGTACCAGTGAGACGTTGCAAGCATGCCAAAGTTCAAGTATTTCTTGTTGGAGTCTTTTGAACTCCACAGGCCAACTATAAAGACCTTCGGATTCATCTCCGATTGGGTCTAATCCAACATCTTTGACATTCTTCTTTGGAGTCTTCCCGGACTGCAAAAACCATTAGATTTCCATGCAACATAGCAGCTGTAAGTCCAAGTGTCCAAGAATGTAGTATACAAGTAAGATGAAAGCTTGTTTATGTACTCGGAAACTAGCAACCCTCCCAAAACATAGAACATTAGTTTCGATTTACTGTTATCAGCAGACAGCCCATGAATTTTGTACAAAACAGAGAATGACTGTCAATCGATGAAAAAGGAATGACAGGGAAACAAATATAAGAGAAATAAAACATTACTCACTGGATCTGTAATAAATACGTGTTCAGTTGGAAATTCAGCCTTTTCCGTCATGTCAGTAGTGCTGCCAGCGATATCCTCTGCAGTTGCAAATTTCATATTTGGTGTGTCAATCTCGATATCAAGTGCATTTCCTGGTGAAGATGGAGAATCGTTTCTTGATAAACTTTGCACTTCAGGGCTAAAGCTTAATGGAGACAGTTTCCTTTCAAAGCACACGGATTCTCTTTCTGATCCAAAAGATGATGTATTCTCACCGAAATCCTTTATCTTGAACCGCGGAGAAGCTGAGTTAGCAATACTTGCTTTGCAGCTCCTGCTTTTAGTCAATTTCAACCTTCTAATGACAGATGAATCTTGATCTAGTTCATGTCTCAAAGATAGATTTTCAAGAGCTCGCGTATCAAGATAATGAATGGAGCTAAGTTCTTTCTCTTTCTCAGAAGGAGGAGGCAGTGACTCTTTGACTTCCTCCAATGGTACCAGAATCAGTTCTTGGTCTTCCTTTGAGGTTACAACCCCGGTCCCTGTACCTTCCTTCATTTCACTATCATCCTTCAAAGGAGATGACTTAAATCCTTGATCTATTTCTAAAGGAGTTGTTGGCAATTCCATAGTTTGCCTGTGTTCTTTTACATACACTTTTACTTCAGGGAACTCAGTGTTCTCTTCAGCACATACAAAACTGGATTCTATAGCCCCTTTGTTACTCAAGTCTTCTGTCTCAATGCAACGGACTTCCCTGCATAGATCCTCCGAATTCCCACTACTTTGTTTTTCAATTTCCTCCCAACCATGATATGAATAACTTTCACTAAAGTTTGAACTGCTAATCAACACCCTCGGTGATACATTACTCTGCACAAAGTCCTCAACAAAATACGGAACTCTAACAATTTGATCCTGTGAACTGGTTGTACTGTGTCCATCAGAATATCTTCTTGTATCAACATCTGCGGAGTGGGGAATGGGATCTGCCAATATCGATGTTTCCCGTTCTTGGGTTTCAGTATCTGGCAATTTCTGCACTCGCAAGTGTGGGTAGTGTCCCAATCCTACCTAGAGAAAGTATCAAGAAAGGAATGAAAAATAAGAAAAGGGAGAAAAAGTTAAAAACCATCATTAGACATAACGAATTGTTGCCTGTGTCATGGAACTTGCACCATCTCCAAGCATTTGTAACAAATCTTTGACTTGTGATTGAGCAATATCTCGTTGCAGAATAAGATCGCAAATTTCCTCCTCAAGCTACAATAAAACGAAAACTTCAGAAATAGCTCCAAGTTGATATCAGTCAATTTTACAGTACAAAATGCATCTTTATGTGTTGTTCTCTAAACTATTGCCATAGTTGAAGATAGTCAACTTAGCACACAATTCCAGCAAACATCCTTTTGCAAAGAACTAAAGGTTTAATCTCATTGAATTCAATAGAACATTTTGTTTCAAAGCAACATATATATTTACTACCTTCTCGATATGCAAATCTTTCTCTCTCAGTATTGCAGAATAATTTGAATGGGCCAAAGCAGACTGGGGACTTCTAAGCTCACTCTCTAGTCTCTCGAGCTCTCTCTGCAAATACTTCACCAAAGCTTTGTCCGACATGACTACATTAACTTGCGCATTGGTGGCCACTTCCTTTGCACAGCTTGCAAAGTGAAGAGTGTTTCTTGATTGCTCAACGTGACTGCGTGCAGGGCTCATCGTGCAAATGATGGCTGTTCTAGCATTTCCTCCCAGTGATGTTTGCAGAATTCGAGTTAGCTTGGAATCTCTATAAGGTATATGTCCACCTCGACCCTTGCTGTATACAGTCATGAAACAATATATAGATAATTAACACGAAAAACATCCAATTGACAGACAGTCTGAATATTCTTATGTTCACATACAACATCCCTTAGACCATACGTGCGTTAGTAGAAAAGGATGATAGATTTATGGCATACTTGACTTCTTTGAAATTTGAATTTGATTTGCAGATCAAAAGTTTGAACTTTGAAACTGTTCTATTCAAATCAGATTCTATAATTTAGCTCTTCCATTTAAAGAAGGTTTATTTAAGATAACAAACTTGTAAAGGTCATGAATCTGTTCTTGCATGAACTTGAGGAAAGAAAGGGCAAATGCATGAAGTTTTTTAACTATTTCTTTAGCCAGCAAGAAGGAGAAAAGAAAATTCAGAAAAGTTTCTCGCTCTTTCTAGTGTATAATATATGCTCCGTTATCCGAAATATTTAATGTTTGTTATTAATCAGTTAACAGAACATTCAATATTTCAGATGCCAACATTAAAGATTACGTAGATACATCCAAAGCGTCCGATGAGAATTTGAGGTGTGCAGCCAAACTGACATTAATACAAAGTAAAAGTAAAAAACCTATGTTTTAGGAAAAAAGCAAATGGACAAAATGAGTATGACTACCTACCTCAGCTTGCGAATAACCGTTCCCAGTGTCAGCAAACTGCGATTTATGTGGCAGCCTTCTTTTAACCTTGTGCCAGCTGATAATGATTGAGATGCCCGTTCGCTTCCAGCCAGATCAACAAAATTCTGTATTACAATGAGAAAAAACCCACATTCAGAAACATGGAAATCGTGTTCCACAACCTTTCTTTCTTGTTAGATATTCCATACCACAGCAGCCGAAAGTGTGCTCGCATTTTCCCTGCCTAAGAACTCACGAGAGGTGCTTTCAATTGTCTGCAACAACAAGATTGAGTTTACACAGTCTGATCCGACCACATTCGATGGATGGCTCATGGTAATCAAGGAAATCAGTAGAAAGTAAGGAAAAAAGCAATACCAGTCTAATGATCTGGTGAGATCTGGAGCTCATTTCATTCAGGGATGTCTCTCCAATTTGTCTTTGAGCTGCAAAGATTCACAAAATGTCTCAGAGTCCAGCGTTCTTGAAATGTCAAAGATACAACAGTTGTTTAGATTAGGAGTTGTACTCAAAGATTTCAAGTTAATCATAACAAACACACCACATTTCTTAAGATGGTCTCGAGTTATCATGGTTTTGAGTTCAAAATCTTAACTAGAAAACACTCGTTTTTCTCAAAAAGGAAGTGAACACAAGTGCATCTAGAGTCCAGGTTCTTCATCACCGATGTAACTCAAATACATCAGTTTCTGTACCTTCACATACAGAAAGGAGCTGAACCACATGGTCCCAGTCCCGTAAAATCTCCTCGGTGAGCTTCTCGACTATGGTTCCTCTCTAGCAAAAGAAGCACTCAATCAGGTTATCGTAAAAAAACCAGGAACCAAATTGCCTGTCAGGACAAAGGATTCACCTCTGGATCATCTAAAAGTCTTAGTGGAGTGCTATCTACACTGAGGAGGTCTCTCACAGATTCATTGTATATCTCCATAGCAGAGAACTTCAAGACAAATTCTCTTTCTGGGTGCTGAAAATGAACCCCACTCACTTATTAGAAGTAATACGTAATCTGCACAAGACCCCGATGCTGCATTTGTAAATGAGATACAATAGCATTTACGCTTACCTTCTGTACGTACTCGTATATGTCGGCTATCGCATACTCGGTAACACCAGTCATGGTGTATGTCTTTCCACTGCTTGTTTGTCCATATGCAAAAACACTTGCTACAGATAAATTTTATCATAGTTTCGCAGACAATCTATCAGAGAAGAACCTCAAAAGAGACTCGAAAGAATGACAACAAGCTGAAAACGGATGCGCGAATAAGAAAAAGGAAAATAGAAGCTGCACTCACAATTCAGCCCACTAAGAACGGAAACTGCGACATCCTTGGCTCCTTTCTCGTATACCTCCCTTGTGGAGCAGTCAGTCCTGAATACCCTATCTACAAAAATTCACCAAGGTTTCTCAAATTATTAGCAATATAACAGTAGTAAACAGTTGACACAAAATTGAAAAAGTTTTAGAAGCTCATATACAGCTCAAGAGAGAAGGATCATATAAGAACTAGACTGAAAATCAAAGTCGAGAAAGTTTTGATCAGACGAGACCATGCTACAGTCTGCTAAAACTTAACAACAGCATTAATCTTTCACAATTGGCACAAAACTTAGACATGGTACAAGTAGATTATGATCTTCTCTTACACATCATGATCACAGTCAATTCATTCAAACACCCAAAATTCTGAAAACAACACAGAACTCAACAAACAAATTACATCTGGAAACTGCTAATTAAACTAAGGGATTTTCTTCTTACCAAAGGTATAGGCAGTGGGATACATTGATCTGTCCGAAGCAGAAAGGCTGACATTCTTGTAAACAACTGTGTCATCGTTGATGCATTCCCAATCTGAAACATCATTCCTCAAGATTTCCTTAGCATTCAACGGCCTTAACCTCACCGACACATGAATTCTCTCCTCATTGCCTCCCATCAACTCCACCCCACTCTCCATTGTCCCCATTTTCCAACCCAAAACTTGTGAAAATCACACAATCAACCCCTCAAGACTCATACCAAGAAACTGCAGGGGATCATCTCCACGGGGCTCCCTTTCTTGAACAGAAACCACAAAACTACAAAAAGGGTCGGAGGATTTTGGTGCACCCAATGATGATCATCTCTGAAAACAGACTAATCTTTGGGAGTCAATGCCAATTCATTAATCCCCCCAATCATATACTGCGCTCAGGTCACCCTTTTGTCTCATGCATTTATGAGGGATTTTAGCATTTTTCTTTTCAGAGAGGCTATGTGGTCCATATCTACAGACTGTCAATATGTCTTGATTCTCATGAATGTTTCCTAAGTCATGGGTCTAAAAACTTAAAATAATGTAGGGATTAGGTTGAATATCACACCCCATGCTTAATAAACAAGAATCTCTTTACCTGAAAACTTGAAGAAAACTTCTGCTTAATGGGTCTTTCTCAAGAAAATGGCTTTCTTTTCTGCATTTTTCTTCACTCTCTGAAATCCCATTTCAGAGAGGTAGAAAAATGAGAGAGTTTTCTTTGGTAAATTTCAGAGTTTTGAAATAAAAGTTGGGTCTTTTTTCTTTTTCAGGCTTTGGTTCACTTGATCATTTTGAAGCTGGTGAAAAGATGAAAAAGACTGCAACTTTATTAAACTGTTTTGGTGGGATTTCTGTTTAATGTAAGCAAAAGTGATTAGCAGATCTAACTAATCTTTAAACAAAAGTTTTAGTTACCATAGGTAGGATTACAGGATCTAGTATGAGCTTGTAAGTTAGTGGACAAGGATGTCCAAACATAATACATGATCCAAAAAATATTTAGTTATTTATTTCTTTTGCCTTTTTTTTCAATTTTTTGCATCAAAATTTTCTAGGGTCAATGAAAATGATAGAATATCCCACTTAGAAATTAAAAAATTGCAAAAGAAATAATGGGTTCCAAGTATATTTTAAATTGTTTGTAAGAATAATATGTACGGCAAAATTATACTTTTAGTATGCGATCAACACATTTAGTTTTCTATTTTTTGTGATTTTTAAAATAGTTTTAAAATTGAAATACTTCCATGCATTTACTCTTATATTTTATGAAATTTTCAAAATAGTACTAAAATTTAAAAAACTCGACATATTTTGTCCCATAAATCCCATAAAAAATTAAATATATTGAACCTCTATCCTCTGGAACTAAAAGTGTAATTCTGTTGATATGTAATTTGTGAATGAATTTTATTCTTTCTTTTCTTTAAAGACAAAATGGAAAAGCAGGGATGGCACCCTACAAATTCGTTAGTAATATTTGCGATTGCGTCATGTATGCATGTTAGATTCTTATCATTGATATACTATTGACAAGACCTAAGGCCTAATCATGTGGTAATATTTGACATTAATCACTATGCCACAATGATTGAAATGTTATTAAAAAAAATTAATTTTTGGAATTAATCATTATCCCATATTCAAGAAAAATATTATTTTTTTTTCAAATTTAAGATAATTATATAACAAATGAGTTTATACTTGTCATATAAGTAAATATTATATTTTTATGGCAAAATAGTTAATTGAATCTGATAAAATCAAATCTGCAGAAACATTTGTTGATTTCTGAAAGGTTTAAGGCATGACTATTAACAACATTAAACATTATAAAGAATAGGAAATTATAATATATGAGATTTCTTGATATGTTAATGGACCTGATTTTGATACCATATTCCAAGCTTAATTAAAAATTGAGTAATAATCAATGAATTTGTTATGGGATACCATAATATGATTTTAATACCATATGTTATGACATTTTGTGAAATAAGATTATGACATTATTTCCATTTATTTTGGTTTGCAATATTTGAAAATTTATTTAAATCCTTAATTTATTCATTTTCTTCCAATTTTAGTGTCTCCCGCATAAATGTTTTTGCACATTTAATGTATAAAATAAATTTCAATAAATTCAAATAAAAGAATGTCAGAATTTATACGATGTTTGTTATAATAAACTCTTCATATTAAAATATTAATTGAAAAATTACCAAATTGTTAGATTTTAATTTCATATAAACAAAATAGTTTTGCTTAGGGGAGGGGTTCAATTATATGAATAATAACAAAATTATGAGAGTGTTATTAAAAAAAATTTTAAAAATATTATTAAAAAAAAGGATGGGATGAACTTATTTACTTTTAAAGAGCTTTATAAGATCTTTAAATATCTTAATTTCGAGATCTTGTAAGCTCTTTATGAAAAATTTATCAGACAATTATATAGAGCGTACAAGCTTTTAAACATTTTATAAAATATTGGGTAAACTACAACGAGCTCCACTGAAGTTTGATACAATTACGAACTACTCCCTTATTTGAAAAATTACAAATAACTCTTGATATTTGATGAAATTCTATAATCCTTGGATGAACATCTGGAATTTCAACTTTGCCCTTCCTCTACTTTATAGAAAAAATCGAACAAGATGGATACAAAATTTTGAGAAAATTGTAGAAAAAAAATTCAAAATAATCCATAAAAATATTTAGAGAATTTTAAAAAATAAATAAAGTGAAATTCATAGTCCATATCGGCGATTTGATCAGTTCATCATAAAAATTGAATAAAAATGAGACTAATAAATTGGGGTAATTATTAGACAATCATTAAAATCAGATTGATAATTTCTGAAACAATAAAAGAATATTTATAATTATTTTAAATTTTAAAAAAGTTCATTCTAATTTACTCTAAAATATTTTGAAAAACTTATAAATTCCACCAAACACTCTCTAAGTCTTAATTAAGATAATCCGACATAAATTTGGCACTATTAGCACATGCAACTATTTTTTTTTAATTTTTTTTTGGTTGAATTATAACACCCCATGTTCATAAAATTCTATTGGACCAAAATGATTAGCATATAATTTAGCTAATATATTAACTAAGGAAAGAATCTGTAGTGTCATCTTATTATTAAATCCCAATCATTATTCTATTTTATTTAATTAATCGAAACTAAGCCACAAGACCATTCATCTCCATTCACTTCTGACAATAATTATCCATTGTAATATTATATATTTAAAAAAATTAAATTAATCAAATCTTTCATCATTAATGAGTGTCTTTTTATAAGATGTCTAGCTAAATTTATTTATAAAATTTATTTAAAAAATAAAATGACGGCCGATTTATTTATAACATTTATTTTAAGTCCATACATCTTGTAAGATATTTTTAGAGTTTATAAAAATGTCAAATTTTATTTAAAAAAATAATTATTGAAATGTTTAATTTAAACAAGATGATGGGTGCCAATAATAATAATTATGTGACTAATAGAAGAGTTTGTTAAAATTTAAAAAAAAAAATGAAATCCTTACTTCTCCTTAAATAATTTTCTAAAATTTTGTTTTTTAAACTTATAAGTCTTTTTAATCTAAAAAATTCACAAAATAGTACGTAACATCTTATAATATATTTTAAGAAAACTTATAAGCTTATTCAAACCACCTATTAATAACGGGTATTATATCATATCAGTACAATATTAATATCATTGCATGATTTGTACTATTAAATTCATGTAAAGACTCATACTTATAAGTAGAGTAAATTATATTTTTCCATCCAAATTATTTGTTGTCATTTTGCCATCTAAATTTTTATTTATGTCAACTTACAATCTCAACTTTATAATTGTACTTTATCATATATGACAATTTTTTTATTGATTTTTGTGTTGAAAAAAATACCATATGCAGTACATATGCTGAAAAAATATTACTATATTGCCCTTAAATATTTATACGTGCACAATATATGATGTTTTTTCGATAAAAAAAATAATTAGAAAACGACCATATATGACAAAGTACAAATTCTTAACAGTGAAATATAAGGAAAAAAATATTATTTTAATCCGCTAAGTATGCCTAATTTTAATTTTAGTGCGATAACTATGTCCATTTTTGTTTAGGTCCAATAATTTACGAAATTGTTTACTTTTACTCCTCTGGCAGATTTTCGGACAATTTTACCCCTATGCAACTTTTGAAAGGCAATTTTAGTTCATATGCACTCATAGGGATAAAATTATCCGAAAATCTGCCAGAGAACTAAAAGTAAATAATTTTGTAAGTTACTGGATCTAAACAAAAGTGGATATAGTTATCGAATTAAAATTAAAATTAAAATTAAAATTAGACATACTTAGCGGACTAAAATAATATTTTTTTCAAAATATAATTTAATTTTAATATATATAGGGGTGGGGGGGGGGTTGTCTTGTAAGAAGGAAAAAGCAGAAGAATGGTTTGGTTCTTGGGGTGTCCCAAAAGTAGGACACATAGAAAAGGTGGAAAAGAGTAGTTGAGTGGGGGCATATTTTGACCAAGAAAGGGCAAAACAGGCCATGTGCATCAAGAAATATTGCCTCATCATTTACCTCTTCTCTCTTTCTCTATTCACATTCAATTCAAAGGACCACTCCTCATCAATATTTTGCATGTGCCCCAACTTCATCTTTTATCATTGCATTATCTGTCCTATATACCTTTCTTATATTTCAACCCCTTTTCCCCTTTCTTTCTTTTCTTTGTTTTTTAAAAATTATTTATGTTTAAAAAAAAGACAAATTACAATCAATTCCCCTAAGTTTATTATAATAACAAAATCCCCACATTCTTTAAAAAATTATAAATACCTCCCTAAAATTAACGATCGTCTAATAAATATTCTTGTGATAGCCCATTGTAGGGGTATTTGTTAGACGATTGTTAATTTTTCAAACAACAAGAAGATATTTGTATTATGACAAACCTCAAGAGAGTTTATTATAATTCGCCTTCAAAAAATACATTTTAAATATTCATCCAATATAAAAATAATAATAATATGACGTGTTTTTGGAGAAAATGGATTTTGATAAATTATTTTTAGAATTGATACTTTGGCTGTCCATTTTATGGAGTGATAGTATGGGGTTGATACTCATCATTTTATTTATTTATTTATTTATAGATGAAATCGCAAATTTTATAAAGAAATTGAAGTTGAGCAGCAGCCCCCTGATTTCGGGTAATTGATTGTATTTGAACTTTCGGGTAGTTAAATAGCTATTTTCTTTTTTTTATATATATAAGTTTCATTAATTTATATAACTTTCGGATAATTTTACCCTTATGCAACTTTTAAAAGGTAGTTTTAGTCAATATGCACTCGTAGGGGTAAAATTGTCCGAAAATCTGTCAGAGGACTAAAAGTAAGTAATTTCGTAAGTTACTGAACCTAAACAAAAATGAACATAATTATCGGACTAAAATTAAAATTAGGCATACTTAACGGACTAAAATAATACTTTTCCTATAGCTATTTAATTCAGACCCGATTTTTGTTGGGTACCCAAATTTTTTCTTTCTTTTTTATATAAGTTTCATTAATTTTGCTATTTTTTTGAAACTAAGAAAATAAATAAAAGTGATAGCACTTATTTTAACAAATTCATAATCAATTAAATTCATAAATCAATATAAAAATAAAACAACAATGTAAGTTTTACAATCAACACATCATTCAATTTTAAATTCATCCAAAAAAAAAAAAAAAAGTCGTAGTTGAAGCGTGTCAAGTTGTCAATAAAGTCGTAAACCATCAAATATCGACAATAGTTGAATCAATCCCTATGTTGAGTATTTCTATAAGAAAAGTGATAATTATAAATAAGTATTAAAATAGAAAATAATGTAAAAGTAGAAAGAGCGAAGTAATAGAAAATACCTCTTTCAATTATTTCAAATTTATATAAATTTTTTTCAACATTTATTGGTCTAGAATCCATACAAAGCCAATCTTGAGGGCCTGTACTATTTTATGAGACAACGATCTCCTAAATGCATCAAGAACATGATCACTATTGCTAAATTTTGAAGCAACATAGACCGGAATTTTCAATATATCACGAGCTATCTCGGGACGAATTGAAAATTTGTGGGAGTTTACTTTCCGCCAATTTAGTATATCAAATTCTTTTCGAAATGCCTCAAGATCTTCACCAACTATTTATCTAACTCTTACAACATCACCTTTACCTCCGGTGTTAAACTTTTAAAATCGTTCTTGCATATAAATTATAGATGCCATATTCAAATAAGTACTAGAAGCCAAACTTGAGGAGGAAATAGGATTTGACAAACTTGAAGACGAAATTTAGCTTCCCAAAGATTCATACATTGCCTTATAAGTATCAAACTGTTTTTGCAAATACAAAATTGCACCATCATTTGAAGAAGCATTATCAACCGTGACCATAAAAACCTTATTAATGAGCCAATCAAGCAAATATTTTTCAACACCCAAACCAACTTCTTCACTCTTATGTCCAGAAATAGGGGAAAAATTCAATATCTTCTTTTACAATTTACAATCATCATTAATAAAGTGAGTTGTGAGACATATATAATTAACTTTTTGCAGAAATGTTCATGTGTCTGTCGTGATGGAAACTCTTTAGGAGTGTTTTTTCAAGTAAGACTTCAGCTTTGTCCTTTCGCTCAAGTACATATTTTAAATATCCTTGATCATGGTTTTTCGTGATGGAATCAAGAACATAGGACACGCAATTGACAGAAAGTACTTGAAATACAAATTTTCAACTGTCTTAAATAGAAGCTCATCAAGAAGTAACATAACACATAAAAACTCTAACTTTACCTTGATCAAACTCCAATTAATAAGAGGTGGTTTTTTTATTACTCACACTATCACGAGTAAATTGAAATAAAACCCGAGCTTGATTTGTTGCAACTTCATGAGTTTTTTTTTTTTACAAGACTCGTAATAATTTTTTAAAGGTCCAGTCCCATGAACCCTTGGATCCACCTTAATTTCTCTTTGACAATGTTTGCATCTAACTTTTTGCACCTTATCAACATCACATACATACTGGTCAAAGTGATCCTAATACACCAATCTAGATAGAATTTCTTTCCTATGTTTTCTTTTTCTCGGTTTAATATCATCTAGTTCAACACCACAAATATCATCCTCAGGAACACAATCAAGATCACAATCCATATCATCATCAACACCAATACTTTCATTACAACTATATTAACTGAACCACCACTACTAATAGGACTAATCTTTTTACATCTTGAAACTTTCGGAACTGCTTTTAATTGCATTATCACAAAAAATCTTGAGAATTTGGCCTCGACATCTGCAAATTATTATAAAATTTAATATCACAATTTAACATAATATAAATTAAAAAAAAATACAGCTAAAAATTAAAATAGAAGCTGTTTCAACATATATTTGTCTAAATAGAAGCAAAAACAACTTCTGTTTTACTTGAACAAGTAGAAGCTGAAACAGGATCTGAATGGCAAAAACATCATTCAATTTTCTTGAATATACTTATTCTTGAATATACAATAGGTAATAGAAATTTGATTATACAATTAACTAAACGACAAAACAAATAAAAAATAATACTAACCTTTGAATTTAGTATTCTAATTCCATCATCTTCTTGTTACATTTTAGAAATTTGGAGTTTGAGAGAAAGAGGATAGATTTTTGTTGAGGTTGGGAGTTTTGGCTCTTGGGACTTGGTATGGGAAGGAAGAAGAAGAATAGGGATTGAAGAGAAAAGGAGATACTTGTAACCCTAGACTCAAAAAGAACATCGGGTACTCGATCAGGTAAGTACGGGTAGGAAAATCATACCAGAACCCTGACCCTATTTTTTAAGTAACCGGATACCCGAAAGACATAACATGATGAGTCTCACAAACTTCTCATTAGAACCTAATCTACTATGCACCCTCTTAAGGAAAAACATTTCATGTAGTCATAGGCTTAACTAGTGATGTCGAGTTTCAAAGCCACCTGTCCCACATTCCCCCACCTCTTATGAGCCAAGAAATGAATAAGTTCGTAAGCAATAAGCATTGTGTCTGTGATTAGGAGGCCCAGAACTAAAGTCGACTGAGATTCCGAGATAATGGAATTTAATAGGGGTTTAAGACGATTAGCAATGGCCATAGAAACTATTTTGTAAACCATATTACACATGCTAATGGGACGAAAGTTAGACACAAACTCCGAACTAGTACATTTGAGGATGAGCACAATATGGGGGTGATGAAACTAGGGATTAAGCTCTAGGTTATTAAGGAAATGCAAAACACTAGCAGTCACATCCGAGCCAATAATATGCCTAAACTCTTGACAGAATAGAGAGGATATACCATTTGATCCTGGTGACTTGAAAGGGTACATCTGCATGAGGGCTGCTTTAACCTCGTCACGACTAAATGTCTTGAGCAGCACAACATTGATTGATTCATCCACCTTTGGCTCCAAGACATTCAATCTTTCATCAATTACACTTACCCCTATTTTCGTGGAATAAAACATCTCAGTGAAGTATTGATTAAAGACTCCTTGCATACCCACGTCATTTGAAAATGAGGCCCCATCATCGGTGTAAGTACACTTAACGGTATTGGCCCGTTTTCTCTCATTCACCTTAACATGGAAAAAAATCATATTTTTGTCATCCTCCCGTTGCCACTGAACTTTACCATGTTGTTTCCAAATTAGCTCCTCCCGAGTAGAATATTCCTCCACTTTCATCCTCAGACTGTCAATTTCCCATCTAGAGCCCTCTGTCATCATGGTTGATCGGAGCTTAGCGAGTCATCTCTCTAAGTCCTTTACTTGGGAGACCAGATCTCCGAAGACTGCTTAGTCTCATGCCCCAGTTGCACTCCCATACTCTAATCGTCTGGCTAAGAATTTGTGGGTCTGCGGATCTCACCTCACGCCAGGTTGCTTCCACCATTTCCCCATAATCATTTGAACAAAGCAAAACTGCCTTGAAGCAAAATTAGAAGCAAGGAATGATAAGAACATCTCATCTCAATTTGTGAAACTGTTGCATCCAAAAATAAGTGTATTCACCCCCACTTTACAGCATGCTCGATTGATGTATTCTCGAACTAAATGGGGATACGTTCTGTGAATCCTCCTTGTGAACTGCCGACCCTAGTATCCTATGTCCTCCAGATCACAATCTACCAGGCAACGATGGAAGTTTTCAATCTATCAAATCGGTCTGGGTTGCAGGCCTTCCCTTCTTGCTTGAGGATCTCATTGGAATCTTCATCAAACAGCCATAGCCTGACCGAATGCCCCCTTATCAACCACATTAGCTCCCAAGTTTTCTTCCATTTAGGCTCATTAGGATGCCCATATATCCATATAAACCTCCACCTATCCATCCCGATGCATCCACCATGACATTGATATGGTGCGCTGAGTGAGACTGAACTATGATCATGATCTCGATATCCTTGCACTAAAAGATAAAAATACCTCCCTTTTCCCCCTAGTTCCACCCTCAAACCATGATATTTTAACCCCTCTGCTGCTCCTCTTACTCGCGCCCTGACGCTTAATGCTTACCATATGGCCTAAACCTGTTGTTCCCCTCCGGTTTCTCACTGGCAAAGCAACTCAAAGCCCAGGCCCATATTGGATTTCTATCCTTGGATCACAAAGTATAAGCATACATGGTCTCACAATATTTATCGATATGCTCCAAGTTACCGCAAACCTAATAGAAGTTCGATATCCTTTCATACATGAGAGTGACCAAGTGTTCATTCCCCATCGTTGTCCAAATCTTTAGCACTGTAGAGTGGTAACCTCGTATTTCAGAGAACCCTAACCAACTATTACAAAAATAGTGGAGTACAAAATTCCTTATATACAAACTGATATTACAAAAATAATAATGAATAATAAATAACAAAGAAAGAACAAATCTTAAAGATTTTACAGATCTGCAGATGTAGGCTCAGGAATATCTAGATTCTGTTCAAGAACACACAAAGCACCATTCACACAGAACCGATCAACTCACGGTTGCTCCACCTCCAACCCGACACCACAAGGTTCTCAAATCTCACGATAAACCTTAGTCACAGAGACCCACAAAGAATGTATATGTTCACTAAGAATGGTTTCGAGAGAGAGAGGGAAGACGAGTGTTTCAATCGATTTTTCTTGTCACTCAGCCGAAAGGGGTCAAGCCTTTTTATAGAGGAAAGGATGGTATAAGAGAATGCCTTGGTCACCATGTTTACCAGCAATCAGAGATTTATGGAACATGGGAACTAGAGAGAGAAAAAAGGGGTGAGAGTCATTCGGCGCCCATGAATGTGAAGAAGAGAGGATGAAGTGTTTTTGGGATTGCAGCAAGAATAAAAGGGGAGAGAAAAACCTAGGTTGGGTTTTTGGGTCAATGGGCCTTGCTGGCGGGTTTTAGAGATGGGCCTCCAAGTAGCATTCACCTGGTTTGCGTTTTTGGGCCATAGATAATTACATGCTCCACCTTGGACCAAAGACCCAATGGTCATAAATGAGGAGTTGGGAATCTGGTATATTCATCATTTCCAAAGAAAGCTTCCAGGTACCTGCAAAGACACGAAAAAACTAACAATTCCACCATAGGTGTTAGTCGGGAAAAAGGATTTAGAATTTTCAAACACAAAAGAAACTTTTCAGCAGGCAAGAATTTTGTACCCATGTCAGCTGGGTTATAGTCAGTTTTGATTTTCTCAAGTTTTATAAGTTCTTTACTGACAATATCACGGATAAAATAATATCCAACATCTATATGCTTAGTCCTATCATGAAACATAGGATTTTTGCATAATTGTATAGACGACTGACTATCAAAAAATTTAGTGATTTTGTTTTCAAGAAAACTAATTTCTTTAATCAAACCTTCCAACCATATAGCCTCTTTAAAATCTTCAGTGGTAGCTATGTATTCGGCTTCAGTTGTGGATAATGAAACTATATGTTGTAATTGAGACTTCCAACTAATTCATGAACCACATAAAGAAAATACGTAAGACGTCGTAGACTTTCTACTATCCCTATTGTTAGCATAATTTGAATCCACATAGCCAATCAATTGAATATTATTAGAGAATTTAGAGAAAGTGATACCGATATCAATAGAACCACGAAGGTATCTAAGGAGCCAATTCAGGGCCTCCCAATGTGGAGGGCCCGGGTTAGACATATACCTGTTGAGACAGCTGATAGGATAAGCAATATCGGGCCATGAACAAACCATAAGAAACATTATAGATCCAATAATATTCGAATAGGGAACTTTGCTCATTTTCTCTTTTTCAAAATCGTTTTTAGGACTTGATCCCTGCATAGTTGAAAATGAGCAGCAAGTGGGACAGAAATAGGTTTGTTGTTTTCCATAAAAAAAAAATTCCAGATAGACAAAATATAAGTCCTTTGATTTAGGAGAATTTTTGACTCGTTCCTATCTCTAGTAATATCCATTCCAAGAATCCTTTTAGCATCACAAAGATTTTTTAATTTCAAAAGTCTTACCCAAATCTTTGTGTAAATCATCAATCAATTTAAGATCAGGACTAGAGATAAGCATGTCATCCACATATAGCACCAAGAAAATAGGATAGTTATCAATATACTTGAAATAAAGACAATAATCATATTCACTTCTTTTGAAATTGAGAGAAAGCATAAAAAGATCAAACTTTTTGTTCCATTATCGGGGGGACTCTTTTAGACCATAGAGGGATTTTTTCAAGAGGCACACAGTCCGGTTTTGTTTTATCAACGAAGTCAGAAGGTTGACGCATATAAATTTTTTCATCCAAGTCCCCATGAAAAAATGCAGTTTTCACATCCACTTGTTTTAACTCCCAATTAAAGTGAGCAGTAAGAGCAAGTATAATGCGAACAATAGTGTATTTCACAACGGGAGAAAAAATTCATTGTGGTCGATACCCTCTTTTTGTGTGAATCCTTTAGCTACTAACCAAGCTTTGTATTTTATAGGATTCTCATGTTTAACCTTAAAGATCCACTTACAATCTCTTAGAGAACATTCAGAGGATTTTGGTATCAGGATCCATGTTTTATTATCCCTAAGGGATTTCATTTCTTGCTCCATGGCACTAAGCCAATTTTTTTATTTTATGGCTTCTTCTACGCTTGTAGGTTCAGGAATTTCAGTGTTTAAAGCAACTTGGTAATCTCTAAGTTTTGAAGACATCCTAGTTTGTCTCCTACTCCTATCTCTAGCTAGTTGGTAGTCATCAAGGTTTGTTTCTATGTTCTGTTTTTCGGGTGTTCTAAGTGTTGTTCTTGTTCTTCTAGGTGTTCAGGATTTTGTGCTTCTATCTCCCCCCCCCCCTCGTTGGTTATTCTCTATGCTATCCTCCACCTTATCAAAAGTGGTGTCATTTTGGGCTATGTCTAAAGTTTTAAGGCAAGACATCTCATTTTCATTGAATATGACATCTCTACTTATTATCACCTTAAAACCTGGCTGGCTTCGTACCCACAGCCTATACCCTTTGACACCCTCGGGATAATCAATATACACACATTTCACAGATCGGGGTTCTAACTTATCTGAATTTTGGTGCACAACAGCAGAACATCCGAAAACACGTAAGGTAGAAATATCAGGTTGTTTACCTACCACACAATATCAGGAAACTTACCAAGTAGAGGCACAGATGGAGATAGATTAATCACATGAGCAGTAGTCAAGAGGGTTTCACCCCAAAAAGATTTTTGTAAATCAGAGCTTACTAAAAGACACCTAACCTTTTCTTGAAGAGTACGATTCACCCGTTCGGCCAAGTCGGTTTGCTGTGGGGTGTAGGGGTTGGTTTTATGTCTTTTTATGCCGAAATTTTCACACAAATCAGAAAAATTTTGACTACAAAATTCAAGACCGTTATGGGTCCTATAGATTTGAGCTTTTTACCAGTTTGGCTTTCCACCAAAATTTTTCATTTTTCAAATCTTTCAAAACTTTGGATTTGTGTTTTAATAAGAAGACAAACACTTTCGTTGAAAAATTGTCAACAATAGACAAGAAATAACGATTACCCCCATGGGTGGGTTCCTTAGAGGGACCCCAAACATCAGCATGCACATAGTCAAGAATGCAGGATGACCTGGAGGGATTTGGGGAAGGTCTAGCAGGAAAGTGCACACGATGTTGTTTTCCTAACACACAATCATCACAGAATTTCAAATTATCAAGTTTATCATGTAGAATTCCTTCTCTTTTTAAAAACCCAAGACCTTTTTGACTAATGTGACCAAAACGCTTATGCCATAAGCATGTCTTATCACATTGATTCGTAGTCGCAGCAAGAGAATCATACGTCACAGAACATAAGTAAAGGTTTATCTTCTTTTCAGCCTTAAAAACGACCATGGAACCTTTTATAATTTTCATTTGCCCCTTTCCCCATCTTCCCTCTAAACCCTCTTCTCTAATCTTGTCATCTCTATAGTGATTACCTCTAGGTCTAGATTTATTCCTACTAGAACTCTTGTTTTTGCTCTTGCTACTGTTATTAGACTTAGATCCAGAATTTTTAAATTTAGACCTACCCCTTACAAAGCTAACCTCATGTTGGTTTTGTGCTGGTTTATTAGTCTTTAAGTCCATTTCCTTGTTTTTTAGACCATTAACAACCGTTTCAAGATTAACACTATCCCTAACATATTTTATAGCAGCCTTGACATCAGAATAGAAATCAGAAATAGCATTCAATAAGACAATATTCATCAATATTTTTATCTCCTGTCAATTTAATATCTTGTATCAGTTTAGTGAAATCATCTAGGTTATCTTCTCTGTTTAGACAAGTCCATTTATACATAAAGAACTTTTCAAGCAAAAAGAGTTTACTAGGCAAGGAGGTTTCTGTGTATAAATCTTCTAATTTTTTCAAGAGTTCTTTAGCAGAGTTTTGTTTTCCAATTTTTTTAAGCATAGAATCAGACAAATTCAATATAATCAAAGAATATGCATACTCATCATTTTTCAATATTTTTTCTTCAAAAATGTTATCAGAATATTTGCCATCTATGGCCTTAAAAACCTTTTGTTGGATCAAAATCCCTTTCATTTTCTGTTGCCAAATCAAAAAATCACTTTTTCCATCGAAAGGTTGAAGATTATAACCAGCCATTTAAAAAAAAGGATTTTAGAAATCATTTTTTAAAGATAACAGTTGGTTTTTTTTAACTGAAAATGTGAATTTTCAAAGAGAAAATTTAACACACTGAATTTTTGGCACAATTACTAAGTAACAAACTTCACGGAAATTATATATCAAAATGGAGTCAAACAATTTCAAATGACCAGATCCGAGTGATTTCTTAGTAATGTCTTCAAGAGTTTATCACAGAGAATGGGCCCAAAATCAAGAATGATTCACAGTAATATTAATAATCACAATAATCACCGTTATCTCAATAACCACAATAATCACAATTATAACAATAATAATCTCAGTTAACAATCACAACTTTCAGAGATCAAATGACAGATATATGCATAAATCACACAGATTTGAGGCGAACAAATCGCAAAAAATAAGTATCACGAAGATAATCACAGAGATATAATAATCGAACAAATCGCAGAAATAGATATCACAAAGATATAATAACAAAAAAAATCAATAAGACCGAGGCTTCCAGCCTAAATCCCGACCAGATACCCAACGTCCTCAGGAGACCGGCCAAGTGGGAGGTTAGGGGGATTTACTGCGGCTAGATAATAATAGTAATATCGATAAAAAAATTGCGGAAATAAAATAGGAGGGGTTTAGAAACGTTACCACCACCAGGATCACCGAACTTTAGAGACGAGGCTCTGATACCACTGTAGAGTGGCAACCTCGTATTTCAGAGAACCCTAACCAACTATTACAAAAATAGTGGAGTACGAAACTTCTTATATACAAACTGATATTACAAAAATAATAATGAATAATAAATAACAAAGAAAGAACAAATCTTAAAGAGTTTACAGATCTGCAGATGTAGGCTCAGGACTATCCAGATTCTTTTGAAGAACACACAAAGCACCGTTCACACAGAATCGATCAACCCTTAGTTGCTCTACCTCCAACCCGACACCACAAGTTTCTCAAATCTCACGATAAGCCTTAGTCACAGAGACCTACAAAGAATGTATATGTTCACTAAGAACGATTTCGAGAGAGAGAGAGGGAAGAGGAGTGTTTCAATCGGTTTTTCTTGTCACTCTGCCGAACATGTTTACCAGCAATCAGAGATTTATGGAACATGGAAACTAGAGAGAGAAAAAGGGGGTGAGAGCCATTCGGCGCCCATAGATGTGAAGAAGAGAGGATGAAGTGTTTTTGGGGTTGCAGCAAGAATAAAAGGGGAGAGAAAAACCTGGGTCGGGTTTTTGGGTCAATGGGCCTTGCTGGCGGATTTTAGAGATGGGCCTCCAAGTAGGCTTCTCCTGGTTTGTGGTTTTGGGCCATAGATAATTACAAGCACCCTTTTTAGTGGTTGGTTAAAGTTCACTGCAACCCAAATACGGAGCAATGTGCTCTAGGAGCGTCCATGTTCGTCTATTTCAGTATTTCGATATTTGCCTAATTTATTACCTATGTACGTAGCTATCACAGTGTCATCTTGCTTAACGGAAGATCATGCAAATGCACAAAAATTTGCACCAGTCCATATCCACGTGCATTGGATTTTCCTCCATCGAGATGCCATCAAGGATTAATATGTTCCGGTCAAAGCTCCACGGACATCCCTCAAGAGCCCAATTCTTATTAATAATATGGAAGAGCTGCAACAGTATCCTATCCTAAGGGGGTTCTACGATCTCCATCCCTTTGACTACTGGGTTGATCATCCCTTTAACTGAGCGGCAGAGTCCTTCGAAGTTGTACGGCCTATTCGCTAGTAATCTGCCGATGAGACAAAGTTGATGACTATCATCATCCACATTCCACACCCCGTCTGGCATCACTAACCCTGATTCCTCATCCTCTGTAAGTTTCCACGACCTACCCCATCTTTCGCAGTGTAGATTCCATGGCCCCATGCACGCGTAGTGTAATTGATGAAAAATCGAATAACTATCACTCCCAGACCGTTGAACCGATAAAGCTTCGCGCCAAGCCACAAGTCCTGGTAAGATAAACAAGCACCCAGGAAAAGAAAGCTAATGCAAATTGTCAAGAAATAAAATCTAAAGAAAAACTAATAGGAAAAACGATATTTTAACACTTTCCAGCAGTAGACCCTCGTGCTGCTCCCCAAAGAGCGGAAAAAGCCTCAGCAGACAGCGGCCATCTCAGGGTGGCCGGAACACAGACGAAAGAAGAAGTATAGTCCAAGAAGAACTCTCATATGAGAGAACCTACCCATATCCATGCAAGGAGAACCTTACTCAAAGATTTTTTGTTTTTCTTCATTCTTTATTAATAATAATAAATTATTCTTTATTAAATTATTAAAATAAGGATTTAAGCATGGACATATATACATAAATTAAAATAAATTCAATGGTATAAATTCAAGTTAGGAGTTTTTGCTTGTCAAGATTTTATTTTATTTTATTCTGTCAATTTCTCTACACCTCATACCTTACAATATCACCACATGCAAAATATATTTGGTGGAGTTATGCAGAGCTATTGATATTAGGTAAAGACGAAAAAGCTTATAAATTTTATAAAATAGGTCATAAGATGTTTAAAAACTTATACGAAATTAAAAAGTTTGGTGAAATTATAAGAAAGAATTAGCTTATAAGATTAATAAATAAGATCTTAGGAGCTTATACTCCTTTATAAGTGGGTAAAAAAAATGAAGTAGTTCTTAACTTATTTTTAAAATTCTAACAATTTTTTTTAATTTTTCATATTAATTGCAAGGGTAAATTACAAAGGTTTCTCCTGAAATTTATCATAATTATAAATATTTTCTCGTTTTTTAAAAAATTATAAATACTTATAAAATTAATTCACATCTAACTAATATCCCTCTACAATGAATTATCATCAGGAAATATTTATTAATTCACAGTCATTAATTTCAGCTAAATATATACTCTCTTATTTGGGTCAAGTTTGGGCCAAATTATATAGTTCATTTCTTGTAAAAGGGTAAGACTGAGGCTTCCAGCCTAAGTCCTGACCAGATACCCAACGTCCTCAGGAGACCGGCCAAGTGGAAGGTTAGGGGGATTTACCGCTGCTAGATAATAACAGTAATATCGATAAAAATATTGCGGAAATAAAATAGGAGGGGTTTAGAAATGTTACCACCACCAGGATCATCGGACTTCAGAGACGAGGCTCTGATACCACTGTATAGTGACAACCTCGTATTTCAGAGAACCCTAACCAACTATTACAAAAATAGTGGAGTACGAAACTTCTTATATACAAACTGATATTACAAAAATAATAATGAATAATAAATAACAAAGAAAGAACAAATCTTAAAGAGTTTACAGATCTGCAGATGTAGGCTCAGGATTATCCAGATTCCGTTCAAGAACACACAAAGCACCGTTCACACAGAATCGATCAACCCTCAGTTGCTCCACCTCCAACCCGACACCACAAGTTTCTCAAATCTCACGATAAACCTTAGTCACAGAGACCTACAAAGAATGTATATGTTCACTAAGAACGATTTCGAGAGAGAGAGGGAAGAGGAGTATTTCAATCGGTTTTTCTTGTCACTCTGCCGAAAGGGGTCAAGCCCTTTCATAGAAGAAAGGATGGTATAAGAGAATGCCTTGGTCACCATGTTTACCAGCAATCAGAGATTTATGAAACATGGAAACTAAAGAGAGAAAAAGGGGGTGAGAGTCATTCGGCGCCCATGGATGTGAAGAAGAGAGGATGAAGTGTTTTTGGGGTTGCAGCAAAAATAAAAGGGGAGAGAAAAACCTGGGTTGGATTTTTGGGTCAATGGGCCTTGCTGGCGGATTTTAGAGATGGGCCTCCAAGTAGGCTTCTCCTGGTTTGTGGTTTTGGGTCATAGATAATTACAAACACCCTTTTTAGTGGTTGGTTAACGTTCACTGCAACCCAAATACGGAGCAATGTGCTCTAGGAACGTCCATGTTCGTCTATTTCAGTATTTCGATATTTGCCTAATTTATTACCTATGCACGTAGCTATCACAGTGTCATCTTGCTTAACGGAAGATCATGCAAATGCAAATGCACCCAGGAAAAGAAAGCTAATGCAAATTGTCAAGAAATAAAATCTATAGGAAAAACTAACAGGAAAAACGATATTCTAACACTTTCCAGCAGTAGACCCTCGTGCTGCTCCCCAAAGAGCGGAAAAAGCCTCAGCAGACAGCGGCCATCTCAGGGTGGCTGGAACACAGACGAAAGAAGAAGTATAGTCCAAGAAGAACTCTCATATGAGAGAACCTACCCATATCCATGCAAGGAGAACCTTACTCAAAGATTTTTTGTTTTTCTTCATTCTTTATTAATAATAATAAATTATTCTTTATTAAATTATTAAAATAAGGATTTTAGCATGGACATATATACATAAATTAAAATAAATTCAATGGTACAAATTCAAGTTAGGAGTTTTTGCTTGTCAAGATTTTATTTTATTTTGTCAATTTCTCTATACCTCATACCTTACAATATCATATATTTGGTGGAGTTATGCAGACCTATTGATATTTGGTAAAGACGAAAAAGCTTATAAATTTAATAAAATATGTCATAAGATGTTTAAAAACTTATACGAAATTAAAAAGTTTGGTGAAATTTTAGGAAGAATTAGCTTATAAGATTAATAAATAAGATCTTCGGAAAAAAAATGAAGTAGTTCTTAACTTATTTTTAAAATTCTAACAATTTTTTTAATTTTTTATATTAATTGCAAGGTAAATTACAAAGGTTTCTCCTGAAATTTATCATAATTATAAATATTTTCTCATTTTTTAAAAAATTATAAATACTTATAAAATTAATTCACATCTAACTAATATTCCTCTACAATGAATTATCATCAGGAAATATTTATTAATTCACAGTCATTAATTTCAGCTAATTATATACTCTCTTATTTGGGTCAAGTTTGGGCCAAATTATATAGTTCAATATTTTAAAAAAAATTAAAAATATTATATCCACAAAGTCCAATTTCCATCAACATCACAATAAAATCTATCCAAATCAGAGCAAAAACGCTGTAAATCAAATTTGTGGCTATAGTTGTTGCCATGCAATAATGTTATTAATTATTTGAAAATGAAAGCTTAATTGGGCATGAGTTATTATCAAACTTCCATGCCTTGATTTCTACTTGAAAACAAAATCCTAACCATTACAAATTAAATGATGAAGGGGGCTTTCCCCCATGTTGCAATATCTGTGGTTTTCTTTGCAATAGCTTCTATTTTTATTCTATAAATAAATTATTAAAAATTTATTATAAAAAATATATAATATTGATGATAAGGTATTAAGTGATAATTTTAAAATTATTAAAAATATATATATGAAATGGCAATAATTTTGATCTTGTCGCTATATAATTTATTAATAACAAATTTATGTATAAAATTATCAACATTATAGACAATTAGTGATACATATATAGCAACAATTTAAGTAACAATAAGTAATTATTGATATGTATCACTAATTGTTTTCACACTAATTTTTGCTAATCACAATTTTTACAAGTAATTATCATTATTAGAAGTTTCAAATTCATTATTGTAAAAAGAAAAATTATTGTTACTTAATATGTATAATCAGGGGAAAAGTATTATTTTAGTCCGTTAAGTATGTCTAATTTTAATTTTAGTTCGATAACTATGTCCATTTTTGTTTAGATCCAGTAACTTACGAAATTGTTTACTTTTAGTCCTCTGCCAGATTTTCGGACAATTTTACCCCTATGCAACTTTGAAAGGCAGTTTTAGCCCATATGCACTCATATGGGTAAAATTTTTCGAAAATCTATCAGAGGACTAAAAGTAAGCAATTTCATAAGTTACTGGATCTAAACAAAAATGGACATAATTATTGGACTAAAATTAAAATTAGGCATACTTTACGGACTAAAATAATACTTTTTTCTATAATCAGTGACAATATTAAAATTACAATTTTTATTTTTTTGTTGCTAAATTTTTATTTTCTTGTAGTGGTTGTAAATTAAGTAGTGGTGAACATTGAGAGTATTTGAAAATAAAAATAAAAAGTGAAAATAAGTAGAAGTTGGGTTGTTTGAAAAAACGGCTGAATATTTATAATTTTACAAACAAGCTACAGAAGTTGGTCGGGAGCTTTGTATAACTTTTGACTTAAAATAATTTAGCTTAAACAGTTAAAAAAATATAAGCTACACATTAAAAGCACTATTTTTAAACTTAATTCCAATAGTGAATTGATAAGCATTTATTTTAAACCGTTGCAAACACCGCCTTAGCATTTGAGGTTCATTGACTTGCTACTTATTCTTGATCGACTTAAATTTGAGGTAATAATGTATTCCATGATTATTTAATTTTTAATAATATACCATGAAAATGAGAAGTATTCGCACATTATTTAATTTTAATCATGTAAAATTTTTTTATTTTTTTAACCATATTTCAAGACATTGTTGTGATTGGTTCTGCCTTTTCTTTTTCTTTAATTGTGAGATATATATATATATATATTTAATTATTATATCAAGTAAAAGAAATGTCATTGTGCTAGTTTGGGCATTCAGTTCAGATGGCTTTGTTGGGCTGTTAATAGGCCAATACTTCACATTTTCATGAAAGCCCAATAACAAGAGTCTGATCGGGTTTTCTTTTCTTTTCTTTTTTTTTTTGTTCATTCAAACAGAAAATAAAAATATTTCTGATAATTTAATAGATGATTTTTCCATCCCACTTCGATATCTTATTTTTATTTATCATTTGGGGGATTTAATGTCCTTAAAATATTATTTCGGAACTATTTCGACTAAGTTTAAGTCCATTCACGATCTAATTAAATAATGGTAGTTGTAGAATCAGGCCCATTCAAGAAGGCATGTTATTGGTGTTCAGGCCCAAATAGTATTTTCATATAATTCATTTCTTGTAAAAGGGTAAATTACAGCAAGATTTTTTAAAATTTGACATAATTATGAATTTATTCTAGAAATTATTAATATTACTGATTTTTGATAAAATTATGTGATCAAAATTGAACAATTATATAAAAAAAAAATCGAACGAAGTGGATGAAAAAATCGTAAAAGAAATTGTCCACTTAGTCCATAAAAAAATAAGTAAAATTGTAATTCATGCTCAATAAGGGGATTTTAGTCGATTCACTATAAAAAAATAAATGAAAAACTAAGGAAAATTAGCAAATTGAGCTAGTTGTTGGAAGACCGTTAAAACCAAAAGCATCGATAATTTCTCAAATAATAAGTGGATTTTTGTAATTATGCCAAAACTCAGGGTCTCGTTGTAATTTACTCTTTTTAAAATTCAGATAGTGAAATCTCATGAGTTTTATTTATTTATTTCCAATTAATTTTTTCATGTAGCATTTTGCAAAAATGTAAACTTAAAATACTATTCATTTAAAATGTATACTTGCCACAAAAAATATATTTGTTTATGAGATTCTTCTTAAAACATACTTCCAATAATATTTTATCTATTGCAAAGAAAAAATATATATCACATTGATTACAATTAATGCATTTTAAATCTTAATGATATTTTAGCAAATAATATGTTTTTTATAATTCATATTTTTTACATTCAAACATAAATTCAAATAGAAATTGATGTGTGTCATATTTTTTACTGCACCATACGGGTCGAAAAATCTTTTAAATGAATCCTAGGATCAATGGAAGATTAGCCCTACAAAAAAAAGGTTAGCACTCCGATACTTAAGTCAGTAATGGTTTACTGGATAAAATAACAAGAGAACTTAAATCAAAGTGAGGATAATGGTGAAATATAGTAATAAGGTGATGTATTTCATATGGAGTGCAAAATATAAGTTTAGAATAGCTATAAAATCGGGAGAGAATTGACTATACAAGTGAGAAATTTAGTGTTAGAGTAGATGTTACCAAATGATTGAATAGAACCTCTATTTATAGACCTTCATAGAGCAGAATTCGAAAATTTGTTAGGTGAATCTAGTACCAATGAGTAGCTATATGAGTTAGCTGAATAACAAAAAAAAAATCTCAAGAAAGAGAGAGAGAGTCCCTGTTAGGAGTCCTTGTCACACTCCTACAATGCACCCCTTGATTGGCGAGTTTGTGACAGCTAGGAGAGAGAAAGATCGAACCCCATGTGAATGGGACTGCGGGCCTGCTGGCATACTTAAGGCAACTTCTTCCTCCTGCCATTCATATACCTCTGCTTTCTAGGTAAGCTTCTTTTCTTGCGTTTTTCATGCAAGATGGGTGAGGATCTAACCTTTCTTTTGTGATTTTTTTGCAAGTTTCTCCAAAAATTTCTTGAGTCTTCTTGTGCACAAACCTTGTTACCTTCTTTTATCAGTTTTAAATAAACCCTTCTACTTTCTCTTCTTCATTTCTACGAGCTATGTCTATTGATAGTGTAAATGAGAGCATCATAGATTAGGTAATGATAGATCTGGTAGGTTCTTTAGGCGAGGAAGGGGATAAGCTTGCTACCTCCGATTCCACTTCTCGCCACGGAGGTGAGAGTAAGGAGGAAGGCTGTAATAGGGAGGAAGAAGAAAGAAAAATAGTGGAGGATAGGCTGGTAGCTTCGGGACCAGAGTCATTTGGGATTTACCATTCTTTTTTTTATTGAGGATGATGTGGAGGATATTAGAGAAAGTTATGGGATAACAGTTGAATATGTGATTTAGGTCCCTGTTGCTGTAGATAGCCCAGTTTCCTTTCCTGTAAGTTGTTAGAGATATGCATGACTGTGACAAAATTTCATGCAGGTCCAGATGATAGAATATTTGATATATCCCAGGCTATAGTGATACTTGCACGGTTGTTTCCTTGTAGGTGGTTAGTGATAGAAACGAGAGAAAGAAAAAAAACTTTAATCTCTCTATACCAGTAAGTGTAAATTATATCCGTTTTGCATGCTTAGGTAACTATAATACTCCTAAGTAAATAGCTTGTTAAGGTAGTATCTTGGTATGCTCCTCTCTACTGATTAGGCAGGCTGGTCACCAACTTCTCGCTGGCAACCAGGTGGATTAAGCTCATTTCAGTACCTCCTCAAGGCATGATCATCCGTGTCTAGTAAATATAGACCTGTTACACTCTGAAATAAGCAAATATTGGAATACTAGGAGATAAAAGAGTATATTATATGACATGTGAGTGTAGGCAAACCATAAAATAGTGAACCAAGTAATTATGCCTGCTAGATGCAACATTATTACGAGTTATAGCCAATGAAATGAGCAAGAAAGCGTCAACCAATAAAAAGGAAGGAATGAGAGTGAATGCGCCAGCTAAGGGCGACTTATTAGGACTCGAAGCCAATAAGTATGAGTGCGCCAGCTGCGGACGACTTATTAAATTGAAAGGATTATTGCCCTAACATCACAAAGTATAGTGGGGAGAAACAAGAAGCATTCTTACTCTAGCAAGAAAGTATTTAGTTATTAAAGCCATAAAATCATAAGCAATAACAAGATTTCAGGAATAAAACTTCTTGAAGTTACAACCATTCCATGGTCAAGAGACCTTCCTGCCATCTGTGTCTTCTAGCTCATGCACTATGAACCTAATGATGCTGATGATCTTGTAAGGATCCTACCAGTTGGAGGCTAGCTTTCCTATTGGTTTAAAGAACTTGCTCGCCATAGCACAAGATTTCCTACCTGGAATTCTCTCTTTCTCACCCTTCTATTATAGGCGTTAACCATTACTTTTTGTACCTTTGCATGCGAGTTCGACCATCTTCTCAAACTTTATCTATTAAATCCAAGTTAATAAGCAATAGGATGGTGTTACCTTCATGTTCATAGTGTTGAACTCTGAAGGTTTGCAGCCCTACTTCAGTAGGGATGATGGTCTCTGAGCCATACACCAGGTTGAAAGGAGTTTTTCTATGGTGGATATAGGGTGGTCTTGTAAGACCACAACACACCAGACAAGGCACGGATTCACTATCCCCCTGCTTGCTTGAGCTTCATTTTAATGCCTTGCACCAGGATGCGGTTCGTGATTTCTATCTGCCCATTAACTTTGGGGGTAGGCTATTGAAGCGAAGCGTTATTGGATGCCTAGATCGACACACAAATCTTTGGATTTTTCATCCTTCAAACTGACAACCATTGTTAAAAATTAATACATGAGGTAAGCCATACCTCCGAATTATGTTTTTCCACAAGAACTTTAGCACTTCATTCTGAGTGATCTTGGTAAGAGGCTCAGCCTCTACCGACTTGTTGAAGTAGTCAACTACTACCAGCAGGAATTTACATTGTCCCTGAGCAACATGGCAAATGCGCACGGTGCTGAAAATGCTTTGAAGGCTCAAATGACACATGGATGAGTAGGAAGTGCTTCTAGTATTGCTCACACTTCGTTACCCAGTTTTCTGCGTTATTCTTGAGAGTAGACCAAAAATATCCAACTCTTAAGATCTTTCCAGCAAGCTCCATCCCACCTATATGAGAACTGCAAGACCCTTCATATATATCCTGTAGAACAATTTTACCCTCCTCTTCTGATAGACATTGGAGGGAAGGCTGAGAGAAGTTGTGTTTGTAAAATATTCCTCCCAGTGAGGTGAATGACAACCCTATTCTTTAGGCGGGTTGCCTCATTGTCATCAGCAGGAAGGGTTCCTTGTTTTAAGTAATCTAAGAGGGGATTCTTCCAATCTGCACCGATATGCAAGACATCACATTAGTATCATGAGAAATTTTAGTAAGTGTGCTAATAGTGATGGTACAGATATTGCAATCAGCTAAAGAGCTAGCTAATCGAGCCAGATAGTCTGCTTTGGTGTTCTCAATGCGCGGGATTTGGTAAAGCCACAAGCATTTGAACAAACTTTTAAGTTTATTGATTTCTTGGAGGTATTCCTTTCATTTTGTCCTCCTCCACCTCATACGTGTCTTCCACCTGGTTGGTTACCAGTTGGGAGTTAGAATAAGCAATTAGATTCCTAGTTGCTGCATCAAGTGCCATCCTGATACCTACTATAAGGATTTCATGTTCGGCTTTGTTGTTTGAGGCTTTAAAGTCAAATCTTAAGGAAAACTCTAGTTCGTCCCCTTTCGGGCTGGTTAGAACGACTTCTGCTACCGACGGGTGGAGGAACCATCAACATATAAGAACTATATTCCTTTGTCCTGCTCAGCTGCTATGGCTTCAAGCATGAATTTAACAAGTGCTTGGGCCTTGATGGCCGTCCTAGGCTAGTAGGAGATGTCATACTCGTTGAGCTCTACAACTTATTTGATTGTCCTACCTGAGTCTCAGCTTTCCCCAGCGTTGTTCGTAGAGGGGTGTTAGTACGAACAATAATAGAATGCAATAAAAATTATAGTCGTAATTTGAGTGTAGTTATCACCAAGGTAAAAGCCAACTTTTCTACCTTTGGGGTAATGTTGTTCAACCCCATGTAATATCTTATTGATATAGTATGTGGGTTTCTGATTTCCATCTTCCTCCTTGATAAGTACGGAGCTCACAGCGTGCTGCCTTACGGCAAGATACAAGTATAGTGGCTCTGTGACGCCCCAAAGATTATAATATCTAATTGGGGGATTAATTGATAAATTTTTATGAAACTTAGTTAATTGGTAAATAAATTATAGGTCATAATTGGAATATAATAAAACTTGAACGAATTAAATTGGAGTTCGTTATAATATTTTGGGACAATTTATATTAATTAAGAAAATTAGGAAGGACGTAAATGGTATTTTGAGAAAAGTTTAATCAAATAAATAAAATAATAATAATATTATAAATATAATATATACTATTTAATAATATTATATATATATATATATATGAAAGAAAGAAAAAAAAGAAAAAGAAAAGACTAAAGGGTTTGGGGGTGGGCCCTCACCCACCGCCCCACCCCCACATAAATATATATATATATGTATATATGTAAGTTGAATAATCTACATGTTACCAAATTACAATTTCCATTTCTGTTTCGACAATTCGCGGCGGGGGTAAAGTTTTTATTTTAATTTTTATGAATTTATATAATAATATTATTTAATTAGTCCATTTATTAAATGTTGTTTATATTGAGCGATGTATCATTTAACCGGAATATTTTACGAGTTTGACTATTTAAAATAGTGTCGGATTAAATATCAAATCGGATATAAAAATGATATCATTGGTCAATTAGATTATTAAATTTATTAGATTTGAATATTATTATAGCTAATTTATACAATTCCATCAGAATTGTTAACCAAATACACAATTATATGAATTATTGTTGAATTAAAGAGTATAATAGCGGAAAATTGATAGAAAATTCATAGAAATATTCTGGAAATTATATTTAACAAATGGTATGTTAATAAAGAGGAAAAACGAAGATTTGTATTTTGATAGAAAGGAAAGATTAAAAAATTATTAGAAATTATACAAATGATATTCAATATTATATTTAAAAGAAATTACGATATTCTCGATATATTAATTGTGTGTGGTATAACTCACTATAGAATAAGGGGGTAAAGTGAAAAGACCAAATCACTACCTATTGGATAGATAAAAGTGTTGTAAGGTCGAGGTAAGTAAATAATTAGTATTATTTATATATGTTCTCTATATTTGTGGTATTACTATTATATGACTTTGTGGTTCATGCTGATATTGATTTATCTGAAAATATAAGAGTGGTGAATGATTTGATTTGATTGACGATATTGTGTACGTGGAATGAGAAAATACGTTGAAATATTATGTTTGTTGTTTGATATGTTGTGGATGTCTGAAAATGAGAATATGTTGATATATTATTTTATGTTACTAGTTGCTTACAAGAATGGTGATATGTGGAAATGAGGGAGTGGTGGAAATTGAATGTAATTATGGTGTGAATACCCCTGATGTGTTGAAAAGCCTATAAGGCGAAATAATATGAAAAGAGCGATGTTGCGATATGAAAGAAATATGATATAAAAAGAGCGATGCTGCGATATGAAAGAAATATTATATAAAAAGAGTGATGCTGCGATATGAAGAAAAATGTGCGATATGAAAGAGCTATGTGTGAAATGAAAGACCTATGATGCGAAACGAGATTGATGAGCCAACTGTCAAGGGGATTCACTTAAATTTATATAACGGTGAGATTGAGTTGAAGGGAAAAACACATTATCACCTTCTGGTAAGCAAACTAGGAAAAGGGAAGTTTAATTTGATTATCTTATTACGAGATAGCTATGTGGTGTAATAAAGATGATTATGTGGAAAAAAATTGACTATATATTCTATGCATCTTGCCTATATATCTTGTTTGAGGTTATATGTGGTATACATATATAGATAGGGTTGGTTATTTGCTTACTGAGTGGCAGACTCATCCCTCTGCTGACATTTTCATTCAGGAATAGACTTTGAGGTGTCTGACTGTTGAAGAGTAGGTCTACGCGCTATACTCAGGCAGGTCGGGCTAGTATGCAGTTTTCTCCTCTTTGTCAGTTAGAGTACAATCACATTTTGTCTGTACAGAGAGAATATAAACGTACGGATTACTTGTGACGAATCACTTTGTGGTGTGTGATATGTATATTTATATATAATGTTGTGGGTTGATAATACCTATTATGACGTGTTGGGATTACGTAGGCAAATTGATTAGATGGTTATGTGCAAACGTATACATATAAACACAGGGATTATTATAAGTATGACGTTTAGGGTAGATACAGCCCTTGTAGAGAAGGGGGTGCTACAAGCTCACTTGGTGCAGGCTTAGTGAATAAGGGTAGCTCGACTAAGTACGTTTGCAAGTCCTAGAAAGCTTGTTGGCATACCTTAGGTGAAATCCTTAGCCTTTCTCAAAGCTTTGAAGAAGGGTAGGCTGTAGTCTGTTGAGTGAGATATAAGCCTGTCGAGGGCTGCTATTCGACCAACTAATATCTGCACTTTGTTGATATTGGCAGGAGGTCTCTTCTCTTGTATTATTCGTATTTTATCCGGGTTGACCTCTATGCCTTTATCTGTGATATATAACCAATGAATCTACCGCTCTGACTCCAAACGCGCATTTGGCTGGGTTCAATTTCATGTGATACTTCCTTAGTATATCAAATATTTCAGTTAGGCCAGTGATGTGCTGGTCTGCTGCTGACGTTTCACCAGCATGTCATGAAAATACACCTATATGTTACGTCTAGCTATTATCACAACATGCAATCAACCAACCGTTGGTAGGTAGAGCCTGTATTTTTTAACCTAAAAAGGCATAACAAAATAGCAATAGGTACCCTTTGAACTGATGAAGCTAACTCACTTTTAGTCACTGGGGTTTAGCATAATCTGGTGGTATCCTGCGAGGCATCCATTAGATTCACAATTCATGACTAGAGGTGAAATCCACCAAGTAGTCTATACGAGGTAAATAATAAAAATCCTTAGGGCATATTTTATTAACATCCTCAAAATCAACGTACATGTGCCATTTGTTACTTGACTTAGGTACAAATACCACATTGACAACCATTTTAGAAATTGGATTTCCTTAATGTGCCCCATCGTCAAAAGCTTACCTACCTCCTCCTAAATGACTTTGTCTTTTTGTGGACCAAAAATATCTCTTCTTCTGCATCACATGAGGGAAGGATGGGTCTAAGTTCAAACTATGAATCGTAACACTGGATACGATTTCCACCAAATCACGAGTTGACCATGCAAAAATGTCCATGTTTCCCTGCAAGAAATAGTTAGTTGCCGGCTAGCTCAAGGTTGAGCTAAGAGCCCATCCTGGTAGTTTTGTCTGGCTTTCCTAGGTTAGTTGGATACTCAACAGCTCTTCGGTGGGCTATACGCAAGTAGGAGCCTCATTCCCTTGTTCTTCATGTTGGGTAGGTGTTCTACGCTTCTCCTAACTAGGCTCGGGGAAGTCTATTTCCATATTTTTTTATCGGTTCATCTCACAGATTCAACGTAGCATTTCTTGTTTTGTATTGATTGCATGTTACTTCTCCTACTCCAGTTCCAGTAGGGAATTATAATTTCATGTGGAAGGTGGATATTATCGCCGGAAAGGCATTCAGAGTAGATCACCCTAGGAATATGTATACTATGAAGAAACGAATTATCTTAGTTTTCCTGTTAGGTACTGGCCTTGGGGGATGGGAGAAGCAAGATCTAACCTAGAGATGTACCACCTCTCCTGCAAATCATACAACAATGTTTCCACTGGCTCGAGCGGGATATCACTAGACTTCTTCTCTTGGTAGACCTCATAGAAGAGTATATCTACAACGCTAATCCACAAAGATAAATTGAAACAGTGAATTAGCCAAAGTAGTTGAAATGACAAGGGCATCATTATGAGGTAAGTCAACTCCATGTATGTCAGCAAGTCCGAAGTGGAAATAGGATCCCTTGTCGGTATTTTGCAATCGAGTTTCATAACTGCCCTAGCAGTGCATGTGGGCCCCTACCCCTCCTAGACTCTCCATCAGTAGGTCATCCTAATATCATGTGGATAACACCTTTGGAGGAGTTTTTCTAGGCTGTGCTCTTCAGCAGGAGCCTTCTCCCTTATGTGCTCCCTCTTAAGAGGATCTACAACAATCTCCTTAATTCAACAGGAGCTCCAATGTCAAGAGCGTTCTTCCTTATGCTCATGCATCTTTTCTCTATCCACATAGTCCTTGAAGTAGTTGGCTTGCATAAGACTTTTTATTTGTGGCGCCCAAAGATTATAGTATATAATTGTGGGATTAATTAATAAATCTTTATGAAACTTAGTTAATTAGTAAATAAATTATAGGTTGAAATTCAAAAATATTAAAATTGAACGGATTAAATTGGAGCTTGTTATAATGTTTGAGAGCAAATTATATTAATTAAGACAATTAGGAAGGATGTAATGGATATTTTGAGAAAAAGTTAAATTAAATTTTTTAAAAAAAGAAAAACTAGAAAATAATGAAATTTAGGAGTGGGCCATCATCCACCGCCCCACCTCCATGATAAATAAATAAATATATATATTCTAAACTATTACACATGCACACAATTATAAATTACACACACACATACAAACCCAACAAAGAAATTCTTCTACACAATCAAATGTGCCGGTACTTAGTTGTCAAGAATAATTTTATAGTTCATTGAATTTTTTATAATCGTACACAAAAATATACAATATTACATTTGTGTACTTAATTCTAATTTTTTAAATTAATATAATTTTAATATTATGATTTTTTAGACTTAATATGTTTGTTAAAAATTAATTTATTATTAATTTTCTATAATTAATTTATAAAAAATTTAATTAAACGAAATTAAAAAAATAAAAAATTGCTCAAGTCGTGATTTCACAATTTTTGGGCAATTTTTTTTTAAATTTTTTTTTTTTAATTTGTAATCCCGACTCATAATATTAATACTAATATATTTAAATAAATTATATTAATATAATTTATTTATTTTTTATTAATAAAAAAATAATTAACTACAGCATACAGATTGTTTCACTTTCCATTAACTAGAAATAGGAAAAAGGCAAATTATAAAAGAAAGGCCAATGATCTGAGGAGTCTTTGTCGAAAAGCTGAACTTTGGAAGAAAATAATTTTCTTCCTTGCATTTGGAGAAACGGTGATATAATGACGAAGCTCACCGCAACTACGCCGGCGTCGATGTCGTTCGCTTTTTTCCTTTTAATTCTGGTGGTTGCGTCAGGTGGGGCGTCAGCTTCGCGGCTTCTCCGGCTGCCGGGTGCCACTAGCAAAAAGTATTTGACGAAACAAGAGCACTGGTTCAATCAAACACTCGACCACTTCTCTCCTTACGTAAGTCTGTTTCTCTGATTTGTTTGTTGGATTCGCTGATTGAACTGCTGCTGCTGTTCGTGTTCCTGGGGAATGGGCAATTGGGGTTCGGTTTTGGTGGTGTTTAACCGTTGAAATGGCAATTTTTTTTGCTTGATTAATTTCTCAAAAGTTCCGAATTTGAGTACTTAGTTGAAGATATAGCTTTAATTTAATGTTCATGTCGCTGAAGTCTCCTGCATGTTCAAGTTATGTGGATGTCTGGCGTATATGTGTATGCACGGGAGGCATAAAGGTAATTCTTTTGCGTTTGGACGGTGGAATGTTTCCTTGATTACTTGCTCAAGTATGTCTGTATCTGTTTTTGGTTTGGTTGGAGTCTTATAAGGTTACATAAAATGGGTCCGTGAATTTTTTTTCGTTTTCTTAGCTAAATGGAAGAGCAACTGGTTTGACCAGATGATTGTAGGTGTCTGTTTATAAGCCATTGTAAAGCGGGAAAGCATTTATGGCATTCGGTAGACGTGACCAGCTGTTATAAAAGTGGTTTAAGGACTGCGGTGGATCATTAAAAGCTTATATAAATGTGGATCTTTTTGGAGTTGGAATGAGCTGAGGGAAAGTCAAAATAAAATGTCGGTCTGTGGAGTTTGCCCCAATATTTCATCTAGACCGAAGGGTAAAAATTGTAAATCTTACAATGGTTTCAGGAAGCCTAGTAAAAGTGGTTGATCTATTACCTTTTATTGTAATTTCCACGAGATTGTCCTAGTAGAAGTGGACCTTGAGCAACCGTGGACGTAAGGGAATTCTTGGAACCACGTAAATCTTGTGTCTTGCATTTTTCTTTTTAATTTCATATTTTCTACACACTTTCATGGTTTGACTAAATTTGATCCCTAACATAAACAGGGAAACATGGATTACTGTGGTTATAAGCTGAACCTTTGTTTGAGTTACTTATTGATGGAATCCAAAGGGGAGCTGAATTCATGGGGTCAACTTCAGAATAAAATTTTAATATGATCTAACAAGTGTGAGTCTTTGAAAAACTGAATTGACGCTATCTATTTAAACTGAGCAATTGGGGTTGACAGCATTTGGTGTATTTAGTGATCGAGTTGACAGACTAGTAAATTAAGTGCACTCTCTTGTATTTCTAACTCCTTTCTAGTTGTAATTCAAGTTTATTCTGATAGTTAAAAAACAAAAAAAAGGTTGCTTTTAGTTTAAATTTGATAAATAATAAGAAAAATAAATTTGAGTGAGAAAATGTGTATCATTAAACAAGATCAAAGTCTCACTGTGTGCATATTCACATGCATGTAGCATCTTGTTGCAAGTTAACGGGTTATAATTATTAAACCTGACTGAAAGTGGCGGGCTTTAAGTTTACAAATTTTCATTATTTCTTTTGCAAACAAATTGATGGGTTACGGGTGATTTGATGTGGTTTTAGTGGTTCAGTGAGCAGGTTTATGCATGCCCCTAATGACAGGAGCCAATTTTGTTAGTGAATATTCGAGTACATTGCCCATCAAATATATGAACACTGGCATTAAATTGCATTATTAACTGTTGCATAACTGTTCCTAGGGATATCTTCATGTGCTCTTTCTGGAACTCCAACAGTGTAGGAGCCTATTCATATAAATATGCTGTTACATGTGTTTTGCGTGAGCCAAAGAAACTTTTTTACACTAAAGTTTATGTGTCGGGATGTCCAATTTTGACCTGTTTTATGTTTTGGCCTTTTGGGTAGATTTGTATTCCTGTGAGTACATTTTTCATGGTCACATTAAAAAATTAAAGCACAATCAATTAATATCAAGAATTAGCATTATTGTAAATTCAGTACCTGTTCTCAGCATAAATTTTATTGCAGGATCATCGTCATTTTGGACAACGGTACTATGAATATCTTGATAACTTTCGGGCCCCTGACGGACCAATATTTTTGAAAATATGTGGAGAATCTGCTTGCAGTGGGATTGCCAATGACTATATCTCTGTAAGTTTACACCCTTTAGACTTTCCCTACAAAATGGCTTAGGAACATTTTCCATCTATTTGTGACCCTTTATTGCCAACTAAGAATAGTGAGATGGAAAAAAAGGTCCTTGTTGCCACCTAAATGCTCATTACATGCACAGGAAAAGGTGATATGACGTTTCTTTGTAAGGACCTTGATATTTTGAGAAGTCTTCATGTGCTCGTATGGGCCTCAAAATATATTATTTTGATGGGATTGAATGTATAGAGTTCATACATGTATGCTATAAATTAGTCATGGAATTGCATCTGCAATTGACTCAAGTAGAATAATTGGATGTTACAAACTGACCCTCTGTGATCCCAAATATTATGAATCATCTGTTTTTGTATAGAAGAGTCTTCCAACTACATACTCTTGCATGTTTCCCATATCTACTTTGCAAGAATATCAATGGACCAACATAAGGTTACTCAAATTGATATGATCCAGCAATACTTAAAGACTTTTAAGGCATTCTGGTCCTTTTTTCTTTTGTTTTGTCCTTTTCTTTTTCCCATCTGCATCATGATAATCAGCAACAATCTGAAATAGTGCTGTCTTTGCTCTCATGGTGGGTGAGATGCAAGGAGGGAGCAAGTACAATTATTTCTTTGCAACCTAGAGTATGCAATGCAGTAAGACACATGAGGATAGAGGAAAAGAATTGGGTACATGTTCTGTCCTTAGTTTTCCAAGTGGACCTCATGGAACAATGCTATTTCATATCTAGAGGAAAAATTTTAGAGGCAGACTTTGTTTCTTTTTCCTTTCGGAAAAGTTCAGAAGATTCCACTCTCTTCTGGAGTTAATAACTGCCTATGTATTTATATATAACATCAGATATAGATGTTGTAGGATCCTTCTTTGATCCATGTGGAGAAACTGTGAATAAGACATGAAGAAGAAATTATTAAAGAACACAGGAAAGTGTTTGAAGTAACTTTACCACTAAAAATTGAAATATTTAGATGCATCACCTCTGCAATGCATTCAGATGAACCAGAAAATGTTATTGTTGAAATTATGTAGTGTATGGCTATGACTACAAAAAGCACTTTTGTGCTATAGTATAGTGAGTGATGAGTTACTACAGGATGAAGTTTCTGTATATATTACGAAGACTGACAAAGGACATACAGGATTAAGTCTTTTGGTTTATGCTTAAGTGAATAGTATCATGGTCTGTGCACTGGAGATGAATCATTTGCAATACATATGTAGAGAGCATCTCAAAACAAAAGTATAAAATTAGTTGGTGTAGGATTGAGTACATGAACTGTATAGTGAAGCTTGGATATTAGTAAGTACTTGTATGGAGGTAGTAAAGCTTAGAGATCATTGAGTACCTGGATAAGATAGAGAGTCTGGGCTTTCTTGATTGATAAATTCATATAACATTGGAAGGGTGTCTCCGGGCTGCCGTGCTTTTGTGCTGAATGTAATATAAGAAACAACATACACGCAAGATGACTGCTATGAGATGAGGATGTTGACATGGAGTTGAGGTTGAGAAGTTAGTTTTGTGAGTAGTTAAAATGGCACAATAACATAAGATTGATTGAGGTGGGAGACCTCAATTTTTCCATCAAATGGAGCCGTTATTATTTAATGCCAAATAGCTGGTGTGAGATTTTTTACTGTCAATTCTTTGATTCTTGACACTGGTATCTTTGAATTGTCTCTTTAATTAGTCGAGTTATGATTTCATTCATTTTCCATGTTGTGGTATCAGACACCTGTTCAGGTGATCTCTGCCCTGGAGAATGCGAGCTAACTGAAGAAGCTCATTCAGGAGAAGATACAGTTCATACTCAATGCTGAAGTGCATCAGATTTTTCAATAATGTTCTTGCAAATATTAAATTGATGTACATTTTACCTTGGTGTTTATGCTGGTAAACAACTACGCAAGCAAAAACTTGAGATTTGCAATCTTGAAAGTGACTTAAGTTTTCGAATATATATGACGTTTGTGTTATCTACTGATCAGTTCGTCAATCGTGATATTGTTTCTGAACTTTGGAAGTCTTAACAGGTTTTGGCAAAGAAGTTTGGAGCGGCTGTGGTTTCACTTGAGCATCGCTACTATGGAAAGAGTTCTCCTTTCAAATCTTTGACCACAAAAGACCTGAGATTTCTTTCCTCGAAGCAGGCACTGTTTGATTTGGCTGCTTTCAGACAGTATTATCAGGCAAGTAGCAGTCTGATTTTTGCACTCTTTCAGACTAAAAAGTTCCGACTCTGAGGTGCAGAACTGCAGATGATCTTGCTAAATTAAGAATGCAATAGGAAGGATTCTTATTCTGCAACTTTAAAGGGGAAAATATATGTAGTATTGAATTATTTATTATTTCTGGTTCTCGTATATATTGTGTAACTTATAGGGTAATGAAGAAAAACTGATCATCAGGTCATGCTGCTGGCAATGTAATTTAGAAAAGAACAAAGTTATCCTTCTGCATGTGACAGTCTAAAGTATCTTGGAAAGAGTCATTTTGTTTCTGTATTCTAGTTATGCCGTCTGTGAGCACTTACACATCTGATCTGCCATTCCGTTAATAAGCAGTTGTAGGTTACTCCAAAATATAATTTTCAAGGTTGTCTGAGTTGCTGATGTGCCACCTAATGTGGGGCAATGCGTATTATACCTCATACTGAGTCTGGGTCTATTCAATTGAGATAAGGTATCCAGGTACCTTAAGGGTACGGGGGTGGCTAGTGGAGGCTCTCTGTCTAAAACTTTTAAGGATCAAAGAGCATTAAGGTATTTAGGCCTCTTAAGCCTAGGGACATCTCTCTAAATTTACCAGAAAATATGTAAGACAATGAATTGATGCATTTAACAGTCAAAAGAGAAAAATGAAAAAAAATATAACTGTCACACTTGAAGATGCAAATGCAAGAATTGTAGAAGTTGAAAGATAAATGAGGAGGATCATATTTCAATTTGATATGAAGCAGTTATGCCTTGAGCTTAAGACCTTAAGTTTAAGTAGGTTTCTTATTGTTATTTCTTTTCCTGATTCTTCTCTTTTCAAAAATCATGATTGTCTTGGTCTTGTACCGGACCCTTACTATTTATGCTCTTTTTCCCTTATTACAGGACTCCTTAAATGCGAAGTTCAACAGACCAAATATTGATAATTCATGGTTTGTTTTTGGTGTTTCATATGCTGGAGCCCTTAGTGCATGGTTCCGCCTGAAGTTCCCTCACCTTACTTGTGGGAGCCTTGCAAGTTCCGCAGTTGTCCAAGCTATTCACAACTTTACAGCATTCGATAAGCAGGTGAACAGAACTTCTGTCTATTCATTGAGTTCTTACAAAACTTTCCATTTATTCTCTTCACCTGTCTGTGAAATTCTAATTGTATTGTGCTCCTCTTTGCTTTGGTTTAGATCAGGACTATGCTGATGAAATTTCTGATTTTCTGTTGCTGAGAGTACTGTTAGTCAACATGTTACCCATGATATTCTTCTGCAGGTTGGTGAATCTGCAGGTCCAGAATGTAAACCTGTTTTGCAAGAAATTACTCGTCTTGTTGATCAGAGGCTTGGATCAAATGCAGAAGCTGTAAAGACATTATTTAATGCAACTGAGGTATAAACATATTCCCTTTTGCCTTATGGGAGCTGGAAGAAAATACCTGCTAGTTTCATTCTTCACATGCTACATAGAGTATTTTTGCGTGCAACAAACTTCAGAAAGAGAGCAATTTGTATGTTCTATTTCTGCTATTTTAAATTTTCTAAAAGATGTCTACCAAATTCATGGGGGATATAAAGTTGAACGGACTAGAAACAGATAACTGACAGGTGGTGAAGGCTTCACATTATTGGCTAATAACATACTTCGTGGTTGATGTTGAGTTTCAATATCTGGGTCCTAAGAGTTCTTTGTTATTATTATTATATATTTTTCAGATATCCTGTTATATTTGATCAGTTGTTTGTGTGCATCTTTTCGGGAATTTGCCCAAAAAAGAACAAATTGTGGAACCTGGTATCATGTCTGGAATTTATCTGATGATGTCTTATCTTCCTTACAGCTGAAAAATGATGGTGATTTTCTCTATTTTCTGGCAGATGCTGCAGTTGTAGCGGTATGTGAAAATGCAGCTTTGTTCAATATAAAACTTCAGTTTTGCTTTGTTCAATATAAAGCTTCAGTTTTTGCGAACAATTATTACATACTTTGCCACTTTCCAGATCCAATATGGAAATCCAGATAAACTATGCATCCCTCTCATTGAAGCAAAGAAAGCTGGGGCAGACTTGGTGGTAATTATTTCTTTTGTTTTTTGATTTAGCAGTGGTAATTATTTTTTACAGTAAATGTTTTCTGCGTTGTTCATATATGACAGCTAATAATGCTAGACTCAGATTAAAGTTATATTTCATCAGTATAGAAAGTCTCTTGGATTAGTTAGGACACAAAAATTACGTGACATTTATAAAGACATCTGACTTAATGTCAGAAAGTATAATTGATTCATTATGTGCTGGGAAAGAGTTACAATCACCATGTGTCTTTTGGTACCCGCTCTTCACTTTATGGAGACACTAATTCACAGAAACAGATTCAAAAAGGCCTACTTCACACACAGATAGATTACTTAGTGAATGCTCGCATGGATATGATAGTACTTATATGGGATAGTTACACTCCCCTCCCTTGAAGTTTGGTGTAATTACACGCATAGTAGTCAGTGGCGCTCAAAGGATGGCGCAAATATAAGAAATAATCTATATATATTTATATAATTAGTATAATTTTGATTAGATTAATGTATAAGGAGTTAAATAAGACATATAAAACAACAAATTGAACATAACAAAACTTCATATAATTAAATCATCCAAAAAAAAAAAAAAACACTAACAGAACAATTAAAGCACTCAAAGATTAATAAAATCACATCAATTTCAAAGATTCAATCGGCATAATTAGAGCTTGTACTGCTGTACACGCCAAAAATTAACTTAGAAAATTAGGGTTTATTAACTTAGGGTTTATGAAGTTAATTTTTTTTTAGGGTTTATGTTTAGGAAATTCCTTTTATATTTAGGAAATTAGGGTTTATTAACTTAATTTTTTTTTAATTCATGGGCCTGGGCCGCCTAGGCCCTTTTCTTTCATCGCGCACCCGCGGCGCGCCTGGGCAGCGCCGAAAAGGCGTCCAAGCGCGCGCCTTTTGCGCCATCCGCCACGGCGCGCGCCATTCCGCGCCATTGACTACTATGATTACACGTAGACTCCCTATGGTCTGGGGAATTACATCTAGCACATCTGAGGTTTGTTTTCATCTAACAAATAAATCTCTCCATTAGTTAAAAATTCACCTAATTTGCTGATATTAACAAAAAAAAAACACTATATTTACCCTCAGTGACTTATTACTGACTTATTGCAGGTCAAATAATTTTTTTTGTTACTAAATTATTGTCATACATCTTCACATGTCAATGCACGCGGTATATTTTTATCGTTATATGGATATTTTGGTCCCAAAAAATTATTTGACCTGCAATGACCAGTAATAAGTCAATTGAGGGTAAATATCAATTTTTACTTATTTTTTTTTGTTAATATCAGCAAATTCAGTTATTTTTTACCAACGAGGGACTTATTTGTTAGATGGAAACAATTTGAGGGGTGCTAGATGTAATTTCTCAAACCACAAGGGGTCTATGTGTAATTACGCCAAACCTTAGGTGAGGAGAGTGTAATTATCCCTATTTATATTTGTATTGACGGACGCTCAAACACCCTTGCTCTCACATATCTTAATACACATACTTTGAACATAAATGTAACCGCAAAAGTAGTTCTGGTGCGAAAGCAGCCCCTAAAGTCTTCAAATCATATGGACCTTGTGACAGATAGCTTATGTAGGAGAGGCAACCTTTTCTCTCTCCAATACTAAGTACTTGATGAACTGAGGAAGCAACTTCTATAAATTGAAGTAAAAGTTATACAATGTCCACGTTTATTTGAGCAAATTCAAATATTTACCTCCTTGTTTCAGTAATACACTTTTTTGCTTTGTGCTGCTGAAATTCTAATTTCCAGGAAGCATATGCTACATATGTGAAAGACTATTATGTTGGGAGTTTTGGGGCCAGTGTTCAAACATACAATCAAGAGCATTTGAAGAAAACCACATTAACCGATGACACGTCTGATCGCTTGTGGTGGTTCCAAGTCTGTACAGAAGTAGCATATTTTCAGGTTGCACCTTCAAATGATAGTATCCGCTCGCTGAGAGTTGATTCTAGGCAAGTCTTATATATAATTTTTTTCTGCACAAGTTTTTACTTCTATTTCCCCAAAAGTTCCTTTCTAATTTCCTTTTATCTTGAATTCCTTACGCTAAGTAAAATTTGATGAATTGACTTGAATACTCATTAATGATAGGTACCATTTGGATCTCTGCAAAAATGTCTTTGGGGAAGGTATCTATCCTGATGTTACTGCAACAAATTTATACTATGGAGGCACAAGAATAGCTGGTAAATCATTGAACTGTTTCAATCTCTAGCTACTTGTGAATTTTTATTTTATCCCACTCATAAATCAGGTAGTTTGACTGACCAAATGGTATTATACACTTACTGTCTAAACTAAATATGTAATTAGTTAATAAGACAGCAGAGAGCTATTCTCCTTTCAACCATCAAAATAGAGTTATTTGTTTAATATATTTCCCTTGTAACCTTATAATCCTTCCTATAATGATTATCTCTCTTTCTTCGGTTAAAAATGATATAATATTCTGACAAAAAGTTAATTTTATTGCAACTCTTCTCAGGAGTACTGACATTGCATGTTGTCTAGTTTCTATGGTGCTTTCAACACGGACTTAAAACATGCATATAATATGCAGGATCAAGAATTATCTTCACTAATGGATCGCAGGATCCATGGCGACATGCATCCAAACAGACTTCTTCACCTGAGAGTGAGTCTAAACATTACATTTACAGAATAATCACCAAACGTTCTTTACTAAAACCGTGTTTCTTAAAATTGTCAGTGCCGTCATTCATCATAACATGCCACAATTGTGGCCATGGAACTGACTTCCGCGGCTGTCCCCAATCTCCTTTGGTTCCTGAAGGTATGTATATTTTTAGATTTCCATTCTCTTTTCTCTTTTTTTTTCCCTCTCCCTTTTTGGGAAGAGTTTTTGAGGTTTCCATTTTCAATCAGTTAAAATCGTATCTTCTTTTCCTTCCCATCCTCCGAAAGGTTTGGTACTATAACCATACTCTTATGTTCTTGCAAGTTTAGAAACCTGTCTTCACCTATTACAGCTACATCTTCTTGCTTCTACCGCACGGCATGTATTTTTAACGTTGTTTAAATCTTTTGCCATCTGTTCTCGAAATTTCAGGTGATAGCGAGAACTGTAGCAGCCCAGACGCAGTTCGTAGAGTAAGGCAACAGATCGTTCAGACCATTGACTGGTGGCTGTCTGAATGCCCCACTAGTCCAGGTAGAAGCTCCATGTAATGAATTATCAGTTGGTTGAGATAAGATATGAAATAGCATACCGTTTATGACTGATGGTTGGAACTCTGCTACAATATCAGCAGGTGTATAGTTTGTATCAGGGGGGAAAAACCATCTGCACAAGTTCTTATGTTGTTTATATAACACAATTACTGCGTGATGTTTTTCAATGTCCCTTGTAACCTACGATCAGGGTGTAAACGTTATCCCCACGAACATACTATTGTAAACCTGTGTTATCAATTGTCCGGAAATTCTTACATGGCCGTATGTGTTTGGTATGACATTAATGATGCTGCTACCTCTGTGGTGGGGGTACGTCGTACCGACTTAGCACGATCATCACCATCCATCTCTCTGTCTCCCGCCCTCCCTCCCTCCCTCCCTCCTTCCCTCCTTCCTATTTATCTCTTCTCAAAGAAAGCGGAATAGCTTTCGCTCCATTAATAAGGAGATAAGTTCTCCCCATGCAGGCTTAAATGCCTATCTATGTTTTTTCAAGTCACAACACTTGCGCCAAATCTCAGATACGGGGAGTATTACTAGCCCTCCGAATAAATATATATATAGAATATATTAATTGGGCAGTTAAATTGAATGTTTTTAAAACTAGCACAGATTCTCCTATTTAATCGATTGAACTGTTAACTGAACTTATACAACCCATAAAATCAGAGTAACCTTAGAATTATTTTATTTTTGGAAAATCGTTGGAACCTTGGGTTGGATCCAATGTCTCAGTTCTAAATTAAATGAATTGGCCAATTCATTAATTTTGCTAAAATTTTCAAAGTTGGTACAGTTTAGAATTAAATCCATACGTTTTATATGAAGTTTGACCAACAAACCAACACCCACCAAAGCTGAAGGCGAAAATTAGACCATCAATATGTATTTTCATAATCAATGCCACTAAAATCACGAGAAAATATATATGAGGTTAAGACAGTGTTTCCTAGAGGTTTTGAAATGCACTTTTCAGTTCCCCACTCAAGAAAAACACTTTTGGAATATTTGGATTTTTAATTTTTATTTCTAAAACTGCTGAAACAACACTGTTAAACCAAAAGTTTATATATATATATATATACACACACAAATAAATAAATAAAGCCAAAAGCAATAAATTCAACTTCTTTTAGACTACTTTATCCTCATTATAATAGTTTAATTTTAAATTTATTCTTTTTTATTTATTTTTAAAATTACACATCTAGAATTGATATTAAAATTTTAAAAGAATTTAAGTAATTCAACATTAATAAAATATATATTTTTACTTATTTAATATTCTAGAACTTTTATATTTTATTTTCTATATTATTTGATATTATTCATATGTCATAATAAAACATAAATTAAATTCCTATGATTAATTAATAAAAAATATATTTTTTGGCAATTATGCAAGTTTATTTATTGTGTATGATTGAACACTTATATTCTTCAGTTGGAGCATTATTAAATTAAACGTTCAATTTTTCTATTAGTATTCAATATTTTAATAGTATATGAAAAATATGTACAAAATAAATATGAGATATATTAATTAAAATAAAATGCATTATTTTTGAGAAAAAATAATTTATTATTAATGAAAAAAAAGTGCAAATATTAAGCAAAAATAGTATCTTTTCAACACATTGAGACAAAACGGTATTTAATCAATTAAGCTTATTTTAGAAGTGTTTTTTTTTCAAATTTAATTTTTATCTTTTTTTCACTTTTTTTACAAGCACTACCTACTTTTGATTCTGTTACAAATTTCAATTTTTGTCTACAAAAATCACATTTCTAAAAGTAAAAGTTTTTGCAAACACTCCATAAATGCAGGACATAAAAATTTATGTGGTCTGAAAAGTACTCATATATTCACGGTTGGTCAAAATCTATTTAACCATGACGAATTTTTTCATGAATTATAGTAGAAAGTCAATCATCAATTATTTATATCATAACATTTCTAATTTTTTTTTTTTTTTTTTTTTTGGCTGGATGTGCATGTCAATAATTCTTGAAAATGACTATAGATCTTTGGTATATTTTAGTAAGAAATCATTTTTAAGAAAATGATTTATGTTTATTGAGCAGTGGTATTACAATTTTTAAACATGTCTAAATATTTTTGAGATGATAATATAGAGATAAAATGCTTATTTATCAACAAGATATTATGGTAAATATATAGTTTCTATTGCTTTATTGTGTTAATACAATGATTCTATGAGTCTTTGTGGCTTTGAATATTGGTAGAGCCTTTGTGGTTCTATGAGTTTTTGTGGCTTTAAATATTAGTAGGACCTTTGTGGTTTTATGAGCCTTTGTGGCTTTGAATATTGGTGGAGCTTTTGTGGTTCCATAAGCCTTTGTGACTTTGAATATTGGTAGAGCCTTCATGGTTCTATAAGCCTTTGTGGCTTTGAGTGATTTGTGCAACCGTAAAGTGATTGTGGCCTTTGGTCTTAGTAGGCCTTGGGTTTTTAGACTCCTGAGCCTTCATTCTGTTCCATGTCTCCGTTCTGCTACCCATTCTCTTCTAATGCGATAACAATGCTGCCATCCTGATACAACATACTGTTGACTTCAGACGATTCCTTTGCAAGCTGGGCCTCGCTTCCTCGGCTCCATCTTGAGGGGCTGTTGAAAGTTCTGCTTGTATTTATTCTTTTGTTCTCAGAATTTATTTTTTATTAGTATTCTAGTATTTAATGTTTATTTAGTCTGTTGTCAACTAGAGTTTAAAATGAGCTAGTTTTCTTCTTTAGCTAGGACTCTATTCTTTATATATAGTCTCACATCTCTGTAACTTTAGAACGAGAGAGTTTAGATGAATAAAGTAATTGAGTTTTTTATGAATAAAGCCTAGTTTTTCCTTCTATAATTTATTGCCATGAATATACTTTGTTCCCCACACTTCAAATTTTAACAATAACTCCAAATATAATTGCGCGTAATGCCATAATTTAAAAAATAAAAAACTTAAATTAGTTAAGTTCGACTAATGTTTAAAATAGAAAAAAATAGTTTGGATTCAAATCTTCAAACTTTTATTTAATGAAAGTTGAACGTAAATTCAAACGGACAAAAACAATGTGCCAAACCTCTTTTTTTTCTTTCATGCTTACTTTTTTCCTTTCTGTTCTTAAATTTATATGTAAATTTAAAATTTGAGAAATTTTTATTTTTTAAAATTCATTATGAAAAAATTAACATAAGATTTAATGGGTATGAATTTAACTGTGTAGTAGATTAAAATTAAGTCATAATTCAGGATTGTTACTATAGGCATGGAAATTTTTTTGAGAATTATATATTGACATGTGCAATATATTTTTCCACCAATTTTTATTTTTCTATAAAAGAATATAAAGTATTAATTGATGGATAAAAATCAAATATTGTCATATATGGAATGAAAATATTTAAGGCAATTTTGGATCAGATTTTGTGATTAAACAAACAAATCATGAAGGACCAATCAAATCGTGCCACTTCATCAAGTAAATATAGCAAAGTGTTCCACCCTACAACTATAAACATGGATGTTTCTGTAATAGTTAAACCATATACTCAAGGCACAAAATAAACTATAAGTGAAGATAAGTCATAAGACAGTGAAGACAAGTCATGAGACCACTCAAGACTCAAGTAAAGATAAGTCAAGAGACCACAAGACGCAAGTGAAGACAGGTTAAGAGAAAAGAAGACATAAGTGAAGGTAATTTGAAGATTCAAGTGAAGACACAAAAAGGAGAGCATTCGAGAAGCCCAAAATCCACGGCGTTCATTGTAGAAGTCATCCAATCCAATGTTTGATAAGAAAATAAGGCGAAAGACCTACGAATTAATATTATCAAGATATAAATTCACCTTATCGGAAGATCAAAGCTTCAATCCCATCAAAATTACCCAAAGTCCACATCCAGTTCTCTAAATTTATAGCATTTAATTCGAGAACAAGTCAAAAGGTCCCAAATTAACGTTATTGAAAGCTCAAGTTAACATCGAAGAAGATCAAGTCGTCAAGGTCCACTTTTAAAGTCATAAGTCGAAGATCACGTTCTGAAAGTAAAGAAATAGAGGATCCAAATAATTACTTTCCAAATATTAAAATATTTATTTATAATATTTCTTATTCCAATAAATTTAAAAACAACATATTTGCTTTATAGTTCCTGAAAATATAACTTAAGCAATAAATATCTTAATCTTGTGACAGTGTAGGTATTAAACTAACTTTTGGTTTCTTCGGAGCGCTTAAAATTTACTGATTGCTTTAAATATAATAACCAAGAGTGATTAACAAATCCGTTGTAGTCTAGATGGTTAGGATACTCGGCTCTCACCCGAGAGACCCGGGTTCGAGTCCCGGCAACGGAAAGATCTATTTTTGTAAGCTTTTCTTTCAATACATTCCGTTGGACGGCCCATAACAATAAAGCCCAATAAGAATATTTCGTTTTTCAGTATTTTAGTTTGTTGGCCCATTCAACTTAGGCCCACTAAGCAACTTTCACCGACACATAATAAACTATTTATATTTGATTTTGAGTTCCTCTAAAACATTGCAAAATTATAATTTTGGCCCAAATAAAATATATATACTAAATAAAAAGAAAAGGCTTTTTTTTTTCTCTCGCAAATGGGAGTTATGACATCGTAGCATTAATTTTATTATTATGCCAATAATACCCATAAGTTGATTATTTTTTTCTTTGTTGTTTTCTTTTTTAGAAATATGATGTGTTAATTTATATATATATATATTTATTCGTAATATATTTTAAAATATATAATATTATTTATTATATACACGCAGAAAAGACATGCCACAACGGCTAATATATATTAAAAAAATTAGAAAATTACAAATTCATTAGGTGTAATTTTGAGTTCTAAAAATGAACATGAGAAACATAAGGCAGATGTCAGTTCTGGCAGAGGAGACACCAACTCAAGCTTAATTAACAAAATATGGACTGTAAATTAATTTAAGTGATAAGGAGGGGTGTTTAAGGAAACCGTCGACCCGCCCCAACTCACACCGCACAACAATTAGTGGCTTAAGGATGGGTTGGATTTATTTTCGATTGATTTTAAAAAAAAAAAATTGTATTTTTACAATTGAGTTTGACTTTATATTTAATAGACGCACCTATTGTGTTCTATGGCAATATTATTATTATTATTATTGTTATATGATGGCACACTTAAATGTGTATATTTAATTAATATTAAATTTTAAAAATTAATTATTACTTTAAAAATATATATTAATTGGATAATAAAATACATAACAAAAAAGAAGAAAGATAAGTTATTGAAAAAAAGAGTGTTAGAACAAAAAGATAAATGGGTTAAAAGGCAAAATTCGTTCCCTAATTTTGGCTATTTTCTATTTTAGCCCTTTAACTTATGCGATTTTATTTTAGTCCTGTAACTCTCCAAAAATGCTCGATTTTGGTCCTCCGACAGAATCTGACCAGATCTGGGCTAAATTTCGAACCATTTTACCCCTCTACTACTTTCAAATGCGAATTTTTTAGTCCAATTTCACTATTCTTGCATCTTTATTCATATTTTCACCCATGCTCACCTAGAATGGTATCAGAGCCCAAGTTTATTGAAAAAATATTAGTTTATATTATATTTTAATATTATTTATCCAATAATGGAGGAGAGTCTTTGAGAAAAAATAAAACTACGAAAGTTCGAGTCACAATGAAAACGGGGAATATTTCCAGATTTTTGGAAATATAGATAAGAGAATTTCTAATAGAAATTCTTGACACATGTTACAACGGTTCCAAGAGGATTGATCCAAGACTTCTCACGCCAGAAAACGAACGTGAATGGCTGAGAAATTTTGAAGTATGACAAGTAGTACCAGGAAATTCGGTGAGGCAATTACACTCCACTGAAGTCCATGGTAGAATCCCAGCCAAGAGAAGCGGAATGGGTAAATTCCTGCATAATTACAGTTCTAAAAATTTTGATTAAAGGAACTGACTGGAAAGAACTCAAGCCGGACACATCGAAGATCTCCCAAGATCTGAGGGAGATACAAAAGACAATTAAGACTATGGACATAGGTTAATCCATATACCTATAAAAATAGAAACCTTGAGTCAGAAGGTGGATGAGATCCTTAAGATCTTTCCAAATCTACATAAGGATCTTACAGATCTGAAGTTAGAAATTACAGATCTAAAGAGAAACCAAAGGGAGAACCTGAGACATCAAAATCCAGACAAGAGCGAATCAATGACGCCCTTGGGACAGTACCTCTTCTACATCAGAAGGGGAAGGCCACGGAGGTTCTAAAATAGAAGACCAGAGAAGATCTGATTATCGTATCAGTCATATCTATAAAGTAATGGAGGTAACGAGAGCAGATCTATCAAATCTACAAGAATTGGCGAAATCCTTTTCCCAACTCGGGATTGTGGATTTAGTCAATTCCAAACCAATGAAATCACTCTAGCACTACCACCGTCGGAGGGTAGCACAAGTGCTAATGATCCTCCACAGGATCATCCGACGAGAGAAAGTGCGGATTTCCACACTAATGCCACTTCAATGTTCATGGGCAAGGACCATGCTCCAGCCCTTGCATCCATATGGCGCTATACTTAATCTGGATGTTATCGATTTTCGAAATACCAAGAAGTTGATATATAAATGGGTTGCAGCCATCAAGATAAAACAGCAACGATCCCAAAGCTCGACAAAGAAAACTTCGTAAAACTTGTTGAGTTGAGCTTGGAGGGATCTATGAAGATCTGATAGGATAATACCCCAAAAGATACCAAAGCCAACATTTTTGCCAGAGATTCGAAAGGAGAGATAGCAAACCGGCTAGGAAGACTTATCAAAATACACTTTATTGGAGATGGTTACTTCGAAGGAAGTAGAGCAGAAAAGGGTAAAGAATATACATAAGCTCTCTTCAGCCTTGAGCTAAGAAGTATTTGTGCAGTAGATGAATATATCTATTGGTTTTGGAAGTATTTCTTCTAGAGTGGAGTAGCAACAGAAGTAGCAACTGCAATGTTCTTTGCAAAAATATGCAGCCCATGAAGGAAAATGTTGATCCAAGCATACAAAGTACCTGAAGGATAGCTAGATTCAGTTGCAAGGATAATGTCTTTTCTTAAAGACAAACTGAAGGATTGGTGTTATCAAGCATCCATCCAGAAGAACATGAAAAGACTGAGAGGTAAATTAAACGAACTCCTCTCTGTTGTGACAAACAATAATTTTTCAACTATTATAGGATAATCAAGCGAGCCAAGAAAAAGGAGGAAGCAAATAGTGACTCCTATCCCAGGAGATCCAGAAGATCCTTTTCCCGATGAAGATCATGGTGGTCCAAATCAAAAGTCAGATCATACAGATCTGGGCAGAAAACAGGACGAAGAAGGGCTTCATCCCAAGAATCTAGACGAATAGATGCAAGATGCACCGAAAGAACCCCTACAAGAAGAACTTTCAGACGGGCCCATACCCAAGCCGATGAAAGTTTCAAAGACTGCAATTGCTGGATCTGCGGAGCAAGAGGACATATATCTCCCAAATGCCCATAGAACGTGGTGATTTGAGAAAATTTGAAATCAAGGATGATATTCTAGATGTAGTCTACTATGGCGATTTGGTACCCATCTACCAATTCAAAGATCTTCCATCAGACGAAAGTGTCTATGAGGAGGAAATAGAGACTGATTCGAATGAATCTTCAACCGAGTCAGAATAATTATAACGAGGGAGATAGGCTTCAAACTTCCGAAAGCCTGTCAGGATTATTTTCCAAGATGACGGTGTCAAACAAAACCATGGAAAGATTCATGCAACAAGATTCCAACCTCAGCCTATACGATGGATTTATGATTGGAGGAATTGGGAAGGTCCTGAACCAGATAGGACTAAACCAAAGGAAGCAACACATAATCTACAAAGTAAGTTCAGGTGAATTTGCTATACCTACGGAACTTACTAGTAATGTGATGGAAATGCAACTAATTCCTAAAGAAGAAATTCTTGAAGAATTAAGTAAGCTTAGAAAAGAAGTAGTTGTTACTATGAAATGGATCCGGATAGAAACTATTGAAGTGGTAATAAAAGCAATTTGTAAAGAATGAATTAATTCAGAAATACATTTATCTATAATGGATACAAGAATCAATAACCTAAGAGATGGTTGTCTTGGAACCATGATAGGTAATTTGTATGCAGGAAAATTAATGTTCGACATTCATCCTAGAATTGCATACAACCTAGAAGACTAAGATTTTAGTAGAGTCTTAACCCTTCATCAAGATTTTAAAAGAAAAGAACTAATGAAAGAAGGTAATAGACCATATTCTATAACTTATAGAATTGCATATGCCCTTTCCAATACGTATTATTCAGATTTATTTCTTAGGAAAGAGTATATTGAGATTCATAGAATTTTCAAGAAATTTGCTAAAGTAATGACACCAGATCCAATAAGGATACCTAGAATAGGTGGTGTTGATATCATCTTAAAAGATCACCCAGTTTTAGATAAAACACTTAGCTTTAAAACTGAGTTTAATAGCAGGATGTCTTTTTCGGAAGATAGGATTACAGGCTACAAAGGAAAAGAGAAAGAGTTATTAAAAACTTTAACTCCTCAAGAGATTAGGGTAGATAACGTAAAACTTAGATGCCCTGAAGGATGAAAAGAAATACAGGTTATATTTGACATCACTAAGATACATAATTTTTTCCCTTATGATGACTTATATCATTTGCAGCAACCTATTGTTGGTAGATATGAAGGCATGTTAGAACTAGCACCATGAAATTCTAGTTGCAGGTGTTGCAAGACGAGAAAATGGGAGTAAAAACTTTGGGGTTAAGCTTCCTCAAAAATCATAAACCATGGGGAAGAAAAGGTAAAGGCATGGAATTCAGTCTTGATGGTGTTACCATAAGGATCGAACGACAAGTCCCTTTTCTATATACATATTTGTTGGTATGTTGTATGATCAATATAAGACAGAATATCTTGCAGCTTATATTGATTCAGGATCAGGGATTTGCACGTCAAAACCTGGAGTTTTCCTTAAGGAAACAAGGAAAACCTTACCCGTTATTGCAGGAAGAGATTTTTCACAGAAAATTCTAATACTCAATAAGGGAATATGAGAAACCAAAATCATGATTGGAGGAGCATTTGGATCACCCTGGTTTAGGGTAAAAACACCTCCTATTTACTTTCATGATACAAGTGCCGATATCTTGCTAGGTAACAATTTCATTCAAACATTTGCAAGATATATGCAGGATAATTAAAGAAATCTATTAATCTTTACTATGAACTATGGTAGTGAGATATAGGTGTTGCAAAGAGAAAAGGCATTTAATAGGATAATACCTATAAATTTTCGCAGCAAATGTGGTGATTTTGATGCCATATTAACTCATTAAAAAATGCACGATAAGAGGAAATTTGGTAAGGTTCTTTTGTCTCTCAAGAAACAAGGAATCATAGATAGCGATAGTTTCTATAAGAAATTCGAGGAGGAAATTAAGAACCTTAGGGAAGCACTACTGGAAATTAAATCGCTAGATATCAGCGAGAAAAACAGGTTTTCTCTTAAGAATGTCAAAAGGCTCATCCAGAGGAACTTCAATGAAAACCCTCTAGCATGGTGGGATAGGAACAAGATCGAAGCTACTCTGAAGGTCAAGGAAGAATGCAAGTACGAGTATGTTCGATACAAACATATTCAGATGAACATGGAGGTTAATAAGAAAGATATGCAGATGATCATCAAAGAGCATATCAGTCTTGGACTCATCAAACCTGAAATCTGTACCTACAGCAACCCTGGATTTCTGATTAGAAACCATAGTGAGATAAGGAGAAGTAAACCCAGGTTGGTAATTAACTATCAAGGTATAAATAAAATATTAGAGTGTAAGAGTTATTACATTCCTAGTAGAGAACACTTAATTGATTACAAAAGGAGCAAAAGTGTTTTCTAAATTCGATTGCAAATTCGATTTTTATCAGATAAGATGGAGAGTGAATAAAAAAAATTGATGCATTCTCCACGCCACAGAGACAATATATCTGGAATGTGCGTTCAATGGGTTTAGCTAATGCACCCCAGATATTTATAAAAAAATGGATAATCTTTCTAAAGATTATCTTAAATTCATGTTTGTCTATATTGACGACATACTGATTGTATCTAAAAATATGAAGAAATATATTAAACATCTTGAAATATTTTCTGATGCATGCCATAAAGAAGGTTTAGTACTTTTTGAAAAGAAAGCTACTATTGCTGTCAATAAAATTGAATTTCTAGGAATTCTTATTGACGAAATAGGAATTGAGTTACAGGACCATATTATGGAGAAAGTTCGCAATTTTTCGGATATACTCAAGGACAAGAAGCATCTGCAGAGCTTCTTGGGAGTTGTTAATTTTGCAGGTATCTTTATTAAGGATCTTGCAAGATATAGGAAGGATTTCTGACCACTTCCGAAAGAAACAGAAAGTTCAAAGGGGAAATGGAAAGAAATCCACATAAAAAGAGTTCGTGAGCTGAAACAGGTTTGCAGTAACCTGCCAAAGCTTGCTATACCACAGGATGAGGATGAATTGGTAGTCTACACAGACGCCAATGACTATAAATGGACAGCAGTGCTCATGAAGAAGACAGCTACAGGGGAATAACCTTGTAGATATACAGGAGGATTTTTATCAGAACAACAAGCCAAAGTTTGGCACATTAACGAAAAAGAATTCTTTGCGGTTTAGAAGGCTTTTAAGAATGGCCTTTAGTTTTACTTGCTAAAGAATTTACTTTAAAGATTGATAATACCAATGTTAAGACTTTCTTAAAAAATAAATTAGAATGAAAGATAGAGAAATCTCGTATTATCAGATGGCAAGTTGAATGCCAATTATTGTTAAAATATTATCTTTATAAAATCTCATGAAAATGTTCTTGCAGATTTCCTGACGAGAGATGGAGACATCTGAAGTAAACTCCATCATGTTGAGACTCAGGCACCTCTGAGAAAACTCGAGGAGCTTGATAGGAAGTTCGGGCAGCTAGCAATGAATGCCCAAGTTGCCGGACAAATTCAAAAAGCTGATCTAGACACAGTCCATGTCGCAATAAGGAGTTTTTATTAGCATCGACCTCGCTATGGAACAACTTACAAGAATCAATTCGGAAGCCATCACCTTCAGGGATGACTCACGAGTTGAGAGAGCATGACCTTAAACATGCTTTTAGAGTATAGGGTTCTAGACCTGTAGCGTCGGATTCGAGTACTGATTGCACAAGGCCATCACCAGACTCTGGTGAAACGGCAATAATTGAGTCTCAGGAAGTGCAAACTCCTGTAGGTTCAAGTCAACCCTTCTAAGGTTAGACTTAGGCTAATGAGAGGCGCTTCTATGGTTAATATTAACCAATTGATATCTTCTTCAGCTTGACAGGACTATCAGCGCATGTGGGAAAAACTAATTTCCCACAAATGAGTGAACCCAAGTAAGACCATTATCGAAACATCCGAAAAATATAACAGGGTCTGGATGTTAGAAGGGTCTAAACCAGAAGATATCAGAAATGGTATGATTTTGGAGCTCTAGATTCAGTTCATACTATGTCGCCGAGCTTTCTAGAAATTTCAAAACTTCAAGAGTGGATTAGTGGGGCGGTTTTTGATTCGTGGTAAAACAACCCCCACCTAAAAATAGGCGATGTTCTGGAGATAAAATTCATATCAAGTTGCTCCAGAAATGGCAGGAAAGGGGTCTCATCTAGCATTTCATTTTATGAAGTTGTAGAGGCCAGACACGGTAGCTTTCGATAAAATCAAAGCTGCCTCAGGAGAAGCTCCCTTGGTATCAGCCATCAGTGAAGATAGTATCTCTACTAGAAGAGCTTGGGATTATGGGTCTGTCTTATTGAGATGGACAAGGTCAATTATCCATTCAAAATTTTCTCCAACAAAGTGAATATGTCGTTCCTATTAAATTCAATAACGGAAAAAAGGACTGAGTTTGCGAAAAGCTTATTTGAGAAGAAAAAGATGCTAATATGGGAGAATAAGCTACTAGCGGCCGAAGCCACAAAGATGAAGACGTGCAACATGTTGCATGTTGGGCAATGGCATAACCATTTATGCCCTTGCTGTGAAAAACAAGAGAAATCCCTGTTCGGGACAACAATTCGGGTCACACAAAATAAACCCGAACTAAACCAGGACAAGGGAAAAAGAAAAATTTTTTACAAAAAAGAAGTAAAAATTAAAGAATGTAAAAAAATCAAGGATAGAACTATAGGTAGAAAAAGACAAAGGCCAACAGACAGCAAAGTAGGAAGACCAGGTACCAATCACATGGCTGACAAGCCATTATGACCAACAGCTGGAAAAGACGTGGCGATGACGAACGCAATGACGTCATCAAAAATAAGTTTAGAGTCCAAATTGAAGACCGCGGACGCCTATAAATAAGGGTGCAATGAAGCAGATGGGGAACATCAGAAAAACTTCTCCAACTCTTCAAAGCATAATCTTCCAAATTCTGTGTCTTTGTATTTTCGATTTTCTTAGTTTATGGGGGTTTCCCCAACAAGTCAAGTCCTCCATTATATGAGAGGCTATACAGTTGTCTCCTCCAATGGAGGAATAATATCTATGCAATATTCTATATATTTCTTCAATAAAGAAATGTTTCTGTCACTTGTTCATCCAAAATATTATTTAGTCTCCGTTTTGAAATACCTTCTATGCCCTAAGGTAAGAAACGAAATTGAAGGAGCCAAGTACCTGCGAACCATCAGCTGTGGTTGTGTGGTTGGAAGAAGTCTGTAAAATTGAGGTCTTGAAATACCCAGAAGAAGGCGGTCAGACCAAGGTATGAATTTATGGGGACTTAATTTTATTTCGAAAGCATGATGGGCCAAACTAGGGCATGTGTATGGACTATATTCAATTTTCTACAGAAGGGCAAAATGGTCACTAATATGGCTGAAGGACTAAAACAGAACAGGTTTGAAAGATACAAGACCAAAATGGGAAATCAAAAAAAATTAAAGGACCAAATCGAGAAATCCCTAAGGCTACGGGACCAAAATTGCTTTAAAGCCAAAATAAATTGAAGTTGAGGAGAGAGAGAATAGAAAGTTGAAAAAGAGAGAAAGACAAACATATGTGATTGATGATGATGTGATATGAAAAATAAATGAGTTAAGCTAGGTACCATGGCGCGTAGGATACCGGGATATTCCGGGTAGCGGGGAATATCTTATGGTGTTAGCTACACAATGGAATGGTGTGGGAATGCCATGTTTGTTGTGATGTCTTATGTTGATATTACTACAAATCGGGATAGATAATATGGGGATATCACATACAACGGGTATCTTGTATTGTATATAATATGACATTAATTGAGATGGTGATGGGCGGCAGAATCATTAATTGATGTACTCCAATTAGAGTAAGTAAGGCCCTTAGAAATAAACGCTAACATCAAATACTATGTAGTGGCTGATTTATAGTTGTGGGTATGTATTATTCCTTACATTTGTTGTTGCTATATGACGAATATTTGTTAGTTGATGTGATTGCATTGTACGTAACTAGCTTCTTATGTGTGTATATATATAGAATGGTTAGCTATACTTACTGAGTAGGCAGCTCATTCCTTGCCACGTACTTTTACGGGATGGGTCACATTGACTAGCCATATTGGACTTTGAGCCATGTCATTATTTCGATTAGGTGGGTGAGCCGGACTTTTGGCTATGTGGTTATTAAATATACTAGTCTTTTGCCGGGTTTGTGTTTAAAATTTTGTACAGCTAGTTGTTACGTTGTTTTCCTTTGAGGTTTTGTATATGAAGACATCTAGTGAGAATAAATATAAATTTTTGGCGATACCTATTATCTCTTGTGATATTTATATACTATTTTAATAAAATAAAATTTATTTTACGGGTTGAAAAGAGATTGCTTATAGAATGAGTTATAATTAAGAAAAGAGTGAAATAGTGATAATTGAATGTAGTGAGTAAGGGATGCTACATATGCCTCAACATGTGTTTTTTTCTTCACCTTTTTCTTTAAGTCAAGCAGAAACCTTTCAGAGGGGTACATCCACCTGTATTGCACTGCCACCCTACGCGAGCTTTGTATGGCAGGTGAACAATAACGTGCTCCGTTGAGTGGAAGATAGATGGAGGAAGTATCTTTTCAAGGTTGCACATGATGACGACAACACTGTGTTCCAACTCATGTAGCTTGGTGACATTGAACGTGGTCGAGCAAATGCTCTGGATAAAAGACTCACCTCCATTAATGTGCTTCGTACATGCTCAGGAAGTATCTCACGAAAAGCAACCGAAATCAATTTCTGCATGAATACGTGACAGTCATGACTCTTCACGCCGTGCATCTTCAACTCCATCATGTTGACGCAACAACTAATGTTAGACGCGTAGCCATGGGTAAACTTATGACTAAGAATCTATTCACGTATCCTCCTCCATCATGTTCTCACGGTGTTGAATATATTGTCAAACATATTTTTCTCGATGTGCATGACATCAAGGTTGTGTCAGATCAGATACGTTGCCTAATATATTGTCAGATCAGATCCGAGAAGATGCTTTTCTTCATTCACTTGTAGTCGCTACTATAGCCGAAAAGGAGTGTCAATGGTATTTCAACTATAGGACTGATGTATGCAACCCAATCGCAGATCTGCTCTCCTGTCAGCCTCGAACGTGCAACCTTATATTCCACACGATTCTTTGTGAAGGCTTTCTTGTTCCTTTGATAAGGATGGTCCTCAAAGAGAAATTGCCCGTGACAGTGAAAGTAGCATACTTTCCTACTGTGCTGCAGATGGAATGCCCGTGTATCATCTATACAAACTGGACACCCTATAATACCGGTGGTACTCCACCCAGATGCTATCCCATAGGCTGGTAGATCATTCACAGTCCACATCAACGCCGTCTGTATATTGAATGCCTTGTCCGTGGTATTGTCGTATGTTCGAACACCCACATGCCACAATTGCAACAACTCTTCGATCAATGGTTCCAAGTACATATCGATCAAACGCTTCAGAACTCATGCACATGCACGAAGGGAGATTGTACGGTGTGATGATAACAGGCCAACATGAATAAGTATGACCGTATTGCCCATGTGGCAAAACCATCTGTGCAAAGGCTCAGCCGAACATTACGCAGCTCTTCTGCAAAATCAGGATACATTAGGTCAAAATGCTTCCGAGCCTTTGCATCGAAAGGATGGCATATTGAGCCCTCTTCCATCTGATATGTGGCATGCCACATCATGTGCTCCGCAATTGCTCCCGTAGCATACAACCTCTGCGGACGGAAAGTAAGCGATAGGTACTTGAGAACGACATACGGGAACTTCTTGCAGCGGGGTCTCGCTCCCGCATCGGCTTGTACCTAGCATCTCCACAAACTTGCAGTATTCCAAATAAACATCGTCCTTCCAGTATAGCATGCAATCATTCTTACACGTATCAATCTTCTCAATGGGTAAACCCAAATCCTTTATCAACTTTTCTGTACTGTAGTAATCTCTTGGTAGGGTGTGATTGAGGCAATATTTTACTATCCCACTAGGATATTCGATCATATGATGGCTCAAAAATATGATTGTCTGCCTTGATATTCACCAACTCAGCAACAGATGTCAATTGATTGGGTGCAACCATTCCAGAATGGTTGGTCGACAGCATGCACTACATCGTAAAGCTGGTCTACCAACTCCGAGACATAATCATAGGGGTCACCACCGTAATAATATAAACTAGGACCGGCGTCAATAGGACAGGACCTCATACCATCATCAGGCACACCATGTAGTAAGAAGAAAAATAAACCCGGCCCGACTGCATCAAAAACCATCCTCTGCGCCCAATCAATCTGTTGTTCATCACCTTAGTATGAATAATTACCCTCCTCTTGAGCAGCTGGGGTTTGCTCCTCCTGCACTAGAGGGGCAGTCACAGCATCAAAGTACTCCTGCACTCTCTCATCGCCATGTGAAGTCCAATTATAATATTACGGCATAAACCCTCACATACACAAGTGATAACTGACATCATCGGGTATTCTGAACTTTGTGTTTTTGCACTTCCGAAAGGGACACTTGATTTTGTCTCCATCCATATGTCCATGCTGACACTTGGCCCATTTTATGAAAGTCTTAACCCCATCTTCAAACTCTGGTGTAAGACCACTCCTTCCCGAGAGGTTCTTATCATACATTAATCTCCTTAGTTGTCGTAAGATAATGATATATCACTGCATATTCACATGTATATATATAATTATATAATTCGACCTAAAAATTTATAAGTATTACATTATACTAACTAAGAATACATAACATATAAGATCAAAAAATCATAAAACTAAATAAGTAAACTACAATTTAATTAACAAAAGAGTTAAATTAGTCGTAGTTACCTGGTCAACCAACTTAAGAGATCAGCTGTTGTCGGTTCAAAATTAAGCAATAATCTATCTAATCAAGTGTATATGTACAAAAATCAGAGAGATCTTGATAGTATGTATGGTTAATAAGCAATTCTATAATAAATAAAATGAAATGAAAACAACTTACAACACACATATATAAGCTATTTTGTACTGGTTATTGTAATGTTCTTTAGAACGAAAAATATAGTTGTTATAATGTCCGCATTTGGAACAACTTTTGTAATACTATCTGGTAAACGAAGTCGTCCATATTCACACGGTGCTTGTAACACATTTTTAACATACACTTTCTCCCGATTTTTTACACAGTCCTTGAAATCGCTTAACATTTTTCCCACGAGCCGTTACAAATTTTGCCGGCCATGACAAAAACCTAATGAAAAAGTAACAAACAAATATATATAACGGGTTTAATTTGTAATGTTTTCCATGTTTATAAATTTGTAGCGATTTTTGTACAATATCAGTAACGGCTAGCATTATACAAAACGATGGTCGTCCCTAACTTAAGAAACAATTACAAAAGTCGTTACACGTTGTAACGACCATCATCTTGTAAAAGCTTTATGGATACATTAATATTATAACGGCTTCCTAAACAGTTTCGGCTGTCACAAATAATTTAAATTGTTATCAACCCTGACATGACGCATAACATCCTAATTGTTGGTTGTTCCAAACAAGCCGTTACAAGACCCCCATTTTTTTGTGATGTACTAGTCGTTGTTGCATGCAATCCCCGCGAGCATACAAAAAAAAATTTGATGTGAGATGGAGAAGAAAAAGAAATTTGTAATAAGAAAAAAAAAAGTCTGAGAAAAAGAAAATGTGGGGTGAGATGATAGAGAAAAAATATATTGTAATTATAAGTTTATTAAAATATAAAAGTTTGTATGAAAAACAAACATGGAGAAGTTTGTTGGGAGAGAAAAACAGGGGGTAGTGGGTGAGGAATTCTTTTTTTATAAAACTATGAGATTATTAAAAAAAACTTTAAAATTACTACTTTGACCAAATTTATTATAAAGTAAAGAAATGAGTTTAAAGGTAAATTTGGGTATTCAAAATTTGGTAAACAAAAGGTTTTCTTTTATAATAGTACAGATAAGTAATCCAACCCAATCCAAAACTAGTTATATTGGATTGATCCTATGATCTTAACCCATATTTATGATTTTGAGTATTACTCCTTATTTATGATTTTGTTGAATATCATTGTAAGGGAGTAATACTCCTAATTTATGGCTTTTCAGATGATACTAGGGACTTAGTACTATCCGTTGTAAATTTTGGGCACTTTTTAATTTTAATAAAGAAGGGACGGGACCCCGTAAAGTTCCCCCACCTCCTGATGGTTTAATTAAAAAAAAATCCACCTTGACACCCCTAGGATTAAGCAAGAGGATCCTATTCCCTCTACTTATTTATGCTAGGTATGCAAATTTAGCATGCAACAGCGAAACAACACATCTTCCCAACACTAGAATTTCAGTACCATTAGAGGTGTAAGGAGGTTGAGATATTCGTGTAGAGTTTTACTGATGATCTTTTGCTCTTCTGTAAGGCTTCATTGAGGTGTTTTTGTCCCATTTTGGGTTGCAGGCTAATCAAGCTAAGAGTAACATTTTTGTGTATGAAGAAAGATTGGATGCACAGACAGTGAAGAAAGAAAGCTAGAGAATGAAGACGGTGATGAACAGAGTTGGACAAATATAAAAGAGAGTTGCTATTTAGGAAAATGCACTAACGTTTTAATTAGTGCTCTCAATTTTTGGCTACACGTTTTATATAATGTGACTTTATTAGTCAATAGCAATTTGTAATTAGTTTAGTTAGGTTTTAGCCGTTAGCATAGTTGAACTAGAGTTAACTGCTTTTCTCCCAAATATAAAAGAAAACTATTGCACAGGATTTTACACAGGATTTTACACAGTAATGAAGATTGACTTTCTTGTGCTCTGTTCTTGATTCTTTACATGGTACCAGAGCTATTTCTAATGGTTCTTTAGCTTTCTTGATTTTCCTTTAACCTTACGTACCAACAACAAAATCAGAACTATGGTTGAATCTGAAAGCAAGATGAACAAACAAAAAAGAATGGCTGAAGATCTAGACATCATGAAGCTACAAATATAATAAAATCCAGGAATGTGTTTAGTTTCTTCACTTCTAAATGGAAAGAATTATCTTTCTTGGAGTAGATCTATACGAATAGCCTTGGGAGCGAAGATGAAACTTGACTTCATCAATGGAAAAGCCCAAAACCACAAGAAGATTCAGAGGAGTATGAAAAGTGGGTAAAAAATGACTCTATGGTTAATTCTTGGAAATTAAATTCCATCTCTAAAGAGATTGTCGAAAGTTTTATGTACATCAATTCAGCAAGAGAATTATGGATTGAATTAGAAGCACATTTTGGTGAGAGTAATGTGCCAATGATTTATCAAAATTCAAAGGGAGATTGCTTCTGTTTCCCAAGGTAATCTGTTTGTCTCTGCATATTATGCATAACTGAACAAACTATGGGACGAGTTCACTTGTCTCAAGCCAATGCCACAATATGAGTGTAAGGCTTCCTAGATTTTTTGCAAAAATAAATCTCTCAAATCAACTCATGCAATGCTTGATGGGTTTGCATGACAGTTTTGATCATGTTAAGAATCAAATCTTGTTAATGGAGCCTTTGCCGAGTGTTAATAAAGCGTATTCCATGGCCTTAAAGGTTGAAAATCAAAGAGAAATCAATTCTGAAATTTCCAGTGCAGTACAAAATGTAGAAATGCAAGCTAAGGAAAGTAGAAGAAACACTGGTTTTATTCCAAGATTTATACAAAAAAAGAAAACGCAGGCAAAAAAGCAAAGTATGATCTATGAGGAGTGTGGAAAGATAGGACATTTGAAGAACACTTGCTTTGAAATTCATGGCTATCCTGAATGGTACTAGACTTTGATTGAAAATAAAAGGGGACAAACCAACAGCATCTAAGCATTCAACACTGCAAAAGTTGAGAATCATGTGGCTGCTGGAGTAGAAGATCCAATAAACAAAAAGTTGATATCAGAATTAATTGAAGCTGAGTTACAGAAATTGATGACAGAGAATGGTCATAAACAAATCAATACACAAGCTAACTTTGATCAATTCTCAGGTAAATCCTTGCCAAATAAACCATGCAATGAGTTAGATGTGAATTCTTGGATTGTTGACAGTGGTACATCTGCACATATGTGTAGAAACAGCAATCTCTTTGAATCCCTTACCAAAACTATAACAAAGTCTTACATCCACTTAGCAGATGGTTCAAGATAGCCTGTTAAGAAAGGATTGAAAATATCATATTACCTAATAAGATTAAACTCACAGATGTGCTTCATGTGCCTGAGCTTAAGTACAATTTATTATCTGTTAATAGATTGTGTACCACCTCTTCTATTTCTTTTCTATTTTCTCACTCTTGTTGTGTATTGTAGGACCACAAGACTAAAGAAATTCTGGCTGTAGGAAAAGTGATAGGAATGTTATACATTTTTTATGAGGCATCCTTCAAGATAGAAACAATGAAACATTATGAGAGCCACTTTGATCACAATTTCTATCATTTTGTTGTTTTTTATTTGAATGTGTGGCACAAAAGATTAGGCCACACATCTCAAAATGTACTTTCACATATTCATTTATTAAAGGGGAATCAAAATAAGATGAGTAATTGTGATATTTGTCCATTAGCTAAACAACAAAGGCTCCTCTTTGCATTGAGTGAATCTGTTTCTGAAGAAGTTTTTGATCTTGTGCACATAGACATTTGGGGACCTTACAATCAACAATCATTACCACATTGTACTTATATGATGACACTAGTGGATGATTATAGCAGGTGCACCTAGAAATTCCTCATGAAACAGAAAACTAATACAATAACTTTGCTTATATCATTTCACAAAATGATCAATACTCAGTTTAGTAGAAGAATTAAAACTGTAAGAACTGATAATGGGGGTGAGTTCTTGACTAAGGAATGCCAAGATTTTCTGAGAAATGAAGTCATTATAGACCATAAAACATGTGTTATACCCCCCAACAAAATGGGGTGGTTGAGAGAAAACATAAGCATCTCTTGCAAGTTGCAAGAGCACTTATGTTCCAATCATCACTTCTAAAGATGTTTTGGACTGAGGCTATCCTTACACTCACTTACATTATAAATAGACTTCCCACTACAACTCTTGATTGGAATACTCCTTATAAAAAATTGTATAATAAACCTGTTAATTATCACCACATGAAAGTGCCTGGTTGTCTTTGTTTTGCTACTAATACATTACCTTTCAAATCTAAGTTTGATCTAAGGACATCAAAATGCATTTTTCTTGGCTATGTGCATGGACAAAAAAGTTATAAATTATTTGACATTGAAAAGAAAACTACATAGATAAGTAGAGATGTTATATTTCATGAGAACATATTTTCTTAGAAAGGTGAACAAACTGATCCTATTACATGTACAGTTCCTTTGCCCTTGAACGCCCTAGATGATGAATTTCCTGTAGATACTTATCATCTAATAATGAGGAAGAAAATCTTGATACTCCAGATCCTATGGCTCCAACACTTAGAAGGTCTACTAGACATACATCCAGACCTTCTTGGATGAATGATTTTGTATGTAAGTACTCTGACATTCACACTTTGCCTATTGTCTCTACTATATCTGCTGCAAATGTTGTTTTTGTTGCCTCTATCTCCACCTTGCAGGAACCACAAACCTATCATCAAGCAGAAACTCAGTCAGAATGGATACAGGCTATGCAATCTGAAATCACAACCTTAGAAAATAATCGAACTTGGGATGTAACACCCCTGCCTCATGATAAACGAGCCATTGGATATAGATGGATATACAAACTCAAATATAAACCAGATGGAACACTAGATAGGCACAAAGCCAGATTGGTTGCCAAAGGCTACAACCAAATAGAAGAGGTAGATTTTTTTGAAAATTTTTCACTTGTTGCTAAAGTAGTCACAGTCAGAGCTCTTCTTGTTGTTGTTGCTTCTGCAGGATGGGAATTGCATCAATTAGATGTCAAAAATGCCTTCTTGAACGGCTTCTTAGATGAGGAGATTTACATGACTTCCCAGATGGATATTCAGTCCCTCGAGTACATGTTTGCAAGCTTAAGAAGTCCTTATATGGACTTAAGCAAGCATCACGTCAGTAGAATTGTCAATTCACCTCAAAGATGGAATCTTTTGGATTCCAACAATCCAAGAATGACTATTGCCTGTTTACCAAATCCTCCCCTATAGGTTTCATTGCCTTATTGGTATATGTTGATGACATTTTGATTGCAGGTACATCAGCTTCTCAAATTGCAGAGGTTAAGCATTACTTAGACAAATTATTTACCATCAAGAACCTTGGGCTGGCCAAATACTTCTTAGGTTTGGAAGTTGCCAGAGCTCCAGAAGGTACATTGCTTACACAAAGCAAGTATATCCAAGACATCCTCACTGACTTGAAGCTGACTGAGGCGAAAACCACAAACACCCCACTTCCAGCTAGAATTAAACTTGCAGCATCTTCAGAACATGTCCTCCCTCATCTAGCCACTTACAGAAGTAGTGGGCAGGCTTCTTTATCTGAGCTTTACAAGACTAGATATATCCCATGCCACACAGCTGTTGAGCCAGTTCATTCAAACACCATGTAAGGAACATTGGGATACAGCGGTCCACCTGGCAAAGTATCTTAAGGGGTCTTCACATAAGGACTTTTTCTTCCTTCCCATGCACAATTCAGCCTCATAGCATATTGTGATGCTGACTGGGCTTCTTTCCCAGATAGTAGGAGATCCTTGACTGGATACTGCATTTACTTGGGGCCTGCTTTAATCTCATGGAAAATGAAGAAGCAAAATACATTGTCCCGTTCCACAGCTGAAGCAGAATACAGGGCTATGGGATCCACAACTTGTGAGCTGGTGTCAGCATCCCTAGGCCTATTCCATTCCTCTGCGATAATAGAGCTACATTACAATCATCAGTAACCTTGTTTTCCACGAACAGACCAAGCACCTTGAAATTGATTGCCACCGTATTCGTAATCATTACAAGTCAGGCTTCTTGGCACCTTCTCATATCCATTCAAAGGACCAATTGGTTGACATCTCTACAAAATCCTTAACAGGACCTCTCTTTCACTCCTTTCTTAGTAAGCTGCGCTTGATTGACTTCATCCTAAGTCCACCTTGAGAGGGGGTTGAAGACAGATTGCATGCACAGACATTGAAGACAGAAAGCTAGAGAATGAAGACGGTGATGAACAGAGCTGGACAAATATAAAAGAGAGTTGCTATTTAGGAAAATGCACTAATGTTTTTATTAGTGCTCAGTGCTCACGATTTTTGGCTACACGTTTTATGTAATGCGACTTTGTTAGTCAATATCAACTTGTAATTAGTTTAGTTAGGTGTTAGCCGTTAGCTTAGTTGAAGTAGAGTTAACTGCTTTTCTCCTAAATATAAAAGAAGACTATTGTACTTCTTCTTCCTCAGGATTTTACACAATAATGAAGATTGATTTTCTTGTGCTCTGTTCTTGATTCTTTACATTGTACAAGTACGCTTCTCATCTTGTTGTTATTGTTGTACAGGAAATTGTAGGGTTTCCTAAAGGGCAACTTCATCAAATATTTGGGATTACCTTTGAGTGCCTCCAAGTTATCTATGGCGGATTGTAAAGCTTCTCACTGACAAATTGGATTAGAAGAACAGTGCATGGGGTTCTAAACAGTTTACATTTGCTCAACTCACTAAGTTTGTGTGTTTCAAAAAAATATATATTGAAAACATTGAAAAGGTGACCTTCAATTATATAATGATATAAACGATACTAATTCATTTTTATTGTTGTTATTGTGGTTGATCGCAATTTACTAAATATAAGATCAAACCTGATTACCAAGATTACATTTACACTTCTTCCCCTATTGCTCTTTTACACAAACAACTCATACTTTTTGAAAAATTACAGAAATCACCTCTAATTGTTTTTTCTGATGAAAAAAATCGACAAAAATTCAAAAATATTCTTTTGACCTGGTCTAAATTTAATATAATTTTTCAAGAAATGCCCGTAGGGACTGTTTATGTAGTTATCAAAAGGTAAAGAGATTATCAAAGTAATGTTTATATGGACAAATAATATGATCCCATATATTTTTTTAATTATTTGTACTATTTTTTTAAAAAATATTTAATAAAATAATTTAAACTGAAATTAAAAATCAGTAGAAATGATAAAAATATATATATATATATATGTGGGATAACACGATTTTGATATATAATCAAGAGCGATTAACAAATCCGTTGTAGTCTAGATGGTTAGGATACTCGGCTCTCACCCGAGAGACCCGGGTTCGAGTCCCGGCAACGGAAAATCTTTCTTTTTAAACTTTTCTTTCCGTTGGGCAGCCCATAACGATAAAGCCCAATAAGAATAATTCTTTCTTTTCAGTATTTCATTTTGTTGGCCCATTTAACTTAGGCCCACTAAGCAACTTTCACAAATCTATCAAAAAACACAAAAGAAAAGAGAAAATTCAAAAGTTCATCCTAACCCTATGTCGTGAAATTTTAAATAATTTATTTGGATAACACAAAAACGCATGCGTGAGACAGATAAGCCGTCGTAAAACACGTTTTTAGCATCTCATGACGTCATTTCATGAGATGAGTTGATAACAACCAACCCCTAAAAAAGAAAAACCAAAAATAAAAGAAAATCTAAAAATTCCCGTTTGGTTTTATTTCGAAAAGTTAAGTTCTAATTTTACACAATCTCAACAAAGCTTGTTTGTTCAGTCGGATTTTATTCAAAAAATTCATTTTTAATGGAAATTTACGGTTCAGGTTTATTAAAAACACACTTTTCAAATCATTTCTGTAGACTTCATTCATGCCTATATCTTTAGCTATACATAAGATATGATATGATTCGTTTTCATGTCATATTGATTTTTTGAAATATAAAGATAATATTATATTATATATTTAAAATACAATATTTATAAAATTACATATATAACAAATCAAATTCAAATAAATTGTCGTTTGCCGAACCTATAAACCCAGGTTCTAAACATAGAAATTTTAAATAATTTATTTGGGTAATAAGAAAAAGAATGATTTGAAATAAACTGGTGCAAAAACATCACTATGTTTGTTTTTATTTTCAAATTATTTTCGGGATAAGTCAAAACATATTCAATGTTTGTCATCATACAAAAACACCTTATTTGGGTGTTTTTAACTGTTTTTGTATAAATACATACATATATATACACACATATACATAAATATATATAAAAAAGATATGATTTGACAATGAACAGTAATTTTTGTCATCCAAAACACAACATTAAACATACAATATTTATTTTAAATTATCTCCAAAAACAAATCCAAACATACATATTATCTCTGACACATACTTATTTATCTTTATTTTTCTCTCTCTATCTCCACAAAACACAAAAAAACACTTCGAAAATGAATCCAAACATTATGCATGTTTTTAGTATCAAAGGACAACACTCGTTAAATTCTTCTTTTCAAATTCAACTGAATCAACCCCACTACTACCCTAAGCGTTAAACCAAAAGTCTAATATTTTTGGTTTGTTTGTTTAGTGTGGGGCCAACCACATGAAACGTATTTTAGTATGTAGCGATAATTAAATTTAAATGTCTCTCGTGGCCTATGATTTATTTATATAAATTAATTTTATTTTTTAAAAATTACTTATATATTCATTAGAAATATTGACATAATTTATGTAAATTATCTTTAATTAATTGATATATTGCTCAGTGATTCAAGATGAGTTATGTAATTTTATGGCAAAATCTTATTTTTGGTCCCACTGGATAGGGTTATTATCACTTTTGATCCCGAACTTTACGGATTTAACACTTTTTTAACAGTTTTGGTCCTATTTCATTAACTTTTGACAGAAACAACACGTGATTAGATATGTGGCGTTAGTCAACAGCTAAATGAAGGGGTAGGGTTATACTAGCTCTTTGAATTCATTTGCAGACCAAAAAAAAAAAGAAAAAGAAAGAAAAATCACTTGACCCCGTTTTCCTCCATGTTTCCCCAAATCAAAACCCTAAATCAATTTTATTTTATGCTTTTAAGTTTTAAATCAATTTTCTTATTTTTATTAAAAAGACTCTTAAAACTTTTTCAAAAACTTAATTTTTCTTAATTTAATTTTAATTATTTTAATTAAAAAAATTATTTTTTCAAAATTGGGAAAAACGGTCGTTGTCGTCGCCCGATCATCGCCCTCCAATCTGGGTGCAGAGTCGTTGTGGCCCATAATAGCTCTAGTTTAGGGCGCCGTCTCAAAAAACAGCTCTACGCAACGGGAATGTCGCGTCCTGATTCGTTGGTCTGGGCGACAGTACCATCGTTAGTGGTGGCGGGAGGGAGGGGGGGGGGAGGAGGCACAGTAGGCAACAAAGGGGTGGGAAGGGGGTAGGCAGCTGGGGGTAACTTAGGGTTTAATATTTTATTAATTTATAATAAAATAATAGTTTAATATTTTTATAATTATAAATTTGTTAAATCTAACCCTTTAATTTTTTAAGATCAATGGCTATGATAAATTGTTCAGATCTAGAGCTTCTATTCATTTAAAAAAAATTCAATGGTCATTAAAATAAGAAAAAATATATAGTAAGGGCATAACAGTCACTAACAAAAGCAAAAAAAAAACCTGATCATTATAGAAAGTGATTAAAAAATATGATGGAGCCATTAGGGAGAAGAATGTAATATTTTGTTATCAATAGGGAGAAGAATGTTATGGGTTTTTTACACGTACAAATAGGCTAGAAGGAAAGTTGGAGCCATTTTTTTCCTCCAAGAAGCTGCATAAACAGCTGAAGGGCCTTTTTCCACACTATGATTGTGACTAATGACACGAATCTAATCACGTGTCATTTTCGTCAAAAACGAAACAGGACCAAGGTTGTTAAAAATTTAAGTTTTGGGACTAAAAGTGTTGAGTCCATAAAGCTAAGGGTCAAAAGTGATAATAGCTCTATTTAGTGGGGATCAAAAGTGAGATTTTGTCTAATTTTATTTATCATTATAGTAAAAAAGATAGTTAAGAGGTAAATACATTTTAAACGGTCGATATCGTCAAAACTATGTTACAACAAAAAGTTATAATTTGTTGTTCCCATTGTAGTTATTTTTAGGGATAATTATACTCCCCTTTTCTAAAGTTTGATGTAATTATACATAGACGACCCCTTGTGGTTTGGATAATAACATCTAGCACTCATGAGGTTTGCTTTTGTCTAACAAATGAGTCCCTTCATTAGTCAAAATTTACCGAATTTACTGAGATTAATAAATAAATTAGAAAAAAAGCCTATATTAACTCATAATTAACTTATTATTGACTTATTGCAGGTCATATAAATTTTTTTACGATCAGATTACCTCATACGCTTTTATGCATTAATGTATTTGAAGAGGATATTTTCACCGTTATAAGGGTATATAGCCCGAAAAAATTATTTGACTTGCAATAAATCAGTGATGAGTCAATCGAGTGTAAGATTGAGTGTAAATATCAATTTTCATTCAGTTTTTTTGTTAATTTCAGCAAATTCAATGAACTTTGAATAATGGGGGACTTATTTTTTAGACGGAACCAAACCTCGAGGTGCTAAATGTAAAGAAGTTTATACATAATCACACCAAATTTTAGGAGAGGGGAGTGTAATTATCCCTATTTTTTATTTAATTACTCATTTTGTCTATTAAGTATTTTTTTTTATTTTTTTCATTATCCAAAAGAATAAGTTTATTTTTGCAATTTAGCTCCTATATACAATTTGTATAATCAATTATAAACTTGTAAATTCAAATTTTATAATTAGTTTTTTTTCTAAATTAGTTATTTCAAAATCAATTCTCATATAAATTATTATCCAATCCATAGACAAGTCGAGCTTAATGTGAGAATCTTGACTTATCTTTTATTTTAAATTAATTATCTCATATTCAATTATGTGACCTCTGAATAAATTCCGCTTTAATGTGATGAAAAATATAATTTAATGGTACATTTGTGACGCCCCAAATATTATAATATCTAATTGAGAGATTAATTGATAATTTTTTATGAAACTTAGTTAATTGGTAAATAAATTATAGATCATAATTGGAATATAATAAAATTTGAACGAATTAAATTGGAGTTCGTTATAATATTTGGGGACAACTTATATTAATTAAGAAAATTTAAAAGGGACGTGATGGGTATTTTGAGAAAAGTCTAATTAAATAAGTAAAATAATAATAATATGATATATATATATATAAATGTAAATAATATATATGTAAATGATATATATATATACATATTAGTAAATGGCATATATATATTATATACATATATATATATAAGAGAGAAAGAAAGAAGTGAGGGTTGGCCCACCAGCATTTACACAACACAACACATACACAAACAAAATAGGGGAAATTGCAATCCTTCGGCGGAAAAAGAAAAAGAAATCGAGGTACGAAAATTGTAATTTTAATTTTTATTAATTTATATAATTATATTATTTAATTAGTTCATTTATTAAATATTGTTTATACTAAGCGATGTACTATTTAATCGGAGTATTTTACGAGTTTGATTATTTAAAATAGTATCGAATTAAATATTGAATTGGATATAAAAATGATATTATTGGTCAATTAGATTATTAAATTTATTAGATTCGAATATTACTATAGCTAATTTATACAATTCTATCATAATTGTTAACCAAATATGCAATTATATGTATTATTGTTCAATTAAAGAGTATAATAGCGAGAAATTAATAGAAAATTCATAGAAATATTTTGAAAATTATATTTAATAAATGGTATGTTAATAAAGAGGAAAAACGAATATTTGTATTTCGATAGAAATGAAATATTAAAAAATTATTAGAAATCAAATGATATTCAATATTATATTTAAAAAAAAATTACGATATTCTCGATTTATTAACTGTATGTGGTATAACTCATTATAGGATACGGGTGTAGAGTAAAAAGATCGAACCACTACCTATTGGATAGATAAGCGTTGTAAGGTCGAGGTAAGTAAATAATTAGTATTATCTATATATGTCTCCTTTATTTATGATTTTACTGTTATATAAATTTGTGGTTCATGCTGACATTGATTTATTTGAAGTAAATGAGTGATGGATGATTTGATTTGATTGACGGTATTGTGTACGTGGAATGAGAAAATGCGTTGAAATATTATGTTTGTTGTTTGATGTATTGTGGATGTTTGGAATGAGAATATGTCGATATATTGTTTTACGATACTAGTTGCTTATAAGAATGGTGATATGTGGAAATGAGGGAGCGGTGGAAATTGAATATAATTGTGGTGTGAATACCCCTTGATATGTTGAAAAGCCTATAAGGCGAAAACATGATATGAAAAGAGCTATGTGCGAAATGAAAGAGCTATGTGCGAAATGAAAGTGTTATGTGCGAAATAAAAGAGTTATGTGTGAAATGAAAGAGTTATGTGCGAAATGAAAGTGCTATATGCGATATGAAAGAGCTATGTGCGACATGAAAGAGCTATGTGCGAAATGAGATTGATGAGCCAGCTATCAAGGGGATTCACTTGAATTTATATAACGGTGAGATTGAGTTGATGGGAAAAAACACAATATCACCTTTTGGTAAGCAAACTAGGAAAAATGGAGTTTGATTGATTGTCTTATTATGAGATAGTCATGTGGTGTAATAAAACTGATTATGTTGGAATTAAATTGATTGTATTCCATGCGTGTTGCTTGTTTATCTTGTTTGGGCTGTGTTTGATATGCATATATAGATAGAACTAGTTATTTACTTTCTGAGTGGCAGGCTCATCCCTCTGCTAACGTTTTATTTCAAGAGTAGATTTTGAGGTGTCTGACTGTTGAAGAATAGGTATGCGCGCTATACTCAAGCAGGTCGGGCCAGTATGCAGTTTTCTCCTCTTAGTCAGTTAGAGTACAAATCACATTTTATTTGTACAGAGAGTATATAAGCGTACGGATTACTTGTGATAAATCACCTTGTGGTGTTTGATATGTATGCATATATAATGTTGTAGGTTGATAATACCTGGTATGACATGTTGGGATTACGTATGCGAATTGATTAGTTGATTATGTGCAAATTTATATATATGAGCACAGGGATTACTTTAAGTAAAATATTTAGGGAAGATATAGCCCTAGTAGCGTTAGGGGGTGCTACAACATTTCAATTACACTATTAATTATTAATATCACTAATTACAAGAGAAATATGTAATAAGTTGAATTTCATAAAAAAATATATTCATTCATTTATTTATTTTTTAAAACTTATATACAAAAAGAGTAGTAGTAGTGATATCTGTTCGAATTTCAGAAGTCTACAAACAAAAGTCTAATCCAAATAAAAAAAATTATAAACTTAAGTAAGTTTGGAAATTTTATAAATTAATAATAATTGGTAAGGGCTTTGATGAATAATAATAATAATAACAAATAGTAAAAACCACAACGAAAATATCTGGTTATGTTCTCTGATGTTTAAGTTGATAAAATTGTATTAGAGAAAATGTCAATAGGGGTGGGCGATTGGATAGGGTATTCGGGTCACGACCCGATTGGGTTCAACTTTCGTTTTTTTCTTTTTATCGTATATTTTTCAAAAAAAAATTATCTGACACCCAATTTGTAAAAATCGGATCGGGTTTCGAGTAGTACCCCTACCAGAACTACTCATTGAGTACTCGATATTTAAAAAATAATAATAATAATTTATTTTATTTGCATTTCTCTTCCTCTCAATCTTCTTCTTTCTATTTTTTCTTCTCCTTTATTCAAATTTTATTCTTTTCATTCCGAACCAAAATCTGTTTTTCAATTTTTTTTTCTCTTATGCCCACAATTTATATTTCTATAAAACTCTAAATGGCAGTATCAATATTTAATTTAATTTAATTTATTTTTGTGACAGATGATTTGATTTACTCGAATATACTTATGTAAGAAAATCATTTGTTAGTATGTGACATAACTAAGTAAAATATTTAGGAAAAAAAAAATATTATTTTAGTCCGCTAAGTATGCCTAATTCTAATTTTAATTCGATAATTATGTCCATTTTTGTTTAGGTCCAGTAACTTACAAAATTGCTTACTTTTAGTTCTCTGACAAATTTTCGGACAATTTTACCCCTATGAGTGCATATGAACTAAAACTGCCTTTCAAAAGTTGCATAGAGGTAAAATTGTTCGAAAATCTGCCATAGGACTAAAAGTAAGCAATTTCGTAAGTTACTGGACCTAAACAAAAATAGATATAGTTATCGGATTAAAATTAAAAGTAGACATATTTAACGAACTAAAATAATACTTTTCCCAAATATTTATTGAATTAAAGACATTAGGTAAGCGTACAATAATTTTTCATGGTTATGGATGTGATGTTCGGGGCCGACACACTTTCTACATGGCATTAAATTTAGGCAACATTCAAGTCAACAATTGCGATTCATTAATTCACTTCCAATTATTTATTATTATATAAATTATAAATATACACAAAATGTGTGTTTAGGGATATAAACAAATATTTTTTTCTATTTAATTATTAAAGCGCAAAAAATATTTTATGTTGATAATCTATGTTTTGACCATTCATCACATTTTCTTATCTTTTTTTTCGGTAAAGGTAAATTTCATTAAGTAAAAAAAATATAATAGTATAATACATCTTGCTTAATCTAAGCGGTTTCCTCGACAGGCCAAGAAATCTGCCATAAGCGATAAAGCGCACAAGTGCTAATAGCAGTAGGTAATTCTACGCTAAGAATCCTCTACTGCACATTTCGAACCATTTGCGCACCCACAGTGCGTGTATCTCTATGTACTCCATCAGCGCACCCACATTTTCTTATCCTTCCCATCACTAAACTAAAAATATTTTTTTATTTATGAAATATTTTTAAATATATACTCAAATATATATATATATATGATATAATTCACAGTTCAAAAAGAGATGAAAGAAAACCAGAAATCCAAAATAAGAAATGGTGAAAGGTAATAAGGACTTAAGTCATCATCATGTCCTTTTCATATACACTAATTGGCCAAACCCTAATACCGAATCCATCACTCCTTATTTTCTTAACCTTTGAAATTGAAACTCTTTTATTTAAAGTGGAATTTGTTTGTCCAAAAAAGCATTATCTTCAAAATTAAAGTCATGATGGAATACTTTTATTATAATATCGTGTTTAAGAATTTCTTTCACTTGTAGTAGGAAAAAAGTATTATTTTAGTCCGCTAAATATGCCTAATTTTAATTTTAGTCCGATAACTATGTCTATTTTTGTTAGATCCAGTAACTTACGAAATTGCTTACTTTTAGTCCTCTGGTAGATTTTCGAACAATTTTACTCCTATGTAATATTTGAAAGGCAGTTTTAGTCCATATACACTCATATGGGTAAAATTGTCTGAAAAACTGTCAAAGGACTAAAAGTAAGCAATTTCGTAAATTACTGGACCTAAACAAAAATGGACATAATTATCGGACTAAAATTAAAATTAGACATATTTGGCGGACTAAAATAATACTTTTCCCCTTGTAGTAGAGTTCATTTTATTTTTACATTTAGACCCTCTCTGGAAATGCAAGGTTTTGAAATTACACTTATGTCATTTCTGAAAATTCTCCATTTACTCCAAATACTTTTACATCAGGGTTTAGACACAAAATCTGACATAAGCAAAAAAATAAATAAATACATAAATTAACAATTTTGCCCCTATTTAACATTCCTATGTATATTTTTGTACTTATAAAGAGAGATGCATAATATATATAATTATGGAGTGATGTTAACACTATTAAAGTACAGAATCACCTGAGAACGTTAAACGCAGAGTAAACTTTAAAAGTTACATAGTCTATTTTTGGCTAACATTAGTATTTTTTGTCCAAATTATAATGAGGATGTCACGTATAAACAGTAAATTTTTGAAGGAGGGTCAGGGTAATTTTTGTTACTTTTTTGGAAGAAAGTTTAATTTCGTACTTTTAGAGAACGTCTAAATGTGAACCTTATTTAATTTATCTGCATATTGCTCAAGTAATGAGATGTGTTAACCAACAATATAACACGTTGTTGTGATAATCAAAATATTTTACGATCGAAACACTCTGACGACTTTTATTCAAATCAACAATTGAACTTATATAAAAAATTAAAAAGAACGACATATATTGTGAAATAAGGGGTGCAATTTATGAAAATTTGATGCAGCCCTAGAGTTTATATATGCTCAAACTAAAATATCTAAATGCTATAATGATATTGATACGTATGATTTAGCGACTTATTAAAATACATCGACACCTAATTATTTGAATGACATCAAGTTTTCATAATTGGTGGTTTGTACTATTTTGAATGGATTCACGATATAGTTGATTTTCAACTGAGTATGATACTTATTTGATCTGAACGACATCGAACTTTAGGTCTTGATGGTACAATTTAAAAGAACCTCCTCAATTTATTTAATATTTATCTAATTTGTGGTAAAAACATAACTCAGTGTTCATTCAATTTATTTTTATTCATCGTATAATGATAGAATATGCAAAACCAAACATATTAAAAACTCAGTTCCAAAAATTAGAAAATACTTTGAAAATGAAACCAAATAAAGCTATGTTGTTAACAAAATTTGGGACTTTCAACGCTAGAGGTTATGAAGACAAGATGAGGTGAAGGAAAGAAAAGAGGGTAATGCACAAATATTTGACCCCATTCACGTGTTTTCCAATTCTTTCCGGCCCCATTTCCATGACCTGCGGCCGCGCTTTCAGTCTTTGACTCCCGCTACTGATCCACATGTAATAACATCAAACACTTGGTGAGGGGGTGAGGTGGGGATGGTGGGGTTACATGCAAATTCCACTTCTTGCCGAAAGATAATCAGAATAAAAGGTTTATTTTACCATTACTGCTAGAAGAAAGAGACTAAATTCACCCTCCCAAACCCACCTCTTCACCCCATTCAGCCAATCCTACGCGCTCCAGCGTCTATATTCTTCTATCTCACCATTTCTTTTTATTTTATTATTGTTACTTTTTTGGAATTATGTGTCTGAATTTGCTGGAATATGGTGCGTGATCAGTGATTGTGGGGTTTGAGCTGGGCCGGATTCTTTGCTGGAGGAATTAAGGATTTAGGGTTTGTTTAGGTTTTTCATGGAGAATATTGAGACGTTGTTGGCTGCTGTAGCTCAGACTCAAGGCTTTGATGATGATGAGCCTGTTGCTTCTACTGCAGCGGAGGTAGGTTTGGAGGGTTCCGAGTCTTCACCGGTGGTTCGGGGAGAAATCAGTGGGTTACAGCTGACTGGAGAGGTTTCTGGAGATGCTCGGCCGTCTGCAGTGGTGGATACGCCTCCTCCAGCTCAGAATCCGGCATTTCTGGCGGTGGGCCATGTGATCGGCGCCGGAGAGAGGCGGAAGAGAGGACGGCCGCCAAAGGGGCAGATAGCGGCGAAGCCTCCGCCACCGAAGCGGAAAAAACAGGAGGATGAGGAGGAGGATGTCTGCTTCATTTGCTTCGATGGGGGTTCTCTTGTACTTTGCGATCGCAAGTGAGTTTGGTTCTTGTGGGCGGCTTCAATTTTCAAGTTTGATCAGGATTTAATTTGTTACGAGTTCTTTTTGTTCCTTCTCTTTACGTATATTTTTACTTCGGTGTCGTCTATGATGGTGTTGAAGGAAGTCTTTTTAGAATTTATCTTCGTAGTTTCTTTGGTAGTGTATTGAATTTCTCTCACAAATTCTTAGGGGCTGTCCAAAGGCTTACCATCCGGCGTGTATTAAGCGGGATGAAGCATTTTTCAAATCAAAAGCAAAGTGGACTTGCGGTAAGTTTCCCTTTCCATTTGTAAGATATCAAAATTTGTAATTTCCCTTTCTTGGTTTAATATAAGTCTCTTCCTGGTTGTTTCTTAGTTTATGGTGGGAATTGAGTATCAGATATTTGGAGCTATTCCATGATTTGCGAACTATTCTTGTGGAACAAATCTAGTAGAGATGTTTTAGATGTTAATTAATTTATGTCACATGCATAAGGCTTTGAGTTTTGTTAATGTCTTGCCAAATATGCATTTATTGCAGTGATAACCTTTTCTGTTTGATTGCTTTGCCAACATGGCATTCTCTCCCCCCCTATTTTCGGCTCATTCTCTTCTGTCATTTAGCCTCGTAGCCATGCATGCGGTTTTTTCATTTCATAAATGTTGCCCTCATAGAGACTGAAGTAGTACATTTATGTTGAGCAGTTACCTGATGCTGTGCTAGCATGCTGCCTATTTATGTTACTTCTTGCTGCTATTGATTTCAGGTTGGCACATATGTAGTGTATGTCGGAAAGCTTCTCATTATATGTGCTACACTTGCACCTACTCACTGTGCAAGGGATGCACAAAAGATGCAGATTACTTGTGCGTTAGAGGAAACAAAGGTTTTTGCTCGACGTGCATGAAAACTATCATGCTGATTGAAAATAAGGACAAAGCAAACAACGAGTCGGTATGAAAATTTGTTTCTTGACATGTTACTGAATTGAAACAATTGCTTTCTAAAACTATCTGGCTGTTGTCGTGTTTAACTTGCTGTCAGGCAACATTTAACCATTCATTTATAGTGCTTATAAAGATTTTTCTTTAATCCTTTATTAGGAAGCGACTGGTTTTTGTTCATATGCGATGTTTCTTGAATTCAACTCTTCTATGGCATTAAGTTTTGCAGTTGAAGATCTGGTCAATCAGGAAATTAGCATTTATGAAGACTTCCATTGTTTTTTCTTTTCTGTGTTTCGGCATTTGCATGTTAACTACTCCAAAGCTATAAGTAGCTTTCAAGAAAGTTAAACTCGTTCAAAGTTTGGATATTGAATTTACTTTTCTGTTTAGGATCAAATGGCGGATTAACCAGCAAAGTTGGTTAAGTGTGAAGTTGTAGTTTGTTTCCAGAGTTGAATGTTGAATATGAAGCGAAATCATCTCCAACTATAGTTTTGGATGATGTGGGCATCTAATTGGTCATTATTTGCATTCATCCTAGATAAACAAATAACTTACTAATTCTTTTTTACAATTTTGGTGGTGAGAGTAAAAGCTAGTGAGGAGTCTTTGCTTTAAACCAATAACAATGATCCATTTGTCCTTGACTTGTCCACAGTTTGATGCATATGTCTTGACATGCACATTAAGAGGCTTGGTTGAGTAAATTCTGTAGCCTTTTGAACCGAGCTATCATGTTGAAAGTTCTAGCAAAATTAAAATGGATGCATCAGATCACCATTGATTGACACACTTGAAGGATATATTTTGATTGTTGATATAATCTGGGGCCTTAGCTGATGACTTTGCTTGTAGGAAATTCTTGTGCAGTGGTAATGAAAATCTGGTCTTGTAGTTAAAGTATGCTATTTGTATGGAAAAGAAATAAAAAAAAAGAATATATATCTCAGTTGAATGTGGTTCAAATTGAGTTTGTGACTTCAATATTTTGCTGGATTTGCATTAAATGCCATTTATTTTTTTTAAGTTCTTCTCATGGAAATTATAATGGGACCCACTCTATTGGTAAACATCTAAACATGTAAAGGAGAAAGGAGCATACGTCTTTCACTGCCCAGTCTTTTTTGGGCATGCTTATCAAATATTTGTTGTCTAAATCTGTCTTCTTTCTTCCTAGCCTTCGTATCATCTGGCTTCATCCAAACATCAGAGAGAAGCTTCTCTGAGAGTAATGGAATTCTCTTCTCATTACTATGCAGTAGGCTAGCCATATTTTATGTTGCTGCGGTTGGTTTGCATTTCCCCATATTTGAAGCATAGTTTGATTCCTGCAAATGATGTGAACAGAGAACAAGAAAACAGACATTTATCATGAAGGTTCTGACCTTTAGGACCAGGTCTCTTGTTAAAATGAATAATATCAAACCCTTTGAGTTGGAAGTCCTTGGTATCATTTTTAAATCACAGTAAGTCTTCCTTGTTGTAATTAGAATGTGGATGGAAATTGTAGTCTGGCTTGAAATCTCACTTTGTTGCCTTTGGATATTATGTAAAGATTGTAATTTATGCCGACAGTCTGGGATTATTTATACAGGTCCAAGTGGATTTTGATGACAAAAGTAGCTGGGAGTATCTCTTCAAGGTGTACTGGGTATACTTGAAAGAGAAGTTATCATTGACTCTGACTGAGCTCACTCAAGCTAAAAAGCCCTGGAAAGAAGTGGCTGCTGTAGCCTGCAAGCCCCAGTTAAGTGACGTGCTTCATACTGCAGTTGATGGAAAGGTTTCTATTTCATACAAGAGTACCGAACATTTGGAGTTGAATAAGCCACATATAGAGATTAATTTGCCGCAGAGTGATGGGTTGGCAACAGCAGTATCAAGCATTGATAACCATGGGGCAAAACTAAATAGGGACAAGGTGGAAAATGGGCCAAGTCATAGCCTAGACACAGTAAAACAGAACATGGATGAAGTCACTGATGAGTCAAGTATTAACAAAGCCACTGATGAGCAAGGCATTAAGGAAGCCACTTACAAGCCAAGCACTGAGAAAAAGCAAGACTATTCCAACATTGTCAAAGATAGCGAGAAGCCATGCATCTGCAAAACTACAAATAGCGAAGAGTCAGACAAGCCATCAGTTGACTGTATTACTGAATGGGCATCTAAAGACCTCTTGGAGTTTGTTGCACACATGAAGCATGGTGATACATCTGCTATATCTCAATTTGATGTCCAAACACTTTTGCTTGAATATATAAAGAGAAACAACCTTCGGGATCCTCGTAGGAAGAGTCAAATCATATGTGATCCAAGGCTGAAAAATTTATTTGGAAAACCACGTGTGGGTCATATTGAAATGTTAAAGCTTCTCGAGTATCACTTTCTCATAAAGGAGGATTCTCAGAATAATTCTTTTATTCCAGCTGGATTTGTTGGTTCTGTTGCAAGTGACATGGATGTTGATGGAAATATTTATGATTCACCGATGCCAAGTAACAGTAGAAAGCGAAAAGCGCGTAAAAAGAGTGAGGAGAAAGCAGCACCCCAGAATGATTTAAATGAATATGCTGCAATTGATGTCCATAACATTAATTTGATCTATTTGCGACGAAACCTGATGGAGCATCTTGTTGAGGATAAGAACTTCAATGATAAGGTCATTGGGTCGATTGTGAGAATTAGAATATCAAATATCGATCAGAAGCCAGATGTTTACCGGCTTGTTCAAGTTGTAGGTATAGTGCATACATTTGTCAAATGTCATGCTTTAGCTTCTTCCTTCTGTTCCTTCATATGTAGCTTTAACCTCTGATGCCAGATCATTAGTTCATTAATGTCCTTAATCCCTTCATATTTGTATCTGTTATTCAGGGATTAGTAAGGTGGCTGAGCCCTATAAAATTGGTGACCGGACAGCAGATGTCATGCTTGAAGTTTTAAATTTAGACAAGACAGAGGTTGTATCAATTGATGCCATTTCAAATCAAGAGTTTACTGAGGTAACTAGAGACAAGAATTCATCAGATTCTTAACTTATATGTGTGGCTTTTGGTTGACTTTAATAGAAAGTAACTTTACTGTCATGTGATGTTATTTAATATGTAAGCAAAACTAGTATGTAACCCTAAGTAGTAGTTGTAGTAGTAGAAACTTGCTTCTCCTTTTTCTAAACTCTGAAAGAAATTCTTATTGCCTTTATCCTTTGATTATTATTTGTAATGCATGACATTTTGTGCTGTTCTCTCAACCAAAGGATGTATTTATTTGATCTTTAGTATTGCACAACTTTTTCATTTTTTGAGCACAACTTGTTGCCTTATACCAATATTTCCTTGCTGTTGAGCTTAAGACTGAGATGAATATCTTGCTTGAGAAATAATGTAATTCTTGTGCTGCAAAAGGTAATTGCATTATCAAGATCATGTGTTCAAAATTCACAGTCAAGTAATTTTTTGTATAATTTGCTTAATATTATATAGGTATTAGGTGTGAATATATGACAGGTGAAATTGAGTTTGCCATCATAATATTATGATATAAAATGCCAATATGCAGTCTTTTATTGAATTGGTCATGAGGACACATGTACTAGAAAACAAATCCACTATGCAATGCTAGCTCAATTTGATTGCACAACTGATGCACATCTTTATCTATTTCTTTGAATACTCCATGTGGTCGTCTAATAGTTTATTTTGAATTCAGGATGAATGCAGACGGTTACGTCAAAGCATTAGATGCGGACTTGTGAAACAGTTCACTGTTGTACGTCCTTTTTGTGCATTGTTTCAAATTTGAGAACTAAGATATCATTGTATGACTTGTTTGCGCTTGGTTACAGGGCGAGGTACAAAAGAAAGCTATGGCACTCCAACCAGTCAGGATCAATGATGTAAGTTGTTAGGTCTCGTGCATGAATTAAATTTAGTATTAGGCACCGGCCTCGGATTTTTTTTCAAGATGGCAGTTCTGCAGGCCCCTACAGAAGCAAGAGAAAAGATAAATTATTTTTCAACTCTGAAGTCTCATAGATGTGACTTTTATAGTTCTGAGTTTGATGTCTGTTATTCTAAGTACAGTGGCTGGAGGCAGAGATATTGCGGCTGAATCATCTTCGAGATCGAGCTAGCGAGAAGGGGCGTAAGAAAGAATATCCTTTATGTTGTAACTATCTCGTTTGTTGAACACATGGAAATATTTGATGCCCTGAGTTTACAAAAGGAAACATACTGCCTTTACCTGGATGAACAAAAAGTCAATTTCCTGTACCTAAACATTCATTTTCTGGATTCAAAGTTGAACTTGCTTATTAGCCTCATTTTTCTCAAAATGTACACCACATAGAACATATTCCCTATGACTTCAAGACTTGCTGACATGATTACCTATTCATCAATTTAAGAGAAGGTTGTAATTGATATTTTGGTCTGTTGAAGTCGAATTGAACAAGGAGTGCCAATGGAAGTTACTATTCATTTTCCATGTTCATCTGTACAATGTGCCACGAGCCAAAGTCCATTTTGGAGCCCTCTTGAACCGTTACATGACATTCTATCTTCACTATTTTATATTGTAGTTTCCAACATGTGGTGAAGGTTGTCTGACAGTTTGTATGAAAAATGTCAAGGGAAAAAAAAACCCCATGGGGTTACATATTGAGTTGAACGTGGATGATTCAATAGGCACTACCTTTGTCATTTTTAGCTTTTTATTACTCTGGCTCTCGTATATTTTCAAACAATATGCATCTCTCCAACCCACATGGTGTGATAGTATGAGATTAGACTTTACATGTATTTTTTGGATGTCCTTGACACTTTTCACGCTTAGAGAATATGTAGACAAACTACAGCTGCTAAAATCACCTGAGGAGCGCCAGCGCAGACTTTCTGAAGTGCCAGAGGTACATGCTGATCCAAAAATGAGTCCAGATTATGAATCAGAAGAAGATGCCAGAAGTTGTGAGAACAGTACTAAAGGTACCTCTGTCATGGGACGTTGCTGTCCCCTAAATGTCTTTCTACATTTGCTAAGACCTTCATTAGTTAGGCTTTTTAATTATTTGCATTTATTATGCAGCAGATTATGTGAGGCCAAGCTACTCAGGATTTCCCAGGAAGGGAAGAAAGCCTCTCTCTCCTAATAAAAAAGGTGACATTCTGGAAAGCAAATAGAGTAGATAGGTCAGTGGAAGATTGATTTCATGGCAATTTTTTATGACCGATATTTGTATTATTATTTTCCTCAGGTAAAGAAGAGAAATATATCCAGATGCACAGTAGATTGATAGAGAAATCAGATGCTAGTGGATCAAATAGTTCTGACAAGCACATGAATCAAGCCAACAGCACTAAGTTAGCAATTGGTGGAAGGAATGATCAAGTCATGCAAAGGTCTGGACTAGAGACTGCAACTGCAACTGCAACTGCAACTGCCTGCGTGGGAAACTCACTACTGTCTAATAATATTGAAACTGAGAAATTGTGGCACTATCGTGATCCTAATGGTAAGATTCAAGGACCATTTTCCATGATGCAGCTGCGGAAATGGAGTACGACTGGACTTTTTCCACCTGATATGAGGATATGGACAAATCATGAGCAATATGACTCATTACTTCTTATTGATGCTCTGAATGGGCTATTCCATAGAACATCAGATTTGTCATATAAACCTTCTTCAGGATCACAGGAACATGGGTCTAGTGCGAGTACGAGCAGGACAGAAAGAGATAGTAAACAAACAGAGGCAGCCTGGTCTGACAATAATACTGGACTGGTGAGGGCAGATGAGTCTGGCTCCTCGAGGCCACGCTGCTGGGATTTGCTTAAGGATAATAATTCTAGTGCTGACAATGTCCAAGCACGTAATCTGCTCCCTTCATCAAGCTCAGATACGCATCTTCCGCAGCCTGATCGTGGCCAAGAGAGCGAGGAGGTCAACCATGCTTCACAAGATGGAGAAAAGAGTTCAAGTGGGCTGACTACAAGCCGGATGACCAGTGAACCTGAACTTCCAAATCAACCTAACAATGAGGACCCAGTATGCCTATCTTCTGAAGACAAACTGAGATTATTAAATGTTAATTTGAGCTCAAATGATATGGAATCTGGGTCTGTTCCTGCACCTGTATCAAAGTCATTTGATTCAAGTAACCTAGCTGTGAAAGTAGATGTCTTGGATCTTCCTAGTCCTACCCCAGGTACTGCTGAAAATCAGCAGTCTGTCTCTTTGGATGTTCAAAACTCTGTTGGTTTTCTGGAGCTGCTGAGTCCTACTCCAAGATCTAACAATGAAGACCAAGGAGGTCAGGCAACTGAGACCAAGCAATCTGGGGTAACAAATTTTCCTATGCAAAATTCTGGACCAAGCTGGAGCACTGCTTCTAGTCTAGTGGTGGGTGGCGTGCAAATTCCTGAAGTAGCTGATGAATGGTGTGGATATTCCCCTACACCTGTAAGACCATCTGTCCAGGAATGGGATTCTGGTCTTGTCTCTGCATCTTCATCCAAGCCTACTGAAGTTTCAACTGGGAACGCTGCTACTTCAATTTCAGATAGTCACAACCTTACTCATGCTTCTCCAAGCCATCCTGCATCAAATATACCAAATTGGCTGGCAATTTTAAATGAGCCAATTGAGTTTGATGCTTTGGGCGAGGAATCAGTATCAGACTTGTTGGCCGAAGTTGATGCAATGGAATCGCGAGGGGCCTTGCCATCACCTACTTCGGCCATGAAGTTTGCTAGGGAGTTGATGGAGGATTGTAAAGATGATTGCTTTAGTACAATTGAGGATTTCAGCGCCACGCATGATATTCGAAAAAGTGATGCCTTGAGCTCCACTGGGGAGATGCGATTGACTTCCCAGTCCTCAGTGCCGTGTAAACCCGTTGAGCCATTGCCAATTGATGCTTTTGATTCTTTTAGGAGGTCAAGTGTACATTCATCTGCAAGTAGTGAGGGAGAAACTAATGCACCTGTTTATTCGGGGGATGCTGGTTCAGAAATTCATCCTGCTGCACCAAACACAAGTCAAGAAATGGTTGGGACAACAATGGCTCCCACCATTGGGTCAGATATTATGGACCCTGGCTGGGGAAATGTGCATGGTAACATTAATCTTGTGACGGTTCAGGGTAATGTAAATCTTGTCTTGGGAGGACCTACTCAGGGAATGGCAAACCTCAGTTGGGGCTCAAACCCTGGGACAGCCTGGGTAAACCCCAACATAAATTGCAGCTCGATAAATGGGAGTCTACCATGGGATGGCCAACGCAAATACGGTGGTGAAAGGTTTACTAGCCCTAGAGAGCGGGGTTATCAAGGTAGTGACTCAGGATTTGGGAGGGGCAGGCCTCCATGGGGTCGGCAACCATATGGTGGTGGATATTCCAGGCCTCTCCTGAAAGGGCAACGAGTATGTAAATTCTTTGAAAGTGGTCATTGCAAAAAGGGAGCGTATTGCGACTACTTACACCCGTGACGGCTTAGTGACCCAGCAATTGGTTGCAGATTTTGTATACTTAAATGTTAGAGCAATCTTTGTAGGTGTAGATTTGTAGTATGCTTCCACTTATCCTAAGGATCATGAGCCGCATAATGAGTAATTCAAATATATGATTAGTAACTACCTAGGTCCATTTAAAAAATAAACATGTTATTCAATTTATGTATTTCCTCTGCAACTGTACTTTTTCCTGCGAAGGCAGTGAAGTTCTTCATCCAGACAGTCTCTCAACTGAGGTCTGCAGATTGCATTTGGTGAGGTTTCTTGTGAAGGTATAAAGCTCTTGTGGTGGAAGATCTCTGCATTCCTCAATTTCTCTTTCCAAATGCTGAAGGGCGTGGGGCGATCAACGGTCGACCAGTACGGTGAGACTCTTTGTAACCATTGTTATTAGGTAGGTAGAGAGTAGCTAATTGCACTTCTCTACTCTGATTAGTGATTACCTGTTTGTACCTTGTATGAGTTTCATTTAACTTACTGAACAGAGAATCTGAAAGGCCTAAGCATTGTTGAGCCTAGATAATAGTAGTGCGAGGATATAGTGGAAGAAATGCTAACCTTTCTGCAGATATTGAAGCCATCAAGAGTGTGGGAGGGTTTTGGGGTGTTTGTAGAGAAGTGTTGTTAACTAGGTGCTGATGATTGGAAATAGTGGTTTGTTGCTGTATAGAGAAGTGTGTTCTGAGGTCTACTCTTTTTTTGCCATTATGTAAACTAGGTGTATATGGAAGTAGCGATCTGAGCACACTTGATGCGTGTGTGTTTAATTTCTTTTAATACAATATTAGGTTTTATATTTTATTTTGCTTTCTTGAAAAAGCAATGTAATTTTATTCGGTTATTTCATGTATTTTTCTTGTATTATATTATGATAAATCATAAATTACCACATTTGAGAAATTAGACGATAACGAAAATAGAAAACCAAAAAAAAAGAACATAGAAGAAATTAAAGAGGAAATAGAATATGTGATGGAAAAAAGATATGGAACGGAGTAGTTAAGGATGAGGTTTCAAGAATCCGTCTGATGTGGCAGTATTTGTCATATTTCATGTGATTTTGTGAATTTGTCATAATTAATTTTTTCTTTTTAGTTATATTGTTATTGAATATTGATTGCGTCAATATGTTGTTAATTTATTGAAATATTTATGTAATGTTTTAATAAAGTTAATTTTATTAATCTGTAATGACAAAAATTCATAAAAGGTTTAAAATAAAAATCTCTTCTCTTCAATTAAAAGGTCTTCGCTGTTTATTTCGACTATCGCTTTCCACAAGAAAATCATGAGTTTGAATTTGACTTTGGCAGTAATTTTTGAATCAATTAGATATATGGCAGACGAATTTCGTTCTTACTTTTTATTAGGGTAAAATCTATATTACCCTCATGTGATATAAAAAATGTTCAAATAGACCCTTATGATAAAAAAAAAAAAAAAAAACATATAACTCTGTATTTTTTAAAAAGGTGCAAATTACCCACTCCCCTCTAGAATTGCACTACACGCGCGGAAAATGAGGATAGGTAAATATTTTGCTACTGTAAGGACCAATCTATCCCTATCTTTTCAAATAATTCCAGAATTCTAATTATAATATATTTTTAGATTTATATATAAATTTATATATTTATTAAATTATACATATTTTTAAAATATAATTCAATGTACATATAAAAAGAAAAAAGATGAATTATGGCTTCTGTTGGAAAAAGGAGGAGAAGTTGTCGAAGGAGGGGAGATCGGAGATAGGTGATGCTGCAAAATGACTGTCTGAACTTGGGCTTTTAGATGGTGGTTGATCGGGAGAGAAAGTGCAGCGGACGACGAAGAGAAGAGTGCTAGAAGACCAGGGTGAGGGTTAGGGTTTTTCGAACGACAACATGGAGATAACTCGTCGAAAGCTAAGAGATTTGTGGTGGGTGGGGTGTCAAAATGCTCGCCTTCGGGCGGGCTTTCCATTGGTGGTAGGCTCGAGTAGAGAGGTGGTTGGACAGTGGAGAAAACAATACGATAGAAGATGAGGGCGGAAATTAGGAATTTTTGAATGAAGAAATAAACATAACTCGCTGATTTCTTGGAGATTGACAATGGGTGAGGTATCAAAATGCTCACCGTTGAATGGGCTTTCTAACGGTGGTAGGTTTGAGTTGAGAGGTGGACGGACGGTGGAAATATGGGAGGAGAACAAAATTAGATTTAGATATATACGTATGTATAGATACAAAAATATATACATATCTATATATTAAAAAATGGGTTAAATGCAAATTACCTCCTTGTGTTATACGAAATGAGCAAATTACCCCCTTGTAAAAAAAAATAGTAAATTACCTCCCTCGTATTTTTCATAATAAAGAAGATAAGTCCCTCATGCGAATTTGTGCCATTCACGCGTTATTTTTAGATATTTTTTTTTATTTTTAATTATAAAATTATATTTACATTCTTATTAATAGCCGTTGGATTTGCCTGAATCCAAAGCTTAAATTGAATTAACAAGATCAATGATTTAGATTAAACTAAATTTGATCAACGGTCTAGATTAAAAGCATATATTTATAATATATATAAATCACATAAAATTTAATTAAATTATAAATGTATATATATATATATATACATAGAGAGAGAGAGAGAGAGAGAGAGAGAGAGAGAGAGAGAGAGAGAGAGAGAGAGAGAGAGAAGGAAGGGGGGGCGGCGGCGGGGGGGGGGGGGAGTTGGGTGGGGGGAGCAGTGACGAGGAGAAGGGGGAAGGAGGGGGCGACGCCGCGACGGGGAGGGGGGACGAGCTAGGGCGGCCAATTGGTGGGGGGAAGGTGGGGGTCAGGTGGCAAGGATAGTGGATTGGGGGGGGGGGGGGAGCAATGACGAGGAGAAGGGGGAAGGTGGGGGGGAAGGGGCGGTACCGACGACGGGGAAAGGGGGCGGGGTGGGGCGGCCGATTGCTGGGAGAGGAAAGGTGGGGGTTGGGCGTGGGGGGGGGGGGGGTGATGGGGAAAAAGGGTGGGGGAGGGGGTTTTATTTTTTTTCTATTTTTTTTAAATATTAGATATAATAATATTATTATATATTATATTTAAATACAAAATAATATTTTATTTTTAAAAATTAATTAAAATTATATTTAAAGCGTGTGTAGGTTACTTTCAGAACTAGGGGGTAAATTACTTTATTTTTAAAAACAGAAGGGGTAATTTGATATTTTTCTTAACACAGGGGTATTTTTCACATTTCGTATATCAAGGGGGGATGAATTTTTCTCATTAAGAAAGTATATAATTGTCTATATATTGAAATAATATATTTTTATTTTTTATAAATATGATGAAATCCGAGCCATAAATTTAGAACAAATTAAATATAGGTTATTGATTCAGAAAAGGTATTTTTGTCATTGATCCTTAAAACCCATGTTCAAATGTATCATGGCGTAGTGCGCACCTTTTTAAAAAATATAGGGGGTTATATGATATTTTATTTTTTGTAGGAGTTTATTTGAATATTTTATGTATCACAGAGGGTAATATGGACTTTACCCCATTTTATTATGTCTAGATGGCGTTTTATCTTTTAAACTTCAAATCATAATATATGGATAAATTTGAGGGAAATTTACCATTGAATAAACTTGAACAAAAAACTTATTCACATTTGATGCGTGCATAAAATGCACATATGGAACAAATAATGCGAGCAAAAAATGTGGTGTTCAACCTATTTAAAGTGAAAAGTGGTGAAATAAGTGCTAGAAGGTAAAAATCGTCAAATGAGTGAGGAAGAGAGTGTTATTGCTCGATTTTGTGTACAATAAAGAGATTGACAAATCAAAGTTCTAAGTATGAAATTGCAATACTACTTTAAGCTAATATAATAGCAAATATGTGAAAATTGCAGCAGGTGGGCTCAAAAAGTGTAAAATATATCGAAAAACATACGTGTCCCCTTCTCCTACTAGGAGAGCTCTCTATTTATAGGCACCCACAAGGTGGTTGGAGAAGGTCACGAATTTGGGGGAGCATGACCTCAAAATTATCGGATAATATTGAATCCCCCTCAGATTTGGTGCAGAGTCCCCAACGACTGGCTAATCCCCCTTGAAGTCGAGGGACAGCTAGAGGATCCCCCTTAGATTCGGGGTGGCTGTTGGAGTCTGTCCTGTATCTTCTGGGGATAATGCTGCCTTCTCGAATTTTTAGGGAGGTGGTTGAGGAGTCTTCTCCCAACTGGACTCAAAGTCTCTTAGAGATTATAGTACTTCTCCCTGAGGCATCACGTCTCCTCGAGGGGACTGTTGGTCCTTATTCGATTCTATGGCGGCCTCCAAAGTTCTTGCACAGCTGCCACATAGGTCCCCATGGCCGTCATGTAGAGTACCTTTGACTTTGGCTAGGGGACTTCACGTTCTAAGCTACTTCATGGCCTTCTTGGATTAGGGCCCTCTCGACTTTTGGCCAATTTATTTTCTGAGGGGCTCTGCTGGTCCCCTAGGCCCTCTCTTGAACTAGCCACCATGGGCCTTGAATTTCTTTCTTCTTTTTGGGCCGCTTGAGCCTATTTGGGCCAACCTATTTTTATGCACATCATTAGCCTCCTCTACACTTATTAGAGTAGGCGTCTTAAAGGAAAGAGACTGACCCAAAGTGGGAGCCATTTTTTTTTTAAATTCCTGCAAAGAATGTTAGTAGCATAAGCATGTTTAGAAAAAAGAAAAGCTTATTTCGTGCCTATATGGAACAAGGCTTTTATGAAGGTGCCTCCATGGAGGAGGGCTTAACAAGTGTCTTTTGTGTCTACTCCGGTGTAGGGATTCATTTTTCTTCAAGAGAATGCTAATAAAAATATGTGCATATTATGAATAGGTTTTGCACGAGCAACATTACTGTGCCTCCTCGGAAGAGGGCTTATTTGAGAGGGCCTACTTGGAGTAGGACTTAGGTCCTTTCCAGAGAAAGCATAAGGTGTTCGCCTGAAGTAGCACTTAGGTGCCTGTATGGAACAGAGCTTACAAGTCCCGTAAAGAACGACCTAAGTGCCAGCCTGAAGGAGTGTTGGGATGTCTCCTTAGAGGAGGTCTTGTGTGCCTGTGTCGAAGACAGGTTTTTTCTGAGAAGGTGCCCTACCTGTAGGGCTTTATTATGAGAAGGTTGAAAAAGTGCCTGCTTGGGGGCATGGCTTTATTCTAAGAAGGTTGAGAAAGTGCTTGCCTGGGTGTCAAGGGCCACATGCACTCTCGGCACCCTTGACGCACATTCCACGCAACTGCTCAATTAAGCCGATCAACAACCTCCGCTGAGAGATGCTGGACTTCCGTAGTCTTAAAGTTTTAGGTGTAGGTATTGTCTTGTACATCTTGTACACATGTAAATACTTTTGTTTACTCATGGGGGCAGTTATGCCTTCTGAGGTGTGATTTTCAACCTTTCTAGTATCTATTGGTGTCAATAGAAAAAATCTTTTTAAGACTATTATAGGGAGAACGAGTATCTGAAACTTGGTGTAGTGTACGTGCTGGTATCCCCCTCAAGGCGATCCCCTTGCGTTAGCATGGATTGTACTGCTTTCCGCTATTCAATGAAATCCACAATCTAAAACTGCGCTCAATTTACTGCTTTCCTACTGCACCTTGTTTATTTATGTTGCTGTTGTTGGATTCTGTGTTGCTGTTCATGTTGGTGCCTTGTGCAAGGTGGGAGTTCTGTTTTGTTGTTGTTATTGGTGGAAGTAGTCGTTTACTGCAGATTGCTAGCCACATGGTGCCCTTTTTCCTGCATTGCAGAAGGCGCCTCGTGAGAAGTGGGATCAAAGTCTTGGTACCTTCATGGGGCCGACTGGGTTGCTGTGACCCACACAAGTTTTGTTGCTAGAATGGCGGGTCAAGATGCTGAGAGCCCAAGACGGGCGGCGTCGCCTAGCAAGAGAGCCGCGAACCCTGAGGACGAAAACTCCCAATTGATTGAGTTGGTAATGAATCTGGAGGAGAAGGTCTCTTCCCTAGAACAGGAGATCACGGTGCTGAATTCTGAGCTGAAGGAATGCCGACAGGTGGTCTAAGAAATGGCTAGTACCTTTGGAGGTGGTGGCATTACTGATATGAGGAGTGAAAATGGAATAGATGTCTATATAGATAAGTTTGCTCCAACATGCGGTGTGTAACGCCCCTGTTGTTGCTTATGATCCTAGTTCTAGGCTTCGGATTCCTGAACTGAAGGCCTATGGTGGTGCTCTTGACGTGAAGGAGGTTGAGAACTTCCTCTTAGACATCAAGCAATACTTCCTTGCTGCGAACATGGAGAACGAGGCGAGGAAGGTGTCAACTGCGACGATGTATTTAACGAGTGATGCCAAACTGGGTGGCACACCAAATATGCTAAAATTGAGGCCAACCAAGTGCGAATAAATACTTGGGCCTTTTTTCTGGAAGCTATTTGATAGAAATTCTTCCCGGAGAACGTGGAGTATAATGCCAGATGGGCATTGCGGAAGTTGGAGCATATAGGTTTCATGCGAGATTATATGAAAGCCTTCTAGGCGCTGATGCTGGATATCTGAGACAAATCGGAGAAGGACAAGCTCTTCACCTTCATAGAGAGCCTAAAACCGTGGGTGCGTCTTAAGCTGCATTGTCAACGGGTGACTGATTTAGGGAAGGTAGATGATTTCTAACCCTATACAGAATAAGCCGAGTGGGGCAAAATCGTTCAGGAGTAACTCCAATAGAGGTGGGAGAGATCGAAAGGCCCATGCACAGAGTAGTTTATAGGACAGTTCAAACAGGAACAAGCCCCAGGAGAACAAGCAAGGGGTGTAGCAGAAGAGCAATGGATGATTCCTTGAGATGACCCACATAGATATCAAGACTGCCCAAAGAAACAATTGCTGAATGCGTTGGCGACATTTATTGACAAGACGTTTCCTGCAAAGCCTATGGAGCCACGAGCATTTGCAAGTAGCGAGAATAATTTGGAGGAAAACGACGACAGCTTGGGTGCCATCTCTCAATGGTGCAACACGTTGTCTCATTGGATGGAGGCGAAGAAGACCGTGCCACCTTGGGCTAGGAAGACTGTTCTGGCTCTAATTAGGAGCCATCCTGAAGAAGAAACACACCCTGAAATCCTAAAAAGAAAGAGTTGATGTGAAGATTCATGGCAAGCTCATCCGTGCCATTATTGATACTGGAACTACCTAAAACTACCTTGCGAGCACCAAAGTAGAGAGACTTGGGCTCGTGCTAGAGTAGGGAGTTGGGTGGTTGAAGGTGATTAACTTGGCCGTAGAACTATTTTTGGAATGGCCAATCTGTGCTGATTAAGATTGGTCCTTTTGAGGGCAAGACCAACCTTTTTATCATGGTGATGGACGATTTCAAGCTCATCCTTGGGCTTGAGTTTTTGCGAGACATACGTACCGTGATTTTACCACATGCTGATTCACTGATGATGTTGGGGACTAAATCTTGTATCATCCCCAAATTGGCCATGTGGACTGGCGAGAAAAATCTATCAGCTATGCAGTTTGAGAAGGGGTGCTGGCGGAACGAACCATCCTACTTGTGCACTCTTTACTTTGAAGAAATCGAGCAGGCATGGGGGCCTATTCCTGCCGTAATGAAGAACTTGTTAAAGAATTCGAGGACATGATGTCTAACGAGCTGCCTGGGAAGCTAACGCCGTAGAGGGCAGTGGATCACGAAATCGAGTTGGTGCCTGGCACGAAGCCTCACACTAGGGCACCGTATAGAATGTCGTAACCTAAGCTTGTGGAGGTTAGGAAGAAGTCGAAGGACATGTTAAAGAGAGGCATTATCAAACTTGCTAAGTCGCCGTATGGAGCGCCGATTCTATTCCAGAAGAAAGTCGACGACTCCCTACTTATGTGTTCTGACTATCAGGCACTAAATAAAATCATTATGAAGAACAAATATCCCATACCACTGGTGGTGGACTACTTGGATTGTATAAGTCGGGCGAAATATTTCACGAAGATAGACTTGAGATCGAGCTACCGTCAGATCCGAATCAAGGAGGGCGATGGGCGAAGATGACAGTAGTCACCTGGTATGGATCTTTCGAGTTTCTTGTCATGCCTTTCGGCCTGATGAATCCTTCCGCAATCTTCAACACTCTAATGAACCAGGTATTCCATGGTTTTCTTGATGAATTTGTAGTGGTGTACTAGGACGATATTATTATCTAAAGTAGGACCTTGGTCGAGCACGTTGAGCATCTGTGGCAGGTTCTAGCGAGACTCCGTGAGAACGAGTTATATGTGAAGGTGTCGAAATACTCGTTTGCTCAGGAGATTATCAATTTCTTGGGGCACAATGTGGAGAGAGGACGTATTCAGATGGACCCCAAGAAAGTTTAGGCTATCGAGGAGTGGCAACCACGAGTGATGTTCATGACTTGCGTTCATATCTTGACTTGGCGAATTATTATATGCGTTTTGTGAAGGGCTACTGCGATATAGCATGGCCCATGACATACTTATTGAAGAATACCGTGACTTGGAATTGGACACTCGAATGCCAAGTAGCCTTTGACACCTTGAAGATAGCGATGATGACAGATCCTGTGTTGGTTTTACCAGATATGTCGAAACCTTTTGTGGTGGAGACCGATGCTTCAAACTTCACACTAGGAGGGGCCCTAATGCAAGATAGCCACCCAGTTGCCTTTGAGAGCAGGAAGCTAAAAGACGTACGTGATGCTATTCAGTGCACGAAAAGGAGTTGCTTGCCATAGTTCATTGCCTTAGACAATAGCAACATTATTTGTTAAGCTTTCCCATCGTGGTCAAGACGGACAACATTGCAATGAGCCATTTCATGACTCAACCGAAGTTAGCCCAGCTGCTCGAAACTTGAATTGATGAAGACGAAGGAGAAGGTGACTAAAGCGATCCTGAATCATCGAGTTACGAGTACCGCAAAGTGCAATCATATAGAGTACTTGGTGAAATGGAAGGATGCAACAACGAGCAGAACACTTGGGAGCGGGTGACGAACCTTAAGGCGTTCCAACCTCCTGTTGAAGCTTATAATGCTTCCGATGCACGGAGGATGTCGCCATCTTAGGTGGGGGGGAATGTCAAGGGCCGCCTGCACTCTCGGCACCCTTGATGCACATTCGGCCATGCAACCTTCGCCGATAGACGTTGACTTCCGTATTTTTAGAGTTTTAGGCGTAGGTCTTTTGTTTTGTACATTTTGTACACACGTAAATACTTTTATTTACTCATGGGGGCCGTTATGTCTCTTGAGGTGCGATTTTCAACCTTTCTAGTATCTACTGGTATCAATAGGAAAAATCTTTTTAAGATTATTATAGGGGGAATGAGTATTCAGAGCTTGGTGTAGTCTACGTGCTAGTGTCCCCCCTAAGGCGACACTAGCACCCTCCAAATTATTGTATTGTTCATTTCGGGCTAGGAGATTGTAAAAATTGGAAGGGGCTTCTTAGTTAAGGACTTGAAGAAGTCCCAATCTTGTAATCCTAAACACAGGTTAGTACATCCAATGTAGTAGTGGGGACCTTTAAGGTCTCCAAGTTAAAACTTTGAAAATACTCTCCCAGTGATTCTCATTCTTTTAAGAAGTAGGAAAAAAGAATCATGATTGTCTTTTTACGTTGTTTACTGCTGGTAAATTAGCGTGGAAAGAGAGCAAAATTCTCCAAACGATTGGATTGATCCTAGGGGCAATGGTTGAACCACTGTTCGACCGATCATGTAAAGGTGGTTAGAAACACATCTCACTTGACCCTAGTGGTATAGCGGTGGATAAGGGCAACCTTCTCGAAGCATGACAGGTGCTCCTAAGGATCCGTGCTCCCGTCGTACTCTGATAGGTTGGGTTCCTTCTAATTGAGGGAAAGTTTGCCTGCCATAATTTCTTCACTGAAGGGAGTGCCCTTCTGGCCGCCTTGGGGACTCTAAGGACACGCTTCTGCAGGTATAAGAGGTATTGCTGAAAATTATCAATGTGCGCCCTCTAGTCCCTAGGGGCACCTTTTTGTGGGGGAGGGTGCTCCCACCTTCTTCCCGAAGGGATGTCCTGTCGCAAGGTTCCTTGCACATTAAAAATTAGTTTAGTAGGGACATTGGCATTAGGTAATGAAGCTGGGCCCTGAACAGAGGTAGTAATGGTCCGTTGGAAGTCCTCCAACCTAAGGGGGACCGTCCTTCTGGTGGAGTCATCCGAGGTGGTGGTAGCTCCAACTATTGTAGCTTCCATTGTTCTCACGTCTTAATTCTGTGTTCCCATAGATGGTGCCAATGATGCATGTAAAAAACACACGTATGGAATAGATGATACAATCAAACAATGCGGTGCTCGATCTACATGGAGTGGGAAGTGGTGAAATAAGTGTTAGAAGGTAAAAATGGTCAAATGAGTGAGGAAGACAGTGTTATTCCTTGATTGTATGTACAATAAAGAGATTTATACGGAGTCACAGTTTTAAGTACAAAATTATAATGCTCCTTTAGGTTAACATGGTAGCAAAAAGGTAACAATTGTAGTAGGTAGGCTCAAAAAGTGTAAAACAAATAAAAAAATATATGAATGTGTTAATGTGTCCCCTTCTTCCACTGAGAGAACTCTCTATTTATTGGCGACCACAAGGTTGTTGGAGAAGGTTCAAATTTGGGGGAGCATGACCTCAAAATTATTGGATAATGATCCCCCTCAGATTTGGTACCGAGTCCCCAGCACAGACTGATTCCCCTTTGACTCGAGGGACAACTAGAGGATCTTCCTCAAATTTGGGGGGAGTGTTGGAGTCTGCTGCGTATCTTTTGGGGGTAAAGGTTTCTTCTCGATTTTTGTGCAAGGTGGTTGAGGAGCCTTCTCCCAGTTGGACCTCAAGTATGTTTGGATTTATAGTACTTTTCCCTGGTGCCCCACATATCCCCTAAAGGCTGTTGGTCCTTATCTGATTCTATGAGGAGATCTCCAGAGGTCCTGTGTGGCTGCCACCTAGGTCCCCCATGGGCGCTTTGTAGAGGACGTTTGACTTAGCTGAGGGATTTCAAGTCCTTAAACTTCCTTGTGGGCCTGTAAGGCCTTCTTGGATTATGGCACTCTCGGATTTTAGCCAATTTATTTTCTGTGGGGGCCTGTCGGTCCCCCTGGGTCTCTTGGGTCCTCTCCTGAACTGGGGCCCCTGTGGGGCAACAAAGGCCATGCATTTTTTTCTTCTTTTTAGACTACTTGGGTCTTTTTGGGCCAACCCATGTTTATGCACATCTACATTATTAGATTAATAATTTTGTTGCTACAAAAAAATCGCTCGTTCAAGTAAGTTCAATGTTTGGGATCTTTGGGCTTAGATTTGACAATGTTTGGGAAGGGAGCCTGCAAAAAACAAGTTAGCACTCTAATGCCGAAGTCAGTTATAAGAATAATAATTAGAAACAAGAAGCTTAATAACCAGTAATGAATCTATGCTAGAATGTTTAAATGATAGGCTAAAAGTGCATGCAAATGTTGAGAGTGTTACCTCCTATCGAGGGGAGAGGAGCCCTTTTTATAGCCCTTATCCCCTACCAGCTAGACGAATCCAGTCTCCTTGGGACTTGGGAGGGTAGTTATTGAAGACAATAAATTTCATCTACTAAAGGGATCTTCTCGTCCTTAAACTAGGATTTCTGACTATTGGGGACTTAACCCCCAAACAAGTAGGATTTTTTTCTTGGAACAAAGCCCCTGGCATTCCTAGAGAGTGGTTGAGATAGGTCAAACAACCTTCCCAGATATCGGGCATCCTTCACAATGAGGTGGTGTTGGGCCCCTACCCATTAGAGTAGGGGAAGTGAATGATGCCCCAAAACAATACAAGGCCTAAGAAAGAGCCCAACTGGAAGGAAGCCCAAGACGGATTTAAGGTTGCAAGTGGCCAAAGGGGTAAAACATCTAAGCCCCCAATAAATAGAGGAGGTCAATTAAGTTAAAAAGCCTACGAAGGCTCATGGAGACCTAGGAAGCTTGCGGGGGCTACAAGCATGGTGGCCATTGGAGACATCCCATTCACACACGGCCAAGCTTCAACCGAACAACTCACAAGAAGGGTAGTACTGACCTGGCCACCATGTATGTAGCCCTTAGGCCCCCCGCAAGCCTTGCCACTCTCCTGGAGCTTCTGTAGGCCTTTTCACTTAATATACCTCCTCTGCAGGTTGGGGGCTTAGATATGTTTCCTCTTGGGCCACTTGCAACCTTAAATCCTTTTTGGGTTTCCTTATGCATTGCTCGTTTTTTGGCCTTGTATTTTTTGGGGCATCATTTAGTTCCCCCCACTCTAATGGGTAGGGGTGAAACAAGTGGGTCGGCCGGGAAAGCGCTGCTGAAGCACAAATAATAAAATATTATCGAATTAAAGCATAAAAAATCCAATCAAGAGGTGTACCCTTGATCTTATGAGAATTTGGTGTACAATAAATAAAATACCTAGAATGAACAAGAAAAATCGAGAGATACAAATTTGAAAGGAAGTCTTACCCTCATCGTTTTCTTGAATTGGCTGCAAGCGTTGTCCCATTTTCAACCGGTTCTTTCTTAACGAGGTTTCAACCTTTGGAACCCTCTAAAATTTCTACTACAATTGCAGGAAGATCCTCCTTTTTCTCATGCTAGTAAGGGAAAGAAAGGGAAGGGAGAAATCGTAATCATATTATTAATTAACGATTTGATTTCTCTTTGTTCCTTCTTGGATTTAATGAACCAAGAGGAACCAAGATGGAGAGAGATGAGAGAGGCTGAAAATTCGTGTTTATTTGTGATATGAGGGCTTGTTAGTATTTTGACCTAACCAAAAACTACTAGATAAAACCTAGCTTTTCCAACCTTTCCCCTCACAAACCCTAGCCAATATTCCCACCTTTTTGAAGCTCAAAATTTGGCTATCACCATCTCTAATATCAACCAACATGACATTTGACCTAGACAAGGCCAAATCGGGTTATGGGCTTAGTCTAAAGTGGATTAGGCTCTAAATAGATCAAACTTATGTCCAATGAACCTAAATTAAATCTAATTTAATCTTAAGTCCATCGCTTTAAGTGCTTTAATCCAATTAAAAGACCTAAGACCATTCTTTCATTTAATTTATAAAGCTAATATGTATATTAAATCAAGGCCAATTTAATTAATTCAATTTATTTAAAAAGCTCAAAATCAAAAATTAATTAATCCAATCAATTAATTTTGAGAAAATTCAACCCATGGATTTTTATATAAATGATCTAATCATTTATTTTCTCCAAGGAATTGATTAATCTAATTAAATTAATCTCCATCTTACGGAATTAGTTTTAAATTAATTCCATCATATTTAGGTGATTAGAGTGTGAATCTTTAGGTTCACCCTCAATTAGGCTTAGGCGTATTCTCAATACAATTAATTAAAATCTAATTTAGTTAATTTTTTTTATTAATCCATAATCAGAAATAGCCCATTACCATGGATGACCGTATTACAAGAGTCTATGACACTAGAGACTAGATGAATAATGATGAACATTTAAACACCCAAATTCATACGAGTAAGGTCCTTCCATCTACTGTCTCCTGGCCTTAGTTTACGGCATGAAATTGGGCGTCGATTCATATTTTGGATTAGACATCTAGACTTAATAACTTAAGACCTCTCGTTTACTTTACTAAATTATCATGTAAAAGTCTATCCCACTGATTCAGTCACTATGGCCATAAATTATAAAGAACACAAGTCTCAAAGCGTATAGGAGATGCTACTATCATAATACTGATAGGGAACGAATTCTTTCTTGAAACGCAACATCCTTAATATATATTTTGACTGCACTAGATAAGGCTTACAACACGTATCTTTTGACACAGTCATTCTCGTAAGATCTAAGCTATAGCTATCATATGCATGTGAATGTCATGGTTCCTCAATTTCAAGGGCTAATCTCGTACTATCAGAGCTGGGAATCCCAGTCATACTGACCAAGTTTTAAGATGCTTCTATATGATGATTCTACGAGTCAGCTCAGTCAGTCAACTACCTTGCGAACCAACCCCCTAAGTATTGCTCAGACCTACGTCTCCTACCATCAAAATACGACTACAACACTTAACGCAAGTCTTTGTAGGACACACGATGCCCTGTCTCGAGGTCCTTGATTTGGAATGTTTCAAACCAATCCATAAAAGTTGGGTTTATGGCCAACCAATGCGCAACATAACTTCTTGGACTTAACTGTGTGGTCTGTGAGCTTTGTTATGCAGTTAAGAAAGCATTGACATAATGAAATAAACACAACAAAGAATCATTCCATTGATTGAATATTACTTTTACTCAAAACATAAATATTACATTACATTGAAATTGTAAGAAATTGATTACAAAAGTCCAATGTAATTGGCTTGTTGGTCACGTATCCTAACAATGGGCCCAACACCACTTTATTAGAGTAGAGTGCTTGTTTGCTCTCTATCCTAACCTAGGGGTCCCTTGCTACTGGGGGGAAGCTCCGTGTAGGAGTACCCTCTATCGCATGCTTGAAGTAAAAGGGAACATCCATCTCGGAACTGATGTGACCTTTGAAAAGAGTTTGACGACTGCTTCAATTATGGCCTATGGCATGATGATAGCGCATGGGCGAAAGTTGCAATGATGTGGTGCCAATGGTTTATGGTAATCCCCAATAGCGTGAGGTTACCTTTAGCTATAGAGACGAAAATGAGCCTTTATTGCCTTGATTTCAATCATTTCCTACCCTTACTATAACTTCGTCTCTTCTTCTCCCCAGGTCCGGCGCTTTTGGTGGTCTAACATTTTCTTCCTCACCTATCTTCTTTGCTTTCTGGTAAGTGTTTTAACTCTGCATTTTTATGTTTGCCACGTCTATTGTTCCTATCTCAAGCTCTTGTCTTTCTTTTGTTCTTTGCTTTTCTTTTTTTCCCTTGGAAAAATAGCCTTCTCCAACAAACCAGTTCGCTTTATTGGAGAAATTCCAATAGCTATTATGATGATCCCACCAAGGTAACTTGGCGAAGGACGGGCTGTGGCTTGTCCTTCGGCCATTTGCCCTAGAGGTGGAGCATTTGTAGAATGGGGGTACAACCGCATTATTAACAGAACCTCCATGAGGTCACCTTAAAGGAGGAGGAAGATAGGGGAGAGGACCTCGGGAAGAAGGAGGAAAACTTGAAAAGGAAGAGGAGGAACTCTCCTTAGTTGGGGGTGAGGGAGTGAGAGCCATCGACCTCATATTCTTATAGATCGGGTACCCTTAGTATTCTGGGAGGCAGATGCCCATCTACTGAGGGAGGATCATGAGGTACTTGAGACCTTCACCATATTTATCCCCCACCTAGATATCTATCTTAGAACCCCCAACACCCAATAATTTATGTTTCTTCACGGCCTAGATTGGAGAAGAGGGGCTTCACTTTACTGTTTCTCCCTTTTATTGTGAGTGGCCGAACGTTTAGGGTCCCTTTGAACCAACTAAAATCCTAACTCCTTCTGCCTACTGGCCGGCTTCGCCATAGTCATAAGTTATCATAGAGTCGAGCCTTTAGGTGAGAATTTTTATTCTTGTTTTTAATTGGAAAAATTGGAACTGGGTATCATCTAGTTCTTCCCCTTTCATAGGGTTCATTTTTGGCCTGCTTCGAGTAGCTAGAACGAGAGTTATTTTATTGTCGTGCCACCGATTCAATAGGATTTTCCTTGTGAATGGCTAGCAGACCTTCCCCTGGCTACACCATACTCCATCTGCAGCTGAAGTGCTGAATTGGTAACCCTCCTAGAGAGGTTGAATCATATCTTGTGGCTGTCGGGGTTTGGTGGATGAGGAGCTCATTTCTTATTATTGTTTAAGCCCTTAGGAGGTCCTTTTGGAATGGAATTTGGGTATTTTTTGAATGCCCCCATTACACAAGTTTTGATGGCAATTCAAGGAAAAAGATTGCTAGCCCAGCCCATAATGGCTAAAGAAGGGTGTACCCGACCCAAGTCGGATAAGTATTGCTGCTTCTGTAATGATTATGCGCATATCATGGAGGAATGTTGGCACTTGAAGAATGAAATAGAATGAGTGATTCAAAATAGATACTTACAAGAGTTTGTGTACAGGGAAAAGGCTTAGAGAATGGGATGCTATCAAAAGAAGGAGCATGCTAAGAGGAAAGCTCTGGAGGAACCTAGCCTGAATCCTCTTAGGAAAGAAGGACACAAACCCTTAGTGTCTGGACACCTTGAGGATCCTAATCCCCCTCGGGAGGAGGTCATCCGCATGATTGCAGGAGGACCTACGGGAGGAGACTCCCATAGGGTAAGGAAGACCCAGATATGGGAAGTGGAGAAAGTCATCCTAGATAAAATCCTGGATGTGGAAGCAATCATGGACACACCAATCATCCAATTCAGGCTAGTCGGTAAAGCCGAATTAGCCCTACCTAACAAGACCACCTTGGTGATCACGACCACCTTGGCTAATTACGAAGTGAGGTGAATTTTCATTGACTCCAAAAGCTCGACTAACATTCTATTAGGAGAAAAGTACATCAAATGTAATTGAGAGAGTCTCTTTGGAGCCAGTAGATACAACCCTGTACGACTTCACATGAGAGATGGTCCGTCCATGGGAACGGTGGTGCTTCCCCTCTCCATGGGAATAGAACCCCTCAGAAGAAATTGCCTAATAAAATTTCTGGTGGTGGACATCCCCTCCGCGTACAATGTGATTTTGAGAAGACGTACTCTTAACATCTTGCAAGCAGTAATGTCCACTTTCCAAATGAAGATTAAATTCCTCATGTGAGATGGAATAGGGGAGGTCAAAGTAGACAAGCTACAATCCAAAAAATGTTATGTAGAAATAGTACGAAAGGGACAAAAGCGTGGCGTAGAGGATTTGTCTTTGTAAGAATCTCGTAAAGGTCAGGGAAAAGACTCTGTACGCTCAAAATGGATAGGTTTCGAAAGGGAGGGTCCTGCTAAAGTTCAGCTCCCAGAGGAACTTCTCACTTTAGAGTTGATACTGGGAGACCTTGAAAAAACCACTTGTATTGGTTCTTAAATGCAAGAGCAAATCTAAGAAGACTTAATTCAATGCCTCCAATGAAACACTGCCATATTTGCTTGGGCCCCTTAAGACTTGGAGGGAATAGATCCAAAAATTATAACATGTAACCTCAACATGGATCCCTCCAAAAAGCTGGTAAAAGAAGATGAGGGACTTTGGGCCTGAGAAAGATAAGATCATACAGGCTGAAGTAAACAAGCTCATTGTTGTTGGACACATTAAAGAAATACTATTTCCCAAATGGCTATCTAACCTGGTACTAGTCCCCAAGCAGGAGCCAAATGACAGATGTGCGTAGATTTTTTAGATCTCAAATAAATTTCTTTTTTTATACTTCTTACTACCAGATAGTGTCCATAAATCTCATAATAAGTGCCTAAAGATTCATAGTGAACTTCGATGGGAGTTTCTCTTGAAACAATAACGCATTGATCTAGTCGCTACCAGAGCCACAAAGGACTATCTAAACTGATTTGTTTTTACCGATAAGCTCCAATTGCATCATAGGAATTAGAAAAAAAAACTTGCCCAAAAGACTTCTACCCTCTCCCAAGGGTCGACTAATTGGTAGGTTCCACTTCTGGGTGTTCTTAAGCATGATGGATGTCTCCTAGGGATACTATTAAATTATGTTAGCCCTTGAGGATCATAAAAGGGTCAGTTTTATTACCTTTTTCGGGGACATTTGCCCTTCAGACTTAAAAATGTGGGGTCCACTTACCAACTCTTGATAGATAAGATATTCTGACCCCAGCTAGGAAGAAATGTAATTTGGATGATATGCTAGTGAAAGTAGAAAAGCCAACGATCTTCCCGCGGACTTAGAAGAAACATTTAAAGTCTTGCGAAAGTATAAGTTAAAGTTTAAGCCTGCCAAATGCATATTTGGAGTTAGAGGAGGATGATTCTTGGGATTTATGGTGATGGAAAGGGGCATCGAGGCAACCCCTCAAAATCAAAGTAATTTTGGTTATGAAAGCTCCCACCAATATCCATGAAGTACAACATCTTATAGGAAAGATAACGGCCCTTAGTTAATGCATCTCTAAATCTGGCAAAAAAAAACTTGTCTTTCTTCAAAGTATTGAGGAAGGCTGAAAACTTTGAGGTGGGAACAAACTTCCAGAAGTCGTTAGAAAAACTCAAGAAATACTTGGTAGGTTTCCTGCTACTTGTTCAGTCTTCACCAGGGTATACTTTGTATCTATACATATGACGACTCCTCAGACGATAAGTTTCGTCGTTCTCAAAGAAGAGGAAGGGAAGTAAATGCCTATATATTATGTCAGCGAACTGCACAACGGAACTGATGGATGTTACACCTATCTTTAGAAAATGGATTTTGCCTTGGTAGTGACAACCCCGAAGGCTGCGATCGTATTTCGTCTCCTACTTGGTGGGATTAAGTGATAGAATAGGTGACCAAAAGCCAATTAGATTGGCGGTTTTGAGAATTATTAAGCAATCTTTATTTAAGCAATATTGTCCCGACGAATATGATAAATATTCGTCTTTGACGCATGTGTCTATTGTAGTTAGGCTGCGCATTGGATGGTGGCTATGAAACCAACTTCTGAGGGTTGGTTTGAAATGTTCAAAGTCGAAGACCTCGAGACTGGGCATTGAGAGTTCTATTGAGACTTGCACTGAGTATTGCATTCATTGGCGACAGATGTTGGACATCTATGCAATTTTAGTGGATTAATTGACAAAGATGGTCAACCGACTAAACTGACACGTGGGGATCGTCATATGGAAGCTTTAGAGGCTTGGTCGATATGACTTTTGTCCCCGGCTCTAGTAGTATGGGAGTAGTCCTCAAACTTGAGGAAGCACGACAGTCACGTACATACGATGACTGTATCTTTAATTTGCTCGAGAGGTGATTGTATCACATATATGATGATCATAAGCCTTGTCTAGGTGCAGTCAGAGTATGTAGCGAGGATGGTAAGTTCTAAGAAGAGGATTCGTCCCCTGTCAGTATGTGACAAATGTATCTCCTATGCACTTGGAGATACATTCATGTTTTACTAATCCGTGGCCACAGTCGTTGATCAAATAAGAAAAGGAGGTCCTATATTGAGAAACTTGGTGTAACACGACCTAAAGTATTAAGCATAGATGTCTAGCCCAAGATGAGAACCGACACCTAATTCCATGCCATAGACTAAGGCTGGGAGACGGTAGATGGAAGGGCCGTACCCGTATGGACACGGGAGCCTATATGTTCACACGAAAATTCACCTAGTCTCTAGTTCCATGGACTGTTGCTAGACGGAAATCCATGGTGATGGGCTTTCTTCATTAACCCTTAATCAAGAAATATTAATTATATTAGATTTAATTAATAATAGTGCTGGACACTAGCCCAAGTCTAGCTGAAAGGTGAACCTAAAGAATCACACACAATTCACCGAGAAAGAACAAGGAATTAATTTGAAATTAATTTTATAATATGTAAGTAATTGGATTACTCACACATGGGGATGCATTGGATGGATAACCCAAGTTTTAAATTAAATGGATTGATTTAAATTAGGCTTGACTTTATTTAATTAATGAATTGGATTCCATTAATAAGAGACAATTTAGGCTTGAGTATGTAATTGGATTAAACTCAATTAAATGAGTTTTATTAATTTAGATTTAATTAAAATTCATTGGGTCTTAAATTTATTTTACATAAAATCGCCCCAATGATTGAGGCCCACTAAAAAAATTGATGGAGGGAAAGTTGACCAAAGAATTGAATTTTTAAAAAGTTCTAACTTGGTCATAATTAGACTCTTTTCCATTTGGAATGGATTAAAGAGTTATCTTAAAGATAATAGAATGTATCTAGACACATTCTTGTTTATCTAATTCAAGGTGTATAAATATATATTTTGTATGATTATTAGGGTAATAATTCATTACCCAATACAAAAAAAAAAAAAAGAAAAAAATCCTTCTCCTTCTCCATCATCATTTGGCCGCCCCCTTCATCTTACCTAGGGTGAGTTTTTCGAGCGAAGGAATCAAGGTCTCATTCTTTGGTGTGATGTGAATCATCTTTGGAGGATTCTTACGTTGGAATTTCGGGTGAAAGTTCAACAAAACTAACCGGTTGGAAGCTCGAAATTTAAGAGGTAAATTTTGATTTTAATTTTCGCTTCTACTTTTATTTTCCCAACCATAGCCTCGTATAATTATATTTTATTGTTGCGTAATGTTTCATACTACATCGAATACCCGAAAACTCTAAGGGTGTGCGCCTTGGAGTCGTTTGTTTTTATGCTTCAATTTTAATATTGTACGTTTTTATTTTACCGCTTCCGCTAGTGAGTTCCCAGGTCGTACCACGCAATTTTTGAAGTGGTATCAGAGCTTGGTTCGATGTAGAGGCTATTGGTTTTAAGTGAATAAGCAAGCCAATGTGTTTTAACGGCTTTTGAAGCATGTTTTAATTGCTTATTTTATTGATAATATGTTGGTGAACTGAAGGTGTCCCTCTCGTGGGACTTGAAGGTGTCCCTGTTGGTGGACTACCAGTGTCGGTGTTGAGGGGTGCTAAAATGAGAGATTGAAATAAAAATAAAGATTTCGTGAGTAAAATATGGCAGAAGCACGAGCTGAGAGTTGCAGCAAAATAACAGGACAGTTTCCAGCTTCTTGAAGGTCTGTCTGTTGGGGGGCTGCAGGTATCCGTGTTGAGGGGTGCTGCCTGTATTTATAAAGAAGGAGTCGATCTCCGTAGGAACTTTAGGGCGACCTGCAATTTTGAGAAAGAGGGCGAAAATTTGAGGATAAAGCACGATCTTATCTCTTCTTTGACTTGAGCAGCACTTCTTTGGTTGGAGGATGACTCCCTCTATATGAGGACTCTTCCTCTGCAAGGACTCCTTTTATGTCAATGAGTTCAACTTCTTGAGGGCAAATCCCTTCCCCTAGGGCTGGGCTTGGAAGGCAGGCTTCGTACTAGGCCTTCTTCTTGGGCCGATCTCAATGTATTGGGCTTCCCTCTTGGGTTGAGCCTGGTAATTTTTTAGTGGGCTCATCTTGGATTGGTGAGCCTGGCTTGGACTTTAGATCTCTTCATGGGCCAAATGAGAGGGGGATGCCTTCAACCTCCTTCCTTTGCCAATCTATTTTCTGGGGGCACCCGCCAAGGCCGCCCACCTGTCTGTTTTCTGGGGGACACCCGCCAAGGATCCTCGTCAAATCTTCTTGGGCCTCGTAAGATATTACGGACATCTCGTTTCTTTCTTCCTTTTTGATTACTTAGGCCTCTTTGGGCTAACCTATCTTTATACACAATATATAATGCATGCGATTTTAGCACAAGTTCAACAGACTTGAACTTGAGCGATGGGCCTAGACTGACTGAAAATGAGTTTGAAAGAAAAAGGACCTGCAAAACAAAACGTTAGCACTCCGACGCTCAAGTTAATATTGAATTTGAGGAATGATAATTCGAAATAATGAAACTTTATTAAGAAAATAAAGCATGATGATGAAAAGTAGAAGCAAAATTGTGTTTAACAGTGCAGTATGAGTGCAGCAGAATGATAGCCAGATTTCAGCCTGTTGAAGGTAACACCCCCCCCGGGGAGAGGATCTCTATTTATAGGGAAGTGTCCTCCATCAAGGAACTAATTGTGTTTCCTAATTCTGTAGTAAAAGGATAAAATTGGTAGAGATAAGACATTCGTCTATTTCTTAATCAAGTTCTTTCTTGATTTTTAGACTATTTTTAGTTTGTGTTACCAAAACAACTACACAATGACTCAATTTATAGACGTTCGTAGAGCAAGGTACGGGAGGTAGTTAGGGCGAACCAGGTAGTGTTGGATAGCTGCAGGTGTTAGCTACATAATAGAAAAGAATTTTAGGATTTAAACTTATCTAAATGAAGATATGACCGCTTTATCGAGTCTTGTCCAGTCTGTCGGAGTATATCGGGATTTAGTTACTTGCTGACTAATGAGTTGATTCCAGTTCGATTTCTCAGAGTTAATTGGAGATTTTTTTACTATCCCCCGTTTTCTTATATTTTGGGTTTTGAAGAAAAATATTTGAGAGAGCATCAGTAATTATTTCACATAACGAGGCCCGAGTGATTTAGAGTCTTTTTTATTTAATTTCTCTTTATGTTGTTTGATTAATGAGGTAGATTAACCTATAATATGAACATTGTTGTTATTATAGTTGAAATATGTTTTGATTAAAACCCTCTGATGACTGATATTCAAATTAACAACCAACTTATATAAATTAGGAAAAAATATTATTTTAGTTCGAAGTATGCCTAATTTTAATTTTAGTCCGATAACTATGTCCATTTTTGTTTAGGTCCAGTAATTTATGAAATTGCTTATTTTTAGTCCTCTGAAAGATTTTCGGACAATTTTACCCCTATGAGTGCATATGGACTAAAACTGCATTTCAAAAGTTTAATAGGGGTAAAATTGTCCGAAAATCTGTCAGAGGACTAAAAGTAAACAATTTCATAAGTTACTGAACCTAAACAAAAATAGACATAGTTATCGGACTAAAATTAAATTAGACATATTTAGCGGATTAAAATAATACTTTTTCCTTAAGATATTGAGCCTTTTTAGAGTCTGTGTCTGGTAGAATATCTTCTACAGACTTAGTTCGAGTACCATAAATATGAGTATATAATTTAATTTATATAATAATATCTTATTTTTTGTATTTTAATTGAATTTGTTTGTTAATTTAAAATATCAATAGTGAAGGATAAAATAATGAACCAACTTTTATTAGAAAAAGAAAAAAAATGAAACTAAATAAGCTATGTTGTTAACAATATTTGAGTCTTTCAACTCTTGAAGTTAAGAAGACGAGAAGTAAAGGGAAGAAAAGGGGGGTAATGCACAAAAATATGACCCCACTCAGTCACGTGTTTTCCAATTCTCTCCGGCCCCATTTACATGACCCGCGGCCGCACTTTGAGTCTTTGACTCCCGCTGCTCATCCACATGTAATAACATCAAACACTTGGGGGGTGGGGGGGCAGGGGGCGGGGGTGGGGTACATGCAAATTCCACTCCTTGCGAAAGATAATCATAATAAAAGGTTTATTTTACCATTACAGCTAGAAGAAAGATACTAAATTCACTCTCCCAAACCCAACTCTTCACCCCTTTCAGCCAATCCTACGTGCTCCATCTATCTCACTGTTCCTTTTATTTTATCATTATTATTTTTGGAATTATGTGTCTGAATTTGCTGGAATATGGTGCGTGATCAGTGATTCTAGCGTTTGAGCTGGACCGGATTCGTTACTGGAGGAATTAAGGATTTTAGGGTTTCTTTAGGTTTTTCATGGAAAACATTGAGACGTTGTTGGCTGCAGTAGCTCAGACTCAAGGCTTTGATGATGATGAGCCTGTTGCTTCTACTGCAGCGGAGGTAGGTTTGGAGGATTCCGAGTCTTCACCGGTGGTTCGGGGAGAAACTAGCGGGTTACAACTGACTGGAGAGGTTTCCCGAGATGCTCGTCCGTCTGCAGTGGTGGATACGCCTCCTCCTGCTCAGAATACGGCATTTTCGGCGGTGGGCCATGTGATCGGCGCCGGAGAGAGGCGGAAGAGAGGACGGCCGCCAAAGGGGCAGCTAGCGGCGAAGCCTCCACTACCGAAGCGGAACAAACAGGAGGATGAGGAGGAGGATGTTTGCTTCATTTGCTTCGATGGGGGTTCTCTTGTACTTTGCGATCGCAAGTGAGTTTACTTCTTGTGGGTGGTTTAAATTTTCAAGTTTGACCAGGAATTAGTTTGTTACGAGTTCGTTCTTCCTTCTCTTTAAGGATATTATTACTTCCCTGTCGTCTATGATGGTGTTGAAGGAAGTCTTCTTAGACTGTTATCTTCGTAGTTTCTTTGGTAGTGTATTGAATTTCTTTGGCAAATGCTTAGGGGCTGTCCAAAGGCTTACCATCCAGCGTGTATTAAGCGGGACGAAGCATATTTCAAATCAAAAGCAAAGTGGACTTGCGGTAAGTTTCCTTTCCATTGGTAAGATATCAAAATTTGTATTTCCCTTTCTTGGTTTAATTTAAGTCTCTTCCTGTTTGTTTTCTTGGCTTACGGTGTGGAATTTAGTCTAAAGTATTTGGAGCTATTTCATGATTTGCGAACTATTCTTGGGGAACAAATCCAGTAGAGATGTTTTAGATGTTCATTAATATGTCGCATGAAGAAGGCTTTATTGTTAATGTCTTGCCAAATATGCATTTATTGCAGTGATTACCTGTTTTATTTGATTGCTTTGCCAACATGGCATTCTCTTCCCTTCCCCCCCACCACCACCTTGATGCTGAGCTGTTACCTGATGCAGTGCTGCTATGATGCCTATTTAAGTACTTCTTGTTGCTATTGCTTTCAGGTTGGCACATATGTAGTGTATGTCGGAAAGCTTCTCATTATATGTGCTACACTTGCACCTACTCATTGTGCAAGGGATGCAGAAAAGATGCGGATTACTTATGTGTTAGAGGAAGCAAAGGTTTTTGCTCGGTGTGCATGAAAACTATCATGCTGATTGAAAATAAAGACCAAGCAAACAACGAGTCGGTATGCAAAAATTTGATTCTTGACATGTTACTGAATTGAAATAATTGCTTTCCAAAACTCTCTGGCTGTGGTCGTGTTTAAATTGCTGTTAAGATAACATTTAACCATTCATTTATAGTGCTTATAAAGACTTTTCTTTAATCCTTTATTAGGAAGGTGAGGAACTGGTTTTTGTTCATCTCCTGATGTTTCTTGAACTCAACTCTTGTATGAATTTTAATGTTCCAGCTGGAGATCTGGTCAATCAGGAAATTAGCATTTATGAGGACTTCCATTGTTTCTTCTTTTCTGTGTTTCTGCATTTGCATGTTAATCGTTCCAAAGCTATGAGTAGCTTTTAAGAAGTTATATTTGTTCAAAGTCCGGATATTGAATTTACTTTCGTATTTAGGATCAAATGGCGGTTAACCACCGAGGGTGATTAAGTTTAAAGTTGTAGTTTGTTTTCTGAATCAATTATTGAATTTGAAGAAATCATCTCCAACTATATTTCTAGTTGATGTGGGCATCTAATTGGTCATTAAATGCATTCATCCTAGATAAACAAACAACTTGCCAATTATTCCTTACAGTTTCTGTGGTGAGAGAAAAAGCACATGTGGAGGAATCTTTGCTTTAAACCAATAACATTTATCCATCTGTTCTTAACTTGTCTGCAGTTTGACACATATTTCTTGACATGCACATTAAGAGGCTTTATTGAGTAAGTTATGTAGTTTTTTTAACTGAGCTATCATGTTGGAAGTTTTATAAAATTAAAAATGGAAGCATCTGATCACCATTGGTTTACATACTTGTTATTTTGATGATTGACATAATTTGAGAGCTTATCAGGGATGAATTTTGCTTGTGGGAAATTCTTGCCCTGTGTTAATGAAAATCTGGTCTTGTAGTTAAAGCATGCTATTTATACGGAAAAGAAATCAAGGAAGAGTATATTTCTCAGTTGAATGTGGTTCAAATTGAGTTTGTGACTTGAAATCATTTTCGGAGGATTTGCATTAAATGCCTTTTATTTTTCTAAGTTCTTCTCATGGAAATTATATTGGGACCCACTCTGTTAGTAAACATCTAACATGTAAAGGAGAAAGGAGTATCCATCTTTCACTGCCCAATTCTTTTTTGGGCATGTCTTATCAAATATTTGTTGTCTAAGTCTGTCTTGTTTCTTCCTAGCCTTCGTATCATCTGGCTTCATCCAAAGATCAGAGAGAAGCTTCTCAGGGAGTAGTGAAATTATCTTGACATTGGCATGCAGGAGGCTAGCCATACTTTATGCTGCTGTGCTAATTTGCATTTCTCCATATTTGGAGCATATTGTATTTTCTGCAAACTATGTGAACAGAGAACAAGAAAACAGACATATATCATGAAGGTTCTGACCTTTAGGACCAGGTCTCTTTTTAAAATGAATAAAATCTAACTCTTTGAGCAGGAAGTCGTTTAGTAACGCTTCCTTGTTGTAATCAGAATGTGGATGGAAATTGTACTCTGGCATGAAATATCACTTTGTTGCCTTCGAATATGTAAAAAATTTTGAACTTATGCCATAAGTCTGGGATTGTTTATGCAGGTTCAAGTTGATTTCGATGACAAAACTAGCTGGGAGTATCTCTTCAAGGTGTATTGGGTGCACTTGAAAGAGAAGTTATCGTTGACACTGAGTGAGCTCACTCATGCTAAAAAATCATCAAAAGATGTAGCTGCAGTAGCTTGCAAGCCCCAGTTAAGTGACGTCCTTCATACTGCAGTTGATGGAAAGGTTTCTATTTCATACAGGAATACCGGACATTTGGAGTTGAATAAGCCACATGTAGAGATTAATTTGCTGCAGAGTGATCGGTTAGCGACAGCAGTGTCGAGCATTGATAACCATGGGGCAAAACTAAATAGGGACAAGGTGGAAAATGGGCAAAGTCATAGCATAGACACAGTAAAACAGAACATTGATGAAGTCGCTGATGAGCCAAGTATTAACAAAGCTACTTACAAGCCAAGCATTGAGAAAAATGAAGCCTATCCCACCATTGTCAAAGATAGTGACAAGCCATGCATCTGCACAATAACAAGTAGCAAAGAGCCAGACAAGCCCTCAATTGACTGTACTACTGAATGGGCATCTAAAGACGTCTTGGAGTTTGTTGCACACATGAAGAATGGTGATACATCAGCTATATCTCAATTTGATGTCCAGACACTTTTGTTTGAATACATAAAGAGACACAACCTTCAGGATCCTCGTAAGAAGAGTCAAATCATATGCGATCCAAGGCTCGAAAATTTATTTGGAAAGCCAAGTGTAGGTCATACTGAAATGTTAAAGCTTCTCAATTATCACTTTGTCATAAAGGAGGATTCTCAGAAGAATTCTTTAATTTCAGCTCGATTTGTTGGTTCTATTGCAAGTGACATGGAGGTTGATGGAAATATTTTTGATTCATCTACGCCAAGTAACAGTAGAAAGCCAAAAACGCGTATAAGGAGCGAAGAGAGAGCACCCCAGAATGATTTAGATGAATATGCTGCAATTGATGTCCATAACATTAATTTGATCTATTTGCGACGTAACCTGATGGAGCATCTTATTGAGGATAAGGACTTCAATGATAAGGTTATTGGGTCGATTGTGAGAATTAGAATATCAAGTGATGATCAGAAGCCAGATGTTTACCGGCTTGTTCAAGTTTTAGGTATAGTGCATGCATTTGTCAAATGTCATGCTTTAGCTTCTTCCTTTGGTTCCTTACTTCTATTGTGCAGATTAAATAGTTCCTTAATATCATTAATTCATTCATCTCTTTATCTGTTATTTAGGGATTAGTAAGGTGGCTGAGCCCTATATCATTAGCAACCGGACAGCAGATGTCATGCTTGAAGTTTTAAATTTAGACAACAAAGAGGTTGTATCAATGGATGCCATTTCAAATCAAGAGTTTACCAAGGTAACTAGAGACAAGAATTAATCAGTTTCTCAACTTATATCTATTGCTTTTGGTTGAATTTAGTAGAAAGTAACTTTACTTTCATGTATTATTTACTGTGTAAGCAAAACTAGTATGTAATTCTAAGTAGTAGTTTTAGTAGTACACTATCTTGCTTGTCCCTTTCTGAACTCTGAAAGAAATCCTTATTGCCTTTACCCTTTGATTATTATTGTAATGCATGTGTGATATTCTGTGCTGTTCACGCAACCACAGGATGTATTTATTAAATCTTTGGTATTGCACAACAATTTCTTTTTGTTTTGCGAGCACAACTTGTGACTTATACCAATATTTGCTTACAGTTGAGTTTAAGACTCAGATAAATATCATACAAGAGGAGTAACGTAATTCTTTTGCTGCATAAGGTAATTGCATTATCAAGATCATGTGTTCAAAATCTAAGTCAAGTCATTTTTGTATGATTTGCTCAATTATATATAGGTATTATGTAAGAATATATGACAGGTGAAATTGAGTTTGCCATCATAATATTATGATATAAAATGCCTATATGGAGTCTTTTATCGTATCAATCATGAGGATACATGTACTAGCAAAACAAATCCACTATGCAATGCTAACTAAGCTTGATTGCGCAATTGATGGCACTTCTTTATCTATTTCTTTGAATACTCCTTGTGGTCATCTAATATTTTATTTTGAAATTCAGGATGAATGCCGGCAGTTACGTCAAAGCATTAGATGCGGACTTTTGAAACAGTTCACTGTAGTAAGTCCTTTTTGTGCATTGTTTTTGAGAACTAAGATATCGTTGTATGACTTGTTTGTGCTTGGTTGCAGGGCGAGGTACAAAAGAAAGCTATGGCACTCCAACCAGTCAGGATCAAGGATGTAAGTTGGTTCCTTTTATGCCTGAATTAAATTTAGTATTAGGCACCGTCAGAATTTCTTTAAAGATGCCAGTTCTGCAGGCCCCTAAAGAAGCAAGAGGAAAAGATAATGAATGACCTCCATTATTTGTCAACTTTCTCATGTTTCTTAGATGTGATTTTATAGTTCTGAGTCTGATGTCTATTATTCTAAATATAGTTGCTGGAGGCAGAGATATTGCGGCTAAATCATCTCCGGGATCAAGCTAGCGAGAAGGGGCGTAAGAAAGAATATCCTTTATTTTCTAACTACCACATTTATTGAATCACATGGAAATATTTGATGGCCCCAGTTTACAAAAGAAAATATGGTGCCTTTACCTGGATGAGCTAAAAGTCAATTTCTTGCACATAAACATTCATTCATTAGATTCAAATTTGACCTACACAATAGTCTCAGTTATGTCAAAATGTACACCACATAGAACATTTTCTCTGTGACTTCTAGACTTTCTGACATGATTACCTATTCATCAATTTAAGAGAAGATTGGAATTGACATTTTGGTCTGTGAAGTCGGATCGAACAAGGAGATGCAATGGAAGTTCTATCCAATTTCATGTTCATCTGTATGATGTGTCATGAGCCAAGTACAGTTTTGGAGCCCTCTTAAATCATTACATGACATTCGATCTTCATATCTTGCATTTTTCAACATGTGATGTTTGTCGACAGTTTTTATGACAATTGGTCAAAATCTGGGTTTACATATTGAGTTTTAAATAGTTATTTATTTTTAGTTAATATTTTTTTCTCTTTCTCCAACTCCAAATATTCGCTTTCAAAATATATATTTTTTTATTATAATTATTTTCATATTATCATTTTTTCTACGGAAAAAAAAAAGTCATAAATGATCTTTAATTATTTTAAATTTACTATGCACATGCATCTAGTATGTATTAATGATGAGTAAATCATATGCCATAACAAAGTATTAAAATGAATTAATAGGAATTCATGGGAAATGGTCTGATGGTGATTCTTCATATTTCTGGGGTCTATTTCTTGAAGGGATGTCTTTTGTACTGTGCTTAAGATGATGCGCCATAACTAACTTTGATTATTTTGAAAGTCTCTGTATTTTTCCATCTGGCACTTTGTCCAGAACTTCCAAGTTTATCTGCTGCAATTCAAAGTGTAGGAGATCTAGTGGTGGATATTGTCCTGCTTTGTGCTCCATAAGGAGTTGCTAAACAAGAAATAGTTAGGTGCTTCTTTATTTCTCTCCAACTCACATGGTATGACAATAGACTTTGCACATGTTTCTTGGAGGTCCTTGACGCTTGTCATGCTTAGAGAATATATAGACAAACTACGGCTGCTAAAATCACCTGAGGAGCACCAGCGCAGACTTTCTGAAGTACCAGAGATACATGCTGATCCAAAAATGAGTCCAGATTATGAATCAGAAGAAGATGCCAGAAGTGGTGAGGACAGTACAAAAGGTACCTTTATCATGGGGCTTTGAAGTCCTGGAATTGTCTTTCTATGAGTTGTTTCATTTGTTAATACCTTTATTAGTTAGGCTTTTAGTGATTGTGCACTTACTGTACAGCAGAATATGTGAGGCCAAGCTACTCAGAGTTTCACAGAAATGGAAGGAAGCCTATTTCTCCTCATAAAAAAGGTGACATTCAAGAAAACAAGCAGAGTAGATAGGTCAGTGGAGATTGATTTCATGGCAATTTTATCACCAATATTTGTATTATTATTTTCCTCAGGTAAAGAAGAGCAATCCATCCAAATGCACAGTAGACTGATAGAGAAAACAAATGCCAGTGGATCAACTAGTTCAGACAAACACATGGATGAAGTCAACAGCAGTAACTTAGCAATTGGTGGAAGGAAAGATCAAGCCATGCAAAGGTCTGGATTAGACACAAACACTGCAACTGTCTGCGTGGGAAACTCACCACCTTTGAATAATATTGAAACTGAGAATTTGTGGCACTACCGTGATTCTAATGGTAAGATTCAAGGACCATTTTCCATGATGCAGCTGCGGAAATGGAGCATGACTGCACTATTTCCACCTGATATGAGGATATGGACAAACCATGAGCAATATGACTCATTACTTCTCACTGATGCTCTGAATGGGCTATTCCATAGAACATCAGAGCTGTCACATAAACCTTCTTCAGGGTCACAGGAACATGGGGCTAGTGCGGGTCCTAGCAGGACTGATAGAGATAGTAAACAAACAGAGGCAGCCTGGTCTAATAATGCAAGGATTTTGTCTGACAATAATACTGGGTGTATGAGGGCAGATGAGTCTGGCTCCTCATGGCCACGCTGCTGGGATTTGCTCAAGGATAATAATTCTAGTGCTGACAATGTCCAAGTACGTAATCTGCTTCCTTCATCAAGCTCAGATACGTATTTGGCTCTGCCTGATCGAGGCCAGGAGAGTGATGAGGTCAAACATGCTTCACAAGATGGAGTAAAGAGTTCAAGTGGGCTGGCTACAAGCCGGATGACCAGTGAACATGAACTTCAAAATCAATCTAATAATGAGGACCCAGTAGGCCTATCTTCTGAAGACAAACTGAGATTGTTAAATATTAATTTGAGTTCAGATGATATGGAATCTGGGCCTGTTCCTGCACCTGTATCAAAGTCATTTGATTCAAGTAACATAGCTGTGAAAGTAGATGTTTTGGATCTTTCTATTCCTACCCCAAGGACTGCAGAAAATCAGCAGTCTGTCTCTTTGAATGTTCAAAACTCTGGTTTTCTGGAGCTGCTGAGTCCTACTCCAAGAACTAACAACGAAGATCAGGGAGGTCAGGCAACCGAGACCAGGCAATCTGGGGTAACAAATTTTGCTATGCAAAATTCGGGACCAACCTGGAGTACTGCTCCTAGTCTACTGGTGGGTGGCATGCAAATTCCTGAAGTAGCTGATGAATGGTGTGGATATTCCGTTACACCTGCAAAACCATCTGTCAAGGAATGGGATTCTGGTCCTGTTTCTGCATCTTCATCCAAGCCTCCTGAAGTTTCAACTGAGAACGTTGCTACCTCAATTTCAGATAGTCACAACCTTACTCATGCTTCTCCATCCCATCCTGCATCAAATATGCCAAATTGGCTGGCAATTTTTGATGAGCCAATTGAGTTTGATGCTTTGGGTGAGGAATCTGTATCAGATTTGTTGGCCGAAGTTGATGCAATGGAATCGCGAGGGGCCTTGCCTTCACCTACTTCGGCCATGAAGTTTGCTAGGGAGTTGATGGAGGATTGTAAAGATGATTGCTTTAGTACAGTTGAGGATTTCAGTGCTACCCATGATCTTCGAAGAAGTGATGCCTTGAGCTCCACTGGAGAGATACAATTGACTTCCCAGTCCTCAGTGCCATGTAAACCCATTGAGCCATCTCCAATTGATGCTTTTGATTTTTTTAGGAGGTCAAGTGTACATTCATCTGCAAGTAGTGAGGGAGAAACTAATGCACCTGCTTATTCGGGGGATGCTGGTTCAGAATTTCATCCTGCTGCACCAAACACAAGTCAAGAAATGGTTGGGACAACAATGGCTCCCGCCATTGGCTCAGATATTATGGACCCTGGCTGGGGAAATGTGCATGGTAACATTAATCTTGTGACAGTTCAGGGTAATGTTAATCTTGTCTTGGGAGGACCTGCTCAGGGAATTGCAAACCTCAGTTGGGGCTCAAACCCTGGGACCGCCTGGGTAAACCCAAACATAAATTGCGGCGCGATAAATGGGAGTCTACCATGGGATGGCCAACGCAAATACGCAGGTGAAAGGTTTACTAGTCCTAGAGAGCGGGGTTATCAAGGTAGTGACTCAGGATTTGGGAGGGGCAGGCCCCCATGGAGTCGCCAACCATATGGTGGTGGAGGATATTCCAGGTCTCTCCCGAAAGGGCAACGAGTATGTAAATTCTTTGAAAGTGGTCATTGCAAAAAGGGAGCGCACTGCGACTACCTACATCCATAACGGCTTAGTCACCCAGCAATTCATTGGAGATAAATTTTTGTATAATTAAATGTTACAGTAATCTTTGTAGGTGTAGATTTGCAGTATGCTACCACTTTTAACCTAAAGATCATCAGCTGCATAGTGAGTAATTCAAATATAAGACTGGTAGCTAATTTAGGTCCATTACAAAAACAAACATGTTAAATTTTGTCTATTTCCTCTGCCACTGTACTTTTTTCTGCAAAGGCAATGAAGTTCTTCCACTGTCTCTCAACTGAGGTCAGCAGATTTGCGCTTGATGAGGTTTCTTGTGAATGTATAAAGCTCTTGTGGTGGAAGATCTCTGCTTTCCTCTAATTCTCTTTCCAAATGCTGAAACAAGAATGCGAAGGGCTCAGGGTAATCAAAGGTCTACCATCGGTGAGACTCTCTGAAACCATTGTTATTAGGTTGGTCTAGAGTTGCCAACTGCATTTCTGTAGCCTGATTATTGATTACCTGTTTGTACCTTCTGAGTTTCATATAACTTGCCGAACAGAGAATCTGAAGGCCTAAGGCTTGTTCAGCATGAGATAATAGTACAAGGGAAGACATAGTGGAACAAATACTAACCGTTCCACAGATATTGAAGACATCAGGACTCTGGATTAGTGGTTTCGTGCCGTATAGAGTAGTGTGTTTTCAGGTCTACACTTGTTTTGCCATTAAGTATGTAAACTAGGTGTATGAAAGTAGTGATCTCAGCACACTTGATGTGTGCGTGTGTATGTTATAATTCTTTTTAGAGATAATTACACTTACATCCTCTAACCTATAGTCAGCTTACACAAGTCATTCTTACCTTTTGGATAATTCCATATATACTCTTAAGGATTGGATCACCTTGCAAATATCATTGCCTGTGACATGCCAATAGAGGCTTCCTGGGAAGCCAACGAGATTGGGGGATTTTTCATCATTTGCACAAACCATCTATAATTAGTTAGAAAATTATATATATACTATCTCAAAAATGTCAGCATCATTACTAAAATGTTTTTTGTTGTCTTGTTAGGGGTGATTTTTGTAACTATGCAAAATACAAGAGTGATTTGTGTAAATAGATCATTGATTAGGGGTGTGAATGTAATTATTCATATTTTTAATACAATATTAGATTATTTTATTTTATTTTGAGAAAGCAATGTAATTTTGTTCGATTGTTTCATGTATTTTTCTTGTGTTATGATGAGTCATAAATTTTACCTTATTTTTAAAGTTAGACAATAACGAAAATGAAATTTAGAAAAGAAAAAAAGAAGGTACACGAAATTGAAGAGGAAAGAGAATTATCATGGAAAAAAACATATGGAATAGAGTGGTTAAAGATGACGTTTCATCTTGGAAGAGTGAAAAATAGGAGGTTTGGAAGAGTGGATAACATGAACACAAGCAATAATACTTTTATTGATTATTGGAGAAGACTGCAAGTCTACAAGCATGGTGGACATGCAGTTTCTCACTTTCACATCATCCAAGACTACTTCAAGTCATTTGATGGGTATGACCAACATGAAATGCCATGAGAAGTTCAAAAGGTGCATAAACAAAGTACATAAAAATCAGTGAAGAAAGGGTTTTCTAAGAGCTGCCCATATGATACAGCTGTGGCTACAATGGTTTTCTAAGAGCTGCCCATATGTCGTTTATGAGAATTCATGTCCGGTTGGTTGCTTGTAGAAGTTCTTGTAACATGTAGACTAGGGATGTTTCTTATATAAGCTCTCCAACTTGGAGAAGTTGCAAATTGGAACCTCTATCAACATAAAATTTCTACAAGCCAGCTTAGGTAATTGTATTTTTTGTTTTTTGTTGCTAGATTAGGTAGTTGCAATTATGAATATTGAATTGACCAGAATTTAGCTTCTTCCTTGATGGGTTTTGCCAATTAATGGAAATGAAACATGAATTCAAATTCTTGGCTGGTAAAAGAAAAGAAAAAAAAGCAGTTATGGGGAAGGGAATAGGGGCGACTTTCGAGGGACGGTACATAAATAGTGTAGTCTCATGGAATTCGAAACTCTTCCACCAATAGTTTGAGGCAGGAAGGGCCCCAATCAGCCGCAAACTGCTTGCCCTCCCTCTCCTCCTTCCCAGAAGAAGAGCTTCCTCCTCGTTCCCCTTTACCCCCTCTTTCTTAGCAGAGGACTTATCTAAAAGGCGATGGGCCGCTACCGCATCCTACCTCAAGCTCCATCTCTAACCACTTGTATAGTCAGACGGACTAGGGCCTGCCCTTCTTGAGTTGGCCTCAGACGGATCCCCGCCTGGTGGCACTTCCCTCATGAATCTAACAGACTCATCCAAGGATGCCATGGATGTTCAAGAAAAGTAAAGAAGAAAAAATATGACTGAACGAGAAGACGAAGGAAGGAGGAAGAAGTAATAAAAAAAACTTACAAACTTGTGGAGAAGAAGCTCTCTCTCTTCAAGATGTAGGATATAGCAGGAAGGAGAAAGGGTTGGGCTTTAAAGCTGGAATAAAGAAGAAGTTGGGAGGTTAAGCCCACACCCAACCTAATATCCACTCTCGTCGGGCGATTACCAAATAACGTGAGCGCGTGGGTGGGGGATGGGGATTATAGAAAAGCCCCCTAAACAACAATAATGATGGCTAGGCTTAGCCTTAGCCTTCACATCAAGTCTGGCGGGCAAGGGCCCAAGAAGCAAACTATGTTAAGAAGAAAGGAACTAGGGGACACCCTATAGGAGAAATCCCTACTAGGACGATAAGGAGGAGCTCCCCTGAGCATGAAGACCTTCTACTCTAAGAGGAGTCGACAGGCGTCCTCCTCCGTAGAGTGGGGGAGACTGAATAATGTGTGTACCTGGATGGCCCGAGCCAAAATGACATAAGCGCTTAGGACAGCCCAGCCCCCGACCTAAAACATGCAAGCCCAGATAGCCCAGATAACCAAGAAGCCTAAGAAGAATGATGGAGGCCTAGGACATACCCTGCCTCGATCTACGGTTATAGCTTAACAAGACATCCAAACCAAAAGGTCCACACATGTGGCAACCCACTCTTTCATGTGGCACCCAATTGATCCATGTGTCAGCAGTTACCTCGAACCACACCAGTCCTAGGAGGCCAGCGTAAGCAAGGAGGGACTCCTTGGCGACTGGGATTCCTTGCAGGTGAGGGGTCTCCTAAGCTGAAAAGGTTCTTCTTCTTCTAGTTCAAAACGGTCGTCGATATGGAGGAGGTAATTGAGGGAGGGCCATAGTTGTTCCAGGGGCAGCGGATCATTCTCCAAAAATGGGAGTCGGGGATGGCGATGAGAAAGCTTAAGCATACATAGATTCTCGTATGGATCAAATTAAGACGTCTCCCGATGGAATTATGGACTGAGGAGGGTCTCAGCACGGTGGCCAGTGGAGTGGGTAAACTTTTTTTCCCAGATGCGATTACGAGGGCATGCACGAGACTGAATTTCGCTCATGTATGTGTGATGGTTGACGTAAGTTCGGAATTACCAAAGCATATAACTATTTATCACACTTGACGAGAACGGTGGGGAGTCGCCCTATAAAGTTGACGTGGAATATGAATGGTTCCCAGCCAAGTGCACTAGTTGTATGACTTTGGGCCATGCCGCCAAGGATTGTGCTTTGAACAAGGTTCCCAAACCTGTTAAACCGACGGTTTCCATTTATGTGCCGAAAGCGGGTCCATCTTGACCACCACTTATGCCTGACCATGTGGTGGATAATCCCCTGCCAGTTCGAGTGGATGAGCAGACAATGGTTTGTGAGGCCTCTAATTCAGAGGTAGGTATCAGGCGTGATGACAGGGGTAAGGCACTCGTTATCTATAATACATTTGATACCTTACACATACTTGATGATATAGATGGTTCTCCCCGGAGTCCTAAGACATGCAGCCCCACAAATGTTGATCCATGTTGAACGCGGCGGTGTGGGATGTACGTGGCTTGAACAAGAGAAACCATCAACTTGCAGTCAAAGATCTTGTTGCTAAGTTCATGTTACACTTTTTTGGTCTTCTTGAAACACGGATTCTCATGAATAATGTTTCTAGTATTCAGTCTTTCTTAATGCCTCAATGGAAATAGTTTGTGGATCATGTGTCGGTTGGTAACCGTATTTAGATTGCATGGGATGATAATTTCATTTATGATGATGTGATTGAGTTGGGTCCACAATTCATACACTGTCGGGTTACTATTAGAGCATTACATGAGTCTGTTGCTATTACTGTTGCTTATGGTGCTATGAGGTGGCCGATAGATGGGAATTATGGTTGTTCTTTGGAGTCCCTGGCTATTCAGTGCGTAGATATACCGTGGATGGTTGGGGGTGATTTTAATGCAGTTCGAGATCTTAGCGAGGTAATGTGGTATGTTGGGAGATATAAGGATGGCGATGGAGGAGTTCAATACATGTATTCAGAATGTTGGATTACTCCCACTACCTATACAGGGAGAATAGTACACGTGACATAACTGTAGTGCAAGTCCACGTAACCTATGGAAGAGGTTGGACCGATCTTTCTACTCTAGCCTCACCCTACTCACATTTGATCGTTCGCCGATGGTGATTTATGGTGATAGACAGCAGCAGTTTGGAGGTATGTTTCACTTTGATAATTACCTTACTCTTTCATCGGACTTTATCCCTAGTGTGCAAAATATATGGCAGCACAATGTAGTAGGCGTGCCCATGTATGCGGTCACTCGGAAGTTAAAGGCTCTAAAACCTGTATTTTGGGAGTAGAGGAGGAAAAAGAATAGACTTGTCGCATAATGTCCAGTTGGCGAAGGGGTTCCTTGGGCTAAAATCATGATTAGCTTGAACCGACAGGATGAGCTGTTCTTATTTTTGGAACATTGTTGTTTTCTGGTATACGCCAAGGCGGCCAAGCTTGAACAGATTATGCTACAACAGCGAGCAAAGACACAATGGATGAAGGGGGAACCAATGCTCTCGTGTATTCTTTTGTAAGATTGTTCAGAGGCGAATAGCGAGAAGGATCTTGCAAATTAATGATGAGTGGGGAATCACTCACATGGAGCCGGAGGCGGTAACCTATGAATTTGTCTCCTTTTACTGATCCTTGTTAGGTGGGGATAGACATTGCGAGGTGATGGATTTTCGCTATCTGAGATCGTGGGAGAGGCATGTATTAACAGAAGAGGAAGCCTCCCACCTCATCAGCAGAGGATGTGAAACTTGCGATGTTCGATATTGTCGAGGATAAAGCACCGGGACCTGATGGATTCTCATTGGGCTTCTATAAAGCTGCTTGGCCGGTGGTGGGACAGGAAGCAACTAGGGCGGTATTGGATTTCTTTTATACAGGAAAGCTATTGAAGCAAATGAGTAGCATACTTTTGGCGCTAATCCCCAAGGTACATTCCTCTATGTCAGTCGCTAATTTTCGTCCAATTGCTTGTTGCAACGTTCTGTATAAGGTTATTGCTAAGCTTCTTGTCCAAAGATTGAGTGTGGTTTTGGACAAGTTAATTAGTCCTTGTCAGGCGACCTTTATACCCGGTCGGAATATAGGGTACAATATTTTGTTAGCGCAGGAACTTTTTACTGGCTACAACCAGGCGCGGCTACCAATGAGATGTGCGTTGAAGGTGGATATCCGAAAGGCCTACGACATAGTGGAGTGGGACTTTCTCTTAGCCGTACTGCAGCTATTCGGTTTTCCAGCTGCATTCATGAGGTGGATCGAGGAGTGCGTCACATCACCCTCATTTTTGGTTGGATTGAATCGGAAACCACATGGATTCTTTGCGGGGGCTAGAGGGCTCAGATAGGGAGATCCCCTCTGGCCAGACCTCTTGTACTTATGATGGAGGTGATGCACTTGGGCTTCGTGCAGATGATCGAGCAGAACATGTGTTTTACATTTCAATGGAAATGTGAGGCATCTCGTGTCTTTCACTTGGGATTTGCAGACAATCTATTGCTATTCTGCCAAGATGACATAGACTCTATAAGGGTCTTAAAGGAAGGGCTGTATCGATTTGCCACATGGTAGGGACTACGACTGAGTGTTGAGAAGAGTCATCTTATTATCTCCCGGTCAGCACAAGGAATGAAAGAGCAGATGTTAGAGGTGCTTGGCTTTCAGGAGGGCCACTTGCTGATGAGGGGCTTGGGACTCCCTTTGATTTCTTCTAAACTATCTATTTCTGACTGCCAGCCATTATTGCTAAAGATTGACCAACGCATTAATGGTTGGGAGGGCATGGGGTTATCACTTGCGGGAGAAGTTCAAATTATTAAATCAGTACTCATGGCCTTTAGTATTTATTCGTGTTCCGCTTTTCTATTGTCGAAAGGTGTTATAAGGAAAATTGAGAAACGACTACGAACGTTCCTATGGAAAGATACATGAAACAGTGGTAATGCAAAAGTGGCATGGAAGGAAGTATGTAAGCCGTTATCGGAGGGAGGTCAGGGCTTACGGGACATCGCCAGTTTAAATAGAGCTTTAATGAGTAAGAAACTATGTGATGTCATTCGTTGTGATAGGACACCTATTTGGGTGGAATGGTTGTACCACGAGCGATTACGAAACGCATCAGTTTGGACAGTTTCTGACCGTGGAGGTGTGTGGGGGTGGAGAAAACTATTGTGACTGCGCATGATACTGCGGCCGATGGTTGAGTATCAAATTGGGGATAGGAATAGGTTCTATCTCTAGCAGGACCCGTGGTACCACCTAGGCCCCCTGATTGATAAATTCCCACAAGGACCTGAACTTTTTGGGCTACCGGATGTAACGAGGTTTAGCAGTGTTATCAGGGAGGGGCAATGGCACTGACTCCTCATCATTGACATAGAGTGCTTGGAGATTACACAAGCACTGCTTTCGATTCATGGCGGAAATGATCGTATCATATGGCGTTTTGAGACGGGCCGACCTACAACACAAGCACTTTGTAGATTATGGGAGCCACTGGGACCCAAGGTAGGTTGGGCTTCTCTACTTTCCAGCTCGTTGAAGATTCCTAGGCATACCTTCATCCTTTGGCTTGCGATTTTGGGGAAGCTATCTACAATTGATCGACCATGGCTATCACACCTCGGTGACTGTGTTCTTTGTGAGAAGGGTGGGATAGAGACCCATAACCAACTTTTTTTTTCGATGCCGTTATGCGCGACAATGTCTCACAGTTGTTAAAAGGGTTATACGCTTCTCCTAGCCTAACCGAGACTGGCCACGGGACGTTGAATGGACAGCGCGAAAATGGAAAGGGAATCACATCGTCAACGTGGGTTACCGGACTCTCCTTCCATCATGCGTTTACCATATTTGGAGAGAATAGAAGTTGAGACAATTTGAGGACATTAGAAGCCCACCTTCTACCCTTGCCACCGTCATAATTGAAGATATTAGACAGAGGATACTTAGCAAAAATTAATCTTACTCGGTTAGTTCATGTGCATTATATAGATTATGGCATATCGCTTGGCCTGTCGAGGGAGAAACCAATCGTTGAACACTGTTGTATTATACTTTTTGTACCCTTTTACTTAATGAAACTTACATTTACCCAAAAAAAAAAAAAGAATAGTAGTTGGGTTAAAAAAATAAGATTTTTGGTATTTATAAAAGTTTTGAAATTATATTGTGTGGTGGGTTGTATTTGTTTAACATTTGCCTCATATATGTTAAAGTACTTTTATTCTTGCGAGTGAATATTTTTTACCAATATACATCAAATAATATCTTATTTTGTTATTTTAATTGAATTTTTTTGTTAATTTAAAAATATCAATAATGAAGGATAAAATAATGAACCATATTTTATTAGAAAAAAAAATACTAAATAAAGCTATGTCGTTAACAATATTCGAGTCTTTCAACTCTTGAAGTTAAGAAGACGAGAAGTAAAGAAAAGTGGAAATATGACCCCACTCAGTCACGTGTTTTCCAATTCTCTCCGGCCCCATTTACATGACCCCCGGCTGCACTTTGAGTCTTTGACTCCCGCTGCTCATCCACATGTAATAACATCAAACACTTGGGGGGGGGGGGGGGCATGCAAATTCCACTTCTTGCCGAAAGAAAATCAGAATAAAAGCTTTGTTTTACCATTACAGCTAGAAGCAAGAGAGTAAATTTAGCCTCCCAAACCCAACTCCTCACCACTTTCAGCCAATCATACGAGCTCCACCGTCCATATTCTTCTACCTCACTGTTCCTTTTATTTTATTATTGTTATTTTCTTGGAATCATGTGTCTGAATTTGTTAGAATATGGTGAGTGATCAGTGATTGTGGGGGCTGGGCCGGATTCGTCGCTGGAGGAAGTAAGGATTTTAGGGTTTGTTTAGGTTTTTTCATGGAGAATATTGAGACGTTGTTGGCTGCGGTAGCTCAGACTCAGGGCTTCGATGATGATGATGAGCCTGTTGCTTCTGCTGCAGTGGAGGCAGGTTTGGAGGATTCCGAGTCTTCACCGGTGATTCGGGGAGAAATCAGTGGGTTACAGCTGACTGGAGAGGTTTCTGGTGATGCTCGGCCGTCTTCAGTGGTGGATGCGCCTCCTCCAGCTCAGAATCCGGCACTTTCGGCGGTGGGACATGTGATCGGCGCCGGAGAGAGGCGGAAGAGAGGACGGCCGCCAAAGGGGCAGCTAGCGGCGAAGCCTCCGCCACCGAAGCGGAAAAAACCGGAGGATGAGGATGAGGATGTTTGCTTCATTTGCTTTGATGGGGGTTCTCTGGTACTTTGCGATCGCAAGTGAGTTTACTTCTGTGGGCGGCTTCAATTTTCAAGTTTGATCAGGATTTAATTTGTTACGAGTTCTTTTCTTCCTTCTCTTTAAGGATATTGTTTCTTCGCTGTCGTCTAGGATGGGGTTGAAGGAAGTCTTCTTAGAATGTTATCTTCGTAGTTTCTTTGGGTAGTGTATTGAATTTATCTGGCAAATGCTTAGGGGCTGTCCGAAGGCTTACCATCCGGCGTGTATTAAGCGGGATGATGCATATTTCAAATCAAAAGCAAAGTGGACTTGCGGTAAGTTTCACTTTGCATTTGTAAGATATCAAAATTTGTAATGTCCCTTTCTTGAATTAATTTAAGTCACTTCCTGTTTGTTTCTTATGGTGGAAATTTAGTCTCAAATATTTGGAGCCATTCCATGATTTGCAAACTATTCTTGGGGAACAAATCTAGTAGAGATGTTTCAGATGTTCATTAATTTTTGTCGCATGCATAAGGCTTTAAATTTTGTTAATGTCTTGCCAAATATGCATTTATTGTAGTGATAACCTGTTTTGTTTGATTGCTTTGCCAGCATGGCATTCTCTATTCCCCCCTATTTTGGGCTCATTCTCTTCTGTCATTTGATAGGCTTGTAGCCATGCATGCAAGTTTTTTCATTACATAAATGTTGCCCTCATTGAGACTGAAGTAGTTGATGTCGAGCAGTTACCTGATGCAGTGCTAGCATGCTGCCTATTTATGTTACTTCTTGCTGCTATTGCTTTCAGGTTGGCACATATGTAGTGTATGTCGGAAAGCTTCTCATTATATGTGCTACACTTGCACCTATTCATTGTGCAAGGGATGCAGAAAAGATGCAGATTACTTGTGTATTAGAGGAAACAAAGGTTTTTGCTCAACGTGCATGAAAACTATCATGCTGATTGAAAATAAAGACCAAGCAAACGAGTTGGTATGCAAATTTGATTCTTGAAATGTTGCTGAATTGAAACAATTGCTTTCCGAAACTATCTGGCTGTTTTCATGTTTAACCTGCTGTTAAGATAACATTTAACCATTCATTTATAGTGATTATAAAGATTTTTCTTTAATCCTTTATGAGGAAGGGGAGGGACTTGTTTTTGTTCATCTACTGACGTTTTTTTAACTCTACTCTTAAATGAATTTTAATGTTGCAGCTGAAGATCTGGTCAATCAGGAAATTAGTATTTATTGGGACTTTTATTGTTTTTCCTTTTCCTTGTTTCTGCATATGCATGTTAACTATTCCAAAGGTATAAGTAGCTTTTAAGATGTTAAATTTGTTCAAAGTCCAGATAATAAATATAATTTTCTAGTTAGGATCAAATGGCTGTTAACCACCAAGGTTAATTAAGTCTGAAATTGTAGTTTGTTTTCAGAATTGTTTATTGAATTTAAAGCAAAATCATCTCCAACTATCTTTTTGAATGATCCGGGCATTTAATTGGTCATTATTTGCATTCATCCTAGATAAACAAATAACTTGAGAATTCTTCCTTACAATTTCTGTGGTGAGAGAAAAAGCACATGTGGAGGCGTCTTTGCTTTAAACCAATTACAATGATCTATTTGTCCTTAACTTGTCCACAGTTTGAGACATGTCTTTACATGCACATTAAGAGGCTTGGTTGAGTAAATTACAGCCTTTTGAACAGCTATCATGTTGGAAGTTTTATAAAATTAAAATGGATGAATCTGATCACCATAGATCGACATACTTGAAGGAAATAATTTGATGATTGATATAATCTGGGGGCTTATCAGAGATGAATTTTGCTTGTGGGAAATTCATGCCAGTGGTAATGAAAATCTGGTCTTATAGTTAAAGCATGCTATTCGTACGGAAAAGAAATCAAAGGAAGAGTATGTTTCTGATTTGAATGTGGTTCAAATTAAGTTGTTACTTCAAATCATTTGGCAGGAGTTGCATTAAATACCATTTATTTTTCTGAAGTTCTTCCCATGGAAATTATAAAGGGACCCACTCTATTGGTAAACATGTAAAGGAGAAAGGAGCATACATCTTTCACTGCCCAATTCTTTTTTGGGCGTGTCTTGTCAAATATTTATTGTCTAAGTCTGTCTTGTTTCTTACTATAGCCTTCATATCATCTGGCTTCATCCAAAGATAACAGAGAAGCTTCTCAGGGAGCAGTGATTATCTTGACATTGGCATGCAGTAGACTAGCCATATTTTATGTTGCTGAAGTTAATTTGAATTTTCTCCTTATTTGGAGCCTATTGTGTTTTCTCCAAATGATGTGAACAGAGAACAAGAAAATAGACATTTATCATGAAGGTTCTGACCATTAGGACCAGTTCTCTTGTTAAAATGAATAAAATCTAACCCTTTGAGCTGGAAGTCTTTGGTACCATTTTTAGATCATAGTAACTCTTTCTTGTTTTAATCAGAATGTGGATGGAAATTGTATTCTGGCATGAAATATCACTTTGTTGCCTTCGAATATGTAAACAATTTGTAACTTATGCTGACAGTCTGGGTTTATTTGTGCAGGTTCAAGTAGATTTTGATGACAAAAGTAGCTGGGAGTATCTCTTCAAGGTGTACTGGGTATGCTTGAAAGAGAAGCTCTCATTGACACTGAGTGAGCTCACTCAAGCTAAAAAACCCTGGAAAGATGTGGCTGCAGTAGCTTGCAAGCCCCATTTAAGTGACGTGCTTCATACTGCAGTTGATGGAAAAATTTCTATTTCATACAGGAGTACCGAAAATCTGGAGTTGAATAAGCCAAATGTAGAGATTAATTTGCTGCAAAGTGATGGGTTAGGGAGAGCAGTATCAAGCATTGATAACCATGTGCCAAAACTAAATAGGGACAAGGTGGAAGATGAGCCAAGTCATAGCATAGATACAGTAAAACAGAAAATGGATGAAGCCAGTGATGAGCCAAGTATTAGTGAAGCCACTGATGAGCAAGGCATTAAGGAAACCACTTACAAGCCAAGCATTGAGAAAAATCAAGACTATTCAACCATTGTCAAAGACAGCGACAAGCCATGTATCTGCAAAGTTACAAATAGAAAAGAGCCAGACAAGCCATCAATTGACTGTATTACTGAATGGGCATCTAAGGACCTATTGGAGTTTGTTGCACACATGAAGAATGGTGATACATCAGCTATATCTCATTTTGATGTCCAAACACTTTTGTTTGAATACATAAATACAAACAACCTTTGGGATCCTCATAGGAAGAGTCAAATCATATGTGATCGAAGGCTCAAAAGTTTATTTGGAAAGCCATGTGTAGGTCATATTGAAATGTTAAAGCTTCTCAAGTATCACTTTCTCATAAAGGAGGATTCTCAGAAGAATTCTTTTATTCCAGCTGGATTTGTTGGTTATGTTGCAACTGACATGGAAGTTGATGGAAATGTTTATGAGTCGTCGATGCCAAGTATCAGTAGAAAGCCAAAAACGCGTAAAAAGAGTGAAGAGAGAGTCCCCCAGAATGATTTAAATGAATATGCTGCAATTGATGTCCATAACGTTAATTTGCTCTATTTGAGACGTAACCTGATGGAGCATCTTATTGAGGATAAGAACTTCAATGATAAGGTCATTGGGTCGATTGTGAGAATCAAAATATCAAGCATCGATCAAATGCCAGATGTTTACCGGCTTGTTGAAGTTGTAGGTATAGTGCATACATTTGTCAAATGTCATGCTTTAGCTTCTTCCTTCTGTTCCTTTATACGTAGCTTTAACTTCTGATGCGCAGATCAAATAGTTCCTTAATTTTCCTTACTTAATTCATTTTTTTATCTGTTATTCAGGGATTAGTAAGGTGGCTGAGCCCTATAAAATTGGCGACCGGACAGCAGATTTCATGCTTGAAGTTTTAAACTTAGACAAGAAAGAGGTTGTATCAATTGATGCCATTTCAAATCAAGAGTTTACTGAGGTAATAAAGACAAGAAGTCATCAGATTTGCAACTTATATCTGTTGCTTTTGGTGACTCTAATAGAAAGTAACTTTACTTTCATGTGATATTATTTAATATGTAAGCAAAACTAGTATGTAATCTTAAGTAGTAGTCATAATAGTACAATATCTTGTTGGTGCCTTTCTAAACTCTGAAATAATTTGATTGTTATTTGTAATGCATGTGTGATATTCTGTGCTATTGACGCAACCGCGGGATGCATTTATTTGATCTTTGGTATTGCACAACTTTGTTATTTTTTTATTTTTTTGAGAGCACTTGTGACTTATAGCATTATTTACTGACTGATGAGTTTAAGACTGAGATTAGTATCTTACTTCAGAAATAACTTAATTCTTTTGTTGCAAAAGGTAATTGCATCATCAAGATCATGTGTTCAAAATTCAAAGTCAAGTCAATTTGTGTATGATTTTCCCATTTATATATATGTAATAGGTATGAATATATGACAGGTGAAATTGAGTTTGCCATCACAATATTATGATATAAAATGCCTGTATGGAGTCTTTTATCATATCGGTCATGAGGATACATGTACTAGCAAAAGAAATCCACTATGCAATGCTATCTCAACTTGATTGCACAACTGATGCACATCTTATCTATTTTTTTGAACACTCCTTGTGGTTGTCTAATAGTTTATTTTGAAATTCAGGATGAATGCAGACGATTACGTCAAAGCATTAGATGCGGACTTGTGAAATGGTTCACTGTCGTAAGTCCTTTTGTGCATTATTTCAGAATTTGAGAACTAAGATATCATTGTATGACTTGTTTGCGCTTGGTTGCAGGGCGAGGTACAAAAGAAAGCTATGGCACTCCAACCAATCAGGATCAACAATGTAAGTTATTAGTTCTTTTTATGCATGAATTAAATTTAGTATTAGGCACCATCAGGTATTTCTTTCAAGATCCCAGTTCTGCAGGCCCCTACAGAAGCAAGAGGAAACGATACTTAATGACCTCCATTATTTTTCAACTCTCGAGTTCCTTAGATGTGATTTTTATAGTTCTGTGTCTGATGTCTATTATTCTAAATATAGTGGCTGGAGGCAGAGATACTGCAGCTAAATCATCTCCAGGATCGAGCTAGCGAGAAGGGGCGTGAGAAAGAATATCCTTTAGTTTATAACTATCTCATTTATTGAATCACATGGAAATATTTGATGCCCCAAGTTTACAAAAGGAAACATAGTGCTTTTACCTGGATAGCTAAAAGTCATTTCTTGTACATAAACATTCATTCTCTAGATTCAAATTTGAACCTGCTCATTAGCTTCATTTATGTGAAAATGTACACCACATAGAATATATTCTCTATGACTTCTAGACTTGCTGCATGGTTACCTCCTATTCTTCAATTTAAGAATAAAGTTGGAATTGATATTTTGGACTATTGAAGTCAGATTGAACAAGGAGCGGCAATGGAAGTTACTATTCAATTTCAAGTTCATCTGTATGATGTGTCATGAGCCAAGTACATTTTTGGAGTCCTCTTAAATCATTACATGACATTCTATCTTCACTATTTTATATTGCATTTTTCAACTTGTGATGTTTGTCGACCGTTTGTACGACGAATGCTAAAAAAAACAAAAAAAAAAAAGGGTTACGTATTGAGTTGAACATCAATGTCGGTAGGCACTACACTACCTTTGTCATTTTTAGCTTTTATTACTCTGACTCGAGTATAATTTCAAAGATTATGTATTAATGATGAGCAAATCATATGCCATAATTTAATTATTAAAATGAATTAATAGGAATTCATGGGAAGTGGTCTGACGATGAATCTTCATATGGCTGGGGTCAATTTCTTAACAATGAACTCGTTTTTACTGTGCTTAAGATGATGATGGTCCATAACTAACTTTGGTCATTCTGAAAGTCTCTGTATTTTTCAATCTGGCACTTTATCCAGAACTTCCAAGCATATTTGCTGCAATTCAAAGTGTAGGAGATCTCTTGGTGGATATTGCCCTTCTTTGTGCTCCATAAGGAATTTCCAAACAAGAAATGTTTAGGTGCTTCTTTATTCCTCTCCAACTCACATGGTATGACAATGGACTTTGCACATGTTTCTTGGAGGTCCTTGACACTTTTCACGCTTAGAGAATATGCAGACAAATTACAGCTGCTAAAATCACCTGAGGAGCACCAGCGCAGACTTTCTGAAGTACCAGAAATACATGCTGATCGAAAAATGAGTCCAGATTATGAATCAGAAGAAGATGTCAGAAGTGGTGAGAACAGTACAAAAGGTACCTATATCATGGGACTTTGCAGTCCTGGAAATGTCTTTCTATGAGTTGTTGCATTTGCTAATACCTTCATTAGTTAGGACTTTTAGTGATTTTGCACTTATTATGGAGCAGAATATGTGAGGCCAAGCTACTCAGGATTTGCTAGAGACGAAAGGAAGCCTATTTCTCCTAATAAAAAAGGTGACATTCAACAAAACAAATAGAGTAGATAGGTTGGTGGTAAATTGATTTCATGCCAATTTTATCACCGGTATTTATATTATTATTTTCCTCAGGTAAAGAAGAGCAATACATCCATATGCACAGTAGACTGATAGAGAAAACAGATGCTAATGGATCAAATAGTTCAGACAAACACATGGATCAAGCCAGCACTAACTTAGCAATTGATGGAAGGAATGATCAAGCCATGCAAAGGTCTGGACTAGAGACTACAACTGCAACTGCAACTGCCTGCGTGGGAAACTCTCCACTTTCTAATAATATTGAAACTGAGAATTTGTGGCACTATCGTGATCCTAATGGTAAGATTCAAGGACCATTTTCCATGATGCAGCTGCGGAAATGGAGAACGACTGGACTATTTCCACCTGATATGAGGATATGGACAAATCATGAGCAATATGACTCATTACTTCTGACTGATGCGCTGGATGGGCTATTCCATAGAACATCAGAGTTGTCGCATAAACCTTCTTCAGGGTCACAGGAACAAGGGGCTAGTGCGGGTACGAGCAGGACCAGTGGAGATAGTAAACAAACAGAGGCAGCCTGGTCTAATAATCCGAGCGTTTTTTCTGACCATAATATTGGACTTATGAGGGCAGATGAGTCTGGCTCCTCCTGGCCACGCTGCTGGGATTTGCTTAAGGATGATAATTCTAGCGCTGACAATGTCCAAGTACGTAATCTGCTTCCTTCATCAAGCTCAGAGACGGATCTGGCTCTGCCTGATCTAGGCCAAGAGAGTGATGAGGTCAACCATGCTTCACAAGATGGAGAAAAGAGTTCAAGTGGGCTGACTGCAAGCCGGATGACTAGTGAACATAAATTTCAAAATCAATCTAATGATGAGGAGCGAGTAGGCCTATCTTCTGAAGACAAATTAAGATTGTTAAATATTAATTTGAGCTCAAATGATATGGAATCTGAGTCTGCTCCTGCACCTGTATCAAAGTCATTTGATTCAAGTAACCAAGCTGTGAAAGTAGATGTCTTGGATCTTTCTAGTCCTACCCCAAGGACTGCTGAAAATGAGCAATCTGTCTCTTTGGATGTTCAAAACTCTGGTTTTCTGGAGCTGCTGAGGCCTACTCCAAGATCTAACAATGAAGATCAGCAAGGTCAGGCAACTGAGACCAAGCAATCTGGGGTAACAAATTTTCCTATGCAAAATTCAGGACCAAGCTGGAGCACTGCTTCTAGTCTAATGGTGGGTCGCGTGCAAATTCATGAAGTAGCTGATGAATGGTGTGGATATTCCCTTGGACCTGCAAAACCATCTGCCCAGGAATGGGATTCTGGTCTTGTCTCTGCATCTTCATCCAAGCCTCCTGAAGTTTCAACTGAGAATGTTGCTACCTCAATTTCAGATAGTCACAACCTTACTCATGCTTCTCCATCCCATCCTGCATCAAATATACCAAATTGGCTGGCAATTCTAAACGAGCCAATTGAGTTTGATGCTCTGGGTGAGGAATCAGTATCAGATTTGTTGGCCGAAGTTGATGCAATGGAATCGCAAGGGGCCTTGCCTTCACCTACTTCGGCTATGAAGTTTGCTAGGGAGTTGATGGAGGACTGTAAAGATGATTGCTTTAGTACAATTGAGGATTTCAGCCATACACATGATCTTCGAAAAAGTGATGCCTTGAGCTCCACTGAGCAGATACAATTGACTTCCCAGTCCTCAGTGCCGTGCAAACCCGTTGAGCCATCTCCAATAGATGCTTTTGATTCATTTAAGAGGTCAAGTGTACATTCATCTGCAAGTAGTGAGGGAGAAACTAATGCACCTGTTTGTTCGGGGGATGCTGGTTCAGAGTTTCATCCTGCTGCACCAAACAAAAGTCAGGAAATGGTTGGGACAACGCTGGCTCCTGCCACTGGCTCAGATATTACGGACCCTGGCTGGGGAAATGTGCATGGCAACATTAATCTTGTGACGGTTCAGGGTAATGTAAATCTTGTCTTTGGAGGACCTGCTCAGGGAATGGCAAACCTCGGTTGGGGCTCAAACCCTGGGACAGCCTGGGTGAACCCAAACATAAATTGTAGCCCGATAAATGGGAGTCTACCATGGGATGGCCAACGCAAATATGGTGGCGAAAGGTTTACTAGCCCTAGAGAGCGGGGTTATCAAGGTAGTGACTCAGGATTTGGGAGGGGCAGGCCCTCATGGAGTCGGCAACCATATGGTGGTGGAGGATATTCCAGGCCTCTCCCGAAAGGGCAGCGAGTATGTAAATTCTTTGAAAGTGGTCACTGCAAAAAGGGAGCATACTGCGATTACCTACACCCATAACGGCTTAGTCACCCAGCAATCCATTGCAGATAATTTTTTGTATAATTAAATGTTACAGTAAACTTTGTGGGTGTAGATTTGTAGTACGCATCCACTTAACCTAAGGATCATGAGCCGCGTAGTGAGTAATTCAAATATATATTAGTAACTCTTGTAGGTCTATTTTAAAAACAAACATGTTATTCGTTTTGTGTATTTCATCTGCCACTGTACTTTTTCCCGCAAAGGCAATGAAGTTCTTCCATCTCAACTGAGGTCTGCAGATTTGCACTTGATGAGGTTTCTTGTGATGGTATAAAGCTCTTGTGGTAGTAGATCTCTGCTTTCCTCTAATTCTCTTTCCAAATGCTGAAGGGCGCAGGGCAATCAACGGTCTACCAGTACGGTGAGACTCTTTGTAACCATTGTTATTAGGCAGGTAGAGAGTAGCTAACTGCACTTCTCTACACTGATTAGTGATTACCTGTTTGTACCTTGTATGAGTTTCATATAACTTACTGAACAGAGAATCTGAAAGGCCTAAGCATTGCTGAGCCTGAGATAATAGTAGTGCGAAGATATAGTGGAAGAAATGCAACCTTTCTGCAGATATTGAAGCCATCAAGAGTGTGGGAGGGTTTTGGGGTGTTTGTGGAGAAGTGTTGTTAACTAGCTGCTGATGATTGGAAATAGTGGTTGTTTTTTGCTGTATAGAGTAGTGTGTTTTGAGGTCTACTCTTTTTTGGCCATCAAGTATGTAAACTAGGTGTATGAAAGTAGCGATCTCAGTACATTCGATGTGTGTATGTTTAATTTTTTTTAGGGGTTAATTCACTTGGACCTTCCTTAAAAATGGAAATTACATTTTTACCCAAAAAAGTTTCAAATTTATACTTACACTCCCTAAAAAAAAGCATTGTTTCCACCTGACTCTTTTTATTATGGTTTGGAAAAGAAATGTTAATGTTAATAAAAAATCACATAAATTTTAATTTTACTGGTTATTAAACATTTTTATGTAATAATTTTATACTTGTAAGGAAAGAAAATATAATGATGTGTTGTTCATTACACTTCCTGTAGTTGTTTGGCCTGTAGTGGGTATGTTGCTCATTGCTTTAGGTTAACTTCACACCCCCTCTCTCTCTCTCTCTATATATATATATATATTATATTTTTTTCTTTATAAATATAAAATATATATAAATATTAAATGTGACTAAATTTGTTGGTATTAACAAAAAAAATTGAATGAAAATGGATATATACTCTTAATTGACTTTATTATTGACTTGTTTTTTCTAATAAAACCACTCTTATAACAGTGAAAGATGCCTCATCACATGCATTAACGTGTGAAGACATATGGGTCTAATTTGATCATAAAAATATTTATTTGACTTGTAATAAATCAATAATAAGTCAATTGAAGGTAAATATAATTTTTTTCTAATTTTTTGTTAATATCAGTAAATGTTGTAATTTTGACTAACGAATAAAGTTATTTATTAGATAAAAATAAATTTTAGAAATATTAGAAATAATTTTTCAAATTATAAAAAATCTATGTATATTTACACTAAATCTAAAGATAGGGGAATGTAATCGTTAAAAACACATTTGAGAGAGTGGTGTGATATTACGAGTGACATTTAATATAATTTTTAAAATTACAATATAAAAAATATATAATTACATCAAATGTTAGAGAGGAGAGTGTAATAATTATTCCTAAAAAGGAAAATGCATATTCCAACATCACATGTACGAACAAAGAACACATCACATGTATTGCTATACGACGCCGTAGTGCTGCCTTAATTCCTTCAACAGTTCAACTGTCGAAGAGCAAAGGGAAAGGCGAGAATGAAAAACAAGAACGAAGACTGAAAGAGCCGCCCGTCCGAGTAAAATTTTTCAGCGGAGTACCATATATCTAATATTTGATAAATTGCCCGAGTGATTTCATTTCTGGGATGCAAATATAATTCATGCTTTTGCTGATTTTGAGCTAGAAATAAGGAGCGGAAGAAGGGGGATGTCGTCATCTTCGTCGACGTTGACGTCGACGCAGAAGTACGCTGCCGGAGCACTGTTCGCTCTGGCCCTACACCAGGCTCAGCTCCACCAGATTCACCCTTTGGGGTTTCCCTCCCACGACGACGACGACGGCAGCGACCCGCCGGAGGAACGCGTCAGCACTAGCAGTAGTTCTGATTTTGTGTCTGATGACCCCCAGCTGTGGGTTCACCAGTCCGCCGGCCTTCTTCGGCCCGTCTTCAAGTACCAAACATTCTTCTTTGTTTTTGTGTATTTATGCAAGTATATGCGGAAATAGGTGACTTTTGGTATGTAATTATAGGTTTCTAGAAATTGATAGCAGAGCTTGGGGGGCGCTGGAGGAAACTGTGGCGTACTCACCAGCCAAGCATCATGTTGGAGCTGTTAGTTCTTTTCTTTCTTACATATTGTCTTCTCATTTAATTTCTATCTGAAGGTTTTGATCTTACTAGTTTGTTTTTCCGCCTCAAGAGCCTGTTCTTCAGAAAATAGGTGTGGTAATGCGCAGATTTACATTTTGGAGTAAAAGCAATGGATTATTTCGATTTGGCAGAAAATGGGCTATGCCAAATGTGGTTGAGTTAGTTGCAAACTTAATCCTAGGAAATATTTCATTAATCGATGTCGAACTTTGTTGTTTCAAGATTTTTGTATCATATAAATATACATAGAACTCGTTGGGTTGTAAGTGAAGTTCATGTTACTATTTAAGGGAATCGGAATACCGATCTTGTTCTTGCTGATTGTGTATTCTTAGTCAGCAGTGCATCTTTATTTTAAGCATGCCAGAATTTCAGATAGAGCAATCCAAGTTTGCCTAACAAAGTTCACGGCATTTTATTTTTAGTATTTTACTTTTGGGAAGTGTACTTTTTTCTGAAGGTCATCCTATTTCACAAGCCTGGGACCATCATTCTTTTGTGATAAATTTATGCTCTGCATGGCATCATCCATAATATCTCAATATTTGTAAAAGTCCTCTTGGTGTGGTGTTAGAAACTTGAGTGTATGGCTTGCTATGTGCATTAGGAATCCATAGCTGCTGAGGTTACTGTCGAACTTATATAGTTTATCAAGTGCCGAGGATATGTAGCAGCATGAATGGATATGATATCTAATGATGAAACCATTGCTCTATTATCAGTTTCTAAGGTTACTCTCTGAGGAAAGTGGCAACATATCTGAAGAAATTGTTGATAAGGAACTGGCTTTAGCAGCTGCTATAGATGCTATGTGTTTGAGCATGGAAAAGAGCCCTGATGATTATAAGTCCAAAAAGGAAAAGCAGCGTGAATATGAAAATGCTTGCAGGGAGAAGTTCGCACCTCCCGATAAGAAGCTAGAGTCAGAACCTAGAGAGGGTAATACACCTAGTGATCGTCGGCAGGAAATAAATGCTATTACATCTATTGTAGAGGAAGCCCCTGCAGAATCCATGAAAGAGTCTGCTGGAAAACCACTGGAAGAGGTAACAATGCTTAGTTACCCAAGGAAACTGACAGTGCTATATGAACTTCTTTCAGCTTGTCTAGCTGATACCCCTGAAGACAATAAGAAATTCACCAGGGGAAGAAAGGGCTATGATGCCAGGCATCGTGTGGCATTGAGGTTGCTAGCTACCTGGTTCGATGTCAAGTGGAAAAAAATGGTATGTTTTCACGCTTGCGCGCATGTTTGATGTGTTTAGCTTTATTCCATTAATCTATTTTAAGTCTGTCTTTGGGACTTTTTGTGGGATATTGTTATATGTTAAACTGTTAACGGATGGATTTCGCAGTGCTTTGCACTATCCCTTATGGATTAGCCAAGGAATGCATGTGTAGTAATAGCAACTTACGGCTGAAGAGTAAAGAGAAGATGTTAACTGTGTGCCTCATATTGTTCTCATTGTTGGAGATGTTAGTGATTCTCTGGAACTATTTGGTATTTGGTTCCGTCCAAGTTAAATTGAACTGCATATGTGCAATTAAATCTTTGAAACACAAAGCAAAGAAATACATTTAGGTCACTATAATCCGTAAAAACTGCTATCAGGCTGATAAAATTGCCTAAAAGCTTACTCAGATTGGAGAAGAAATATCTCATGCAGATACTGGATACATATGAGTAAATCTTGGTTATTCTTTACCCTATGTTTTTTTACGTATAAGGATGTTTATGCAGTTGAATTTAAGTGTAGGAATATTTTATTCTTTTCTTAAGTTCCCTGGTCATTCTTCTGGGAGGAAATCAAGAATTGATATTGAATTGACAGCTCTTCCTAAGGAAAGTGTGTCCTGTTATTGATGTTTTCCCTTAATATTCTAAGAGCGAAATACGTGAGGAAATTAGGCTGTTACATCTCATAGTTCCATCTCAGAAATATGCTTGTCTTGGTCTTTGAGTTCTCATTTTATCACCCATCTCAGAGAATGTTCACATTGACGCACACTCAAATTAAATCTTTTGACTTCACGCTAAGTCATGTCTACTCCTCTTAGCTCCAAGCTTTATCATCAGATGCTGTTGACAGATCTTTGCTTTTTTAACTGCCTGTCTTTTATACTGATATGACTTTGGATCCTTTCACATGTTTGCTATTATTTCATAATGAAAAAAGAAATGATCTTTTTGCAGGAAGCCATTGAAACCATGATTGCTTGTTCTGTGATGGCTCTTCTAAAAGTGGACTCATCGAAAGAAGTAGCCGGTTCACCAGAAAGCTCATGGGCTAAATTGAAACGTGGAGGTATCATTGGTGCTGCTGCTTTAACTGGAGGAGCCTTGATGGCAATCACTGGAGGTATGTCATACTCTATCTTTCTTATTGTTTTGCATTTCCAGGTGACCAGCAAGCTTCTCAAATTTTTTCCGTAAGTTGTAAGTTTTGGTTGTGGGTTTGTTTACATCATATTTGAACAGGTTTAGCTGCTCCTGCAATTGCTGCTGGATTCGGTGCTTTAGCACCTACATTGGGGACTATTATCCCTGTTATTGGAGCAAGTGGGTTTGCTGCTGTTGCTACTGCTGCTGGAAGTGTTGCAGGTTCTGTCGCAGTTGCAGCTTCATTGGGTGGTAGGTACAGGATGCAGTTTAATTTATTTAACTACATTCAGCCACAGCAATGGAGTTTCTTTCTGAGTTAGACCTTTCTAGGGTGCATTTGCTTCTTCAATCCTTGCTTGCTTCAGGGGAGCAATTTGAATGGGCTCTCTACATTAGAAAATGATTGCATATATACTATTTTGTTATCCATCTATATCTTGTTAACTTTTAATTGAACCAGCTGCTGGAGCTGGACTTACAGGGAGCAAAATGGCTAGGAGAATTGGAGAAGTTGATGAATTTGAGTTCAAAGCAATAGGGGAAAACCATAACCAAGGAGTGAGGTTTTAGCTTTGTGTAAATTAGAAAGTAAAGAAAAGCTTTGGATATATTTTCATGCCTTATCTTCCTTTTGTCTTGTTAATGTGAATGGGTCATTGCTGCTGAGCTTATAGCAATGCATTAACTGTTTTCTTTACCTTGTTATGTTGCTGAAATGTGTCTATGTGCCTTTGCGTCCGTTTCCTCTTTGTGGTTTCTTGTCAGCGATTAGGGGTTGAGATTTCAGTATCTGGATTTGTTTTTGAGGAAGAAGACTTTGTAAGACCTTGGGAGGGGCAACATGATAACTTGGAAAGGTAACCACCTTGTTCCTGTACTTTCATTCTCATAAGTGATGTAGAGTCTCATCTTATACTTTTCCTTATTTAGATTTCACCTTGCAGTAGTGGTTGAGTATAACAAATTTGACATGCCTATATTTCCTTTATCTTCAACAAAGTTCTAGAAGTTACTACATTGGTTGGGTCCTGTCCTGATAAAGAAATTGAATAACTTGGCAAAAAACCAATAAACACCAAATTCAGCGTTTCACAAGTCAGTCTTCTCACAGCATGGATGGTATAAGTTTACAATGTTCACCTAACATGTTTCATGATGTTGACATTCCTTTTTTAACTTGTAATCTTTTTAAGGTATGTACTGCAGTGGGAGTCCAAGCATCTGATCGCTGTAAGCACCGCTATTCAAGACTATCTTACTTCAAGTAAAGGATTTTTTCATGCAGCTGAATATGAAGCATTATTAGCTATATTCCCTGGAGATTGCCCAATAAAATAAACATGGTTACTTCTTGCTGCAGGAATTGCCATGGAATTGATGAAACAAGGTGCTATGATGACTGTACTAAGCAGTCTTTTGACGGCACTGGCCTGGCCAGCAACGTTGCTTGTTGTTACGGATTTTATTGACAGCAAATGGTCAATTGCCTTGAACAGGTTTTCCTTCTTACTTTACTGTCAGGAAGGTACTTATGAATTATGATGGAAGGGGGAGAAACTACAGACTAATATTTATATTACCTGATTTGTCACAGTAAGAAAAGAAGGCTGGAAAGATTTTCAGATATCCTCTAGCTGGGTTACTTTTGATACCAAGATTGAAGTTATATGTTGGGAAACAAGTCTCGCCAAAATAATTTTCTTTATTAATTTTCCTTTCCCTTTATTTATTTTACTTTTATTGTTTGCTGGTTGGGGGCTTGAGATTCTATTAGCTGGATGTGTGTAAATTTTAGCATTTGACGGAGTCGTAGATAGGTTCCAGCTTGCTATTTTGTCTAAATACTTCATTCACGGTTGTCCTTTCTCTTCTAACATTATTTTTCTTGTTTGAAAAACTCTGACCTGCTGCCATATTTTGTAGGTCTGATAAAGCAGGGAAGCTTCTTGCTGAAGTATTACTGAAAGGATTGCAAGGGCAGAGGTAGACCAACTGAAAAAGAAACCACAAATAATTGTTACTCAACTCCATTCCAATAGATTGAGGTTCCACAGATATTCCATTTAAATTAACGGTCATCCTCAAATTTCCAGGCCCGTGACACTTGTAGGTTTCTCTCTTGGAGCAAGGGTGATCTTCAGGTGCCTCCAGATTTTGTCTGAAAGTGAAGCTAATGGTAAGCGTTCTCTCACAGTGTAGGACTGCAGGGGAAAGTAAAGATGACCATCAGAGATTGCTTGCGGCATTGTTCTTATGTGAAGTTTGCATTCTTTTATTTCGATATTGATTCAGTGAATGTAACTCAACCTTATGAGTACGATCCTCTGCTAACTTTGGATTCTCAGTCAGATACAACTTAGTTTCCAACTGTACATTCCAATATCCAAAATGCTGTTCTTGCCGCTTTGCAGATCAGACTTTTCTAATATATTTCCCAACTCTACTATTTCGGTCCCTGGGACAAATTTGACTTTTGTTTTTCTCTTCTTGACTGATTTACTCTAAATGACAACCCCGACCATCAAACTACTGGCAGCGTGTGTTTAATTTTGTCTAATGTTTCAGATTTGGTCATTCTTCCTTTGGCGATTGGGATTTGGGGGGGGGGGGGGGTGTTAGGCATATTAAGGGAATTCAAGTGACATGTTCTGCAAACTGATTCTTGTTTTGGATTTTCCTCAGCTGGAATTGTGGAAAGAGTTGTTCTTCTTGGAGCTCCCATAGCCATTAAAGACATGGACTGGGAAGCTACTCGAAAGGTAGTCGTAAACGACTTTTTGGCTCATAAAATCTTATCTTTCTAATTTTTTCAAGTAATAAACACCCTTCTCACTTAGGGTCTCAATGCAGTTTGGAGATGACAGTTGTCTATTCTCTGCAGGTGGTGGCTGGGAGATATGTGAATGCATATTCCACAAATGATTGGATGCTTGGAATTGCATTTCGTGCGAAGTATGCATCTCTTACAATTCGAAACCAGAAGTTTCAAATATTTTTCACTATTCTTCTGAAATGAAAGTGGGATTCTCTTCTTGCACATTCTTTTACATATTCCCCTTGAACTTTTGATTTAACGTTGCCATGCTCTACGTTTCCACAGTCTTCTCACCCAAGGATTGGCTGGAATTCAACCCGTCAATGTCCCTGGCATTGAAAACGTATGTCATTTCTACAGTGCTTCGTATTTGATCTTTTGCTGTTTTTAATGATCATTTTATGCTACAAAATGGTAAATATAATTACGTTTACACCCTTGAGGTTTAGGCATATTACAAAAATCTCCGTTGTTTTCCTTAAAATTACACTGCATGGCCCACGGTCAAGAAATATGCATGTCAAACATGATTACACCGGCATCGATGTAGTTTTTCAAAAACGAGGAATTCCTTTATAATAGTACGTTTAAACCTGAGGAGTGTCAATGCAATTATTCCAAATAGTCATACGTACAACTTTTGACTTTTCCCATGCCCCTTCCCGTTCGACCCAAACAGGTTGACGTAACTGAAGTCATCGAGGGTCACTCCTCTTATCTATGGAGAACACAGCAAATCCTAGAACAACTCGAGCTTGATACTTACTATCCCGTTTTCAACCGGAAAGTTGTGAAATCATAGCATGTGTTGCAGTTTCCACCTAGTTGCAAAAACAAAGAAACAAGGGATTTTCCGAGTGAAGCTGTATATAGTGCATTGTTAACCGAAGGAAACTATTGTTGCTGCTGTCAAGATTCCTAATTTAGACGTGAATGTTGCTTATGATCAGTCATAGCAAATATGTCTGAACGTCTGCATAAGTTCATATCAGGAAAGTCGACTGTGGCCAAACGGAGCATTCAAGAGATTTCTCTTTCTCTGGCGATTGTCGACATTTAGGTTTGCACATGTTTGCTCATGTTGTCATGAATGTTGTAAGTTCCCTTTACGTTTTATGATGTACGGACTCGATGTATTAACAGAAACTGTTGTTTATCAGACAGCAAATGTATGATCGTTGTTGTACTGTGCCTCTGTTCTCATTTCTGGACATCCGCGGGATCTCGCAATATTTAGACTTACAAATGCTATTTTTGGATTCAAAATAAAGTACATTGTGTATGGATTGATAGATTTCATGGTTAAATTTTAAAATATTTTATAATGATTTTGTGGAGAAATAGCATTTTTGGTCCTATAATTTAGAATCTTTTTTCATTTTTGATACCGTTGATTACAGGATTCTTACTTTTGGTCCCATAACTTCTAAAAAGTAGCATTTTTTATTCCATAACCACTTTTTGTTAAATATTTAGAGAAAAAGGTCACATGGTTGTTAAGTACATGGGATCAAAAGTGCTACTTTTTAAAAATTATAGGACAAAAAATAAGAATTTCATAGCTTATAGAACAAAAGTATATAATCCGTAACTAATGGGATCAAAGGTATAAAAATCTTAATGATCACATGCCACGTACATAACATTTTTTATTAAAATATCTAACGAAAAGGTGTCGGGATCAAAGAGGCTGCTTTTTTAAAGTTATAAAACAAAAAATAAAAATCTCATAACTAATGGGACAAAAAGTGAAAAGACTTTAAATTAGCGAAAGTGTTCTTTCCATAATTTTGTTTGGAAGATCACTTCTTCAATTGCCAAAAACACGAATGAGCTACTCAGCCATCCTAAACAAAGTAGTTCTGGGAGCTAGGCTGCTAGGTACGAGCATTAGGACTATAGCGTAAAGTACTGGGACTACATGAGGCCTCGAACCAACGTCCGAATCTAGCTTTGTCGTCCATCAAAGAGGGGCCAAGGCTTCCCTTTGCTATTACCTACTTGTCCGTACCTTATCTATTCCTATATTCCTTTATATTTATGCAGCGAACAAGTCACCTTGAGTGTTTTTAGATGGAGCAATTGTCGGGTTCGTCTAGGATACTCTTGCTAAGTCATAAGTAACAGTCTTATTTCACACTTACTCCTTAGCAATCACAGCCATCTCGTCTATATAGGACGGTAAATAGTCCACCTTTGACGTCTTTTGTTTCGATTCTGCTCTAAGGAAAGCTGCTCTAACCCCATACGGTCTCGTATCCAGCTTTCTATATACTTATCATGATCACATATCGAATAGCAAAGACAACTCTTAAAGTTAATTGCCCCCAGACTCAACTTTTAGGGTTCGTTTGGTTAGGGCGAAAAGTTGGTGTATAAGAAAAATAAAATAACAATAAATGTATGGAAAAAAGTCGGTGTTTGGTTAGGGAGAATAATTGGAAGGAAATAGAACTGGATATATATGAAACCCTTTTGGTGTCTATTTTTTTAGTCCAAAATTGGATGAAAAAAGTGAAAGTAAAAAATATTTTGGACTAAATATATATAAATATACTTTCACTTTTTTCGTCCAATTTTGTTTGGCCAGAAAGACAAAAATATATATATTTTATTTTTATTTACTCTATTATCCACATATATAATTTTTCTCTAATTCTTTTTTTCTTCCCATTGATAATACCGGTATATAATTTTCTAGAAAAAGATAACCAAATCATAAAAAAAACTAGTACGTCATCAATCATTAGTAGCAACTTTTATATTAGTTAAGCTGAATAATTTAAAATAAATGCACAATACTCATTTTGATGAATATCTTTATTAATTAAAAATATTTTTGTTCTTGTTTGATGAATATTTTTACTAATAAGATTTTTAATTTTTTTTTATATAGTAAAATTATTTTAATATAATATTAACTTGTTTATTTTCTAACACTAGAAGAATTATAGCATTTAACTGTAGTTAATGACCATGATTGATAATAAATAGTCATAGCAAATAGTTATTAACCACAACCAGGCAATGGTTGTTGGCGTGACTTTTGCGAGGGTGGTTAAAACATTTTTCATGGCAAATATTTTGACCATATATAGCTCTTAGCCATGGAAAATAATTTTTCATAATGAAAAAATTAGTTTTTTCCATCAATTTTATTTAACAATTATTAATAGTAGTCATTACCATAATTTTTAACTATAATTACTAATATTGTAGTTAATAGTAATTTTTTTCTGGTGTTATATAAAATAAAGTGAAAGAATTAATCAGTAAAACTACAAAATAGTCTTTTTTTTAATCTATTTTCTCTTGCCAAACAAAAAAGTGTTTGAGATTTACTCGTCTATGTTACCAAATAATTTGAAAGAAAATTATTATTCTTTCCCTTTTCTTGCCTTTTCACTCCTCCTTCCACTTCTCATTTTATTTCTAAACGGATCCTCAATCAAGTTCTTGAACAAAGTATTTCAAAATTTTCGACCTTTATTTTAATTTATACTTTGTGAAAAAAATAATAAATTTTAAATTCTTTTCATATAAAGGTATTTAAAATTATTTTTTAAAATCTTTGTTTCACATTTTAAAAAAGAATCTTCCATGCTTTTTTCCTTTTTGTCTTTTATTATACAAAACAAAGAAACAATTAATTTTTAGGAATCGATTACAATTACATTATTCAATTATTAACTATCAATATGTATCAATTAACAATGTCATGTACGTATAACTAACAAATAACTATTATTACAACAAATCATCAATCATTATTAGAATAGACAAATACCCACACATACACATTTATGGAGTCTTAATTTCGTCAATTTAAATTATATATATTCAAAGAAATCCTAAACTAAATGATTAGATCTAGTCAAATTTAAATCAATCATATAATCAAACCAATTCAGATGTCTGCCATACCCAAACATGTGCATCTAATAATTTAATCTTAAAAATTAGTTTTTTATTAGTTAATTTTATTTAAATTTAAATACTTATGAAAAAAATTATTGACAGCACAAAATTAAAGTTCTCTAAAATGTCACATTAGAAATGACTTAGGACTAAAAAAGAGGTTAATTAAAGAAAGGGAAAATATTTTAGTTTGCTAAATATGCCTAAATATTAATTTTAGTTTGATAACTATGCTCATATTTTTTAGGTTCAGTAACTTTCAAAATGGCTTATTTTTAGTCTTCTAACGGATTTTTGAACAATTTTACCCCCATACTACTTTTAAAGAGCAGTTTTAATCCATATCTATTTGCATTTTATTGTTAATGCTCGCCTAAAATGGTATTAGGGCCTAAATTTATTGAAAAAATATTTGTTTATATTACATTTAGATATTATTTATCCACTAATAGAGGAGGCTCTTAAGAGCAAATTGAATCGAACGAAAATTCGAGTTACAAAGAAAATAGGGAATATTTCTAGATTCTAGAAATACAAAGAAGGAAATTTCTCAAGGAAATTCTTGACAGATGTTACAAAGGTCCCAAGAGGATTGACCCAAATCTTCTCACGCTAGAAGAGGAGCAAGAATAGTTGAGGAACTTTCAAATTCGACAGATACTACTAGGAAACACGGTGAGGCGTTTATACTCCACTGAAGTCCATGGTAGAATCCCAACCAAAAGAAGCGGAACGCGTAAATTCTTGCATAGTTACAGTTCTAAAAATTTTGATTAAAGGAACTGACTGGAAAGAACTCAAGCTGGATACCTCGAAGATCTCCCAAGATCTGAAAGAAATACAAAAGATAGTTCAAAACTATGGACATAGGTCAATTCATATACCTATGGAAATAGAAACCTTAAGCCAGAAGATAAATGAGATCCTTAAATTCCTTCTAGATCTACACAAGGATCTTACAGATCTCAAGTCAGAAATTGCAGATCTAAAGAGAAACCAAAGGGAGAACCCCTGAGATATCAAAATCCAGACAAGATCGAATCAGGAGCACCCTTGGAACAGTACATCTTCCACACCAGAAGGGGAAGGCCACGGAGATTCCAAACCCGAAGTCCAGAGACGATCTGATTATCGCATCTATCAGATCTATAAAATGATGGAGGTAATGAGAGCGGATCTATCAGATCTACAAGAATTGACGGGATCTTTTTCCCAACTCGGGATTGTGGATTTAGTCAATTTTGCCAAACCAATGAAATCACTCCAGCATTACCATTGCCTGAGGGAAGTACATGTTCGGGAAGTACATGTTCTAATGATCCTCCACAGGATCATTCGATGAGAGAAAGTGCGGATTTACACACTAATGCCACTCCGACGTTCGTGGGAACTAGGCTAAAAGAGAATCCAGGAAGAAATCCTAAAAAGGAGCCTGAAAATACACCTTGGGTAAGAGCCATGCTCCAGCCCCAACATCCATATGGCGCTATACTTAACCTAGATATTATCGATTTCTGAAATACCGAAAAGTTGATAGATAGGTTGCAACCATCAAGATAGCAACAACTACCCTAGAGTTCGACAAGGAAAACTTCATAAAACTTGTTGAGTTGAGCTTGGAGGGATTTGTGAAGATTGGATGGGGTAATATCCCAGAAGATACCAAAGCCAGCATCCTTGCCAGAGATCCAAAAGGCACGATTGTAGACTGACTAGGAAGGCTTATCAAAATACACTACATCGGTGATGGAGACTTCAAATGAGGTAGAGCAGAAAAGGCTAAAGAATATGCAAAAGCTCTCTTCAGCCTTGAACTAAGAAGTATTTGTGCTGTAGATGAATATTTCTATTTGTTGTGCAAGTATTTCTTCAAGAATGGAATAGCAACGAAAGTAGTAGCTCCAATGTTCTTTGCAAAAATATGTAGACCATGGAGGAAAATGTTGATCTAGTCATACAAAGTACCTGAAGGACAGCTAGATTCAGTTGAAAGGAGAATGTTTTTCCTTAAAGACAAACTGAGGGATTGGTGTTATCAAGCATCCATCCAGTAAAAAAAGACTGAGAGGTAAAATTAAACGAACTCCTCTCTGTTGTGATAACAACGATTTTCTGACTATTATAAGAGAATCGAGCGAGCCGAGGAAAAGGAGGAAGCAAAATAGTGACTCCTACCCTAGGAGTTCTAGAAGAACCTTTTCTCGACGAAGATCATGGTGGTCCAAGTCAAAAGCCAGAACATATAAATCTGAATAGAGAACAGGACCAACAAGGGCTTCATCTATACGAACAGATACAAGGTCCACCGGAAGAGCCCCTACAAGAAGAACTTTCAGACGGGCCCATACCCGAACCAATGAAAGTTTCAAAGACTGCAATTGCTGGACTTGCGGGGCAAGAGGACAAATATCTCCAGACTGCCTGCAAAAACGTTGTGAATTGAGAAAATTTGAAGCCACGAATGATATTCTAGATACAGTATACTATGGCGATTTGGTACCCATCTACCAATTTGAAGATCTTCCATCAGACGAAAGTGTCTTTGAGGAGGAAATGGAGACTGATTCGGATGGATCTTCAACCGAATCAGAATAACTATAACGAGGGGGATAGGCTTCAAACCTCCGAAAGCCTGTCAGGATTTTTTTCCAGAATGATGGTGTAAAAAAAAACTATGGGAAGAATCATGCGATAAGATTCCAACCTCAGCCCATATAACGGATTTAGGATTGGAGGAATTGGGAAAGTCCTGAACAAGATAGGACTGAATCAAAGGAAACATCACATAATCTACAAAGTAAGTATTCATTCTAGGATTGCATACAACCTAGCAGACCAAGAGTTTAATAGAGTCTTAACCCTTCACCAAGATTTTAAAAGAAAAAATCTAATGAAAGAAGGTAATAGACCATATTCTATAACTTATAGAATTGCATATGCCCTTTCTAATACGTATCATTTAGATTTATTTCTTAGGAAAGAGTATATTGAAATTCATAGAATTTTCAAGAAATTTACTAAGTAATGACACCAGATCCAATAAGGATACCTAGAATAGGTGGTGTTGATATTATCATAAAAGATCACCCAATTTTAGATAGAACACTTAGTTCTAGAACTGAGTTTTGTAGAAGGATGTCCTTTTCGGAAGAAAGGATTACAGGCTACAAAGGAAAAGAGAAAGAGTCATTAAAAACTTTAACTCATCAAGAGATTAGGGTAGATAATGTAAAACTTAGATGCCTGAAGGATGGAAAGAAATACAGGTTATAGTTGACATCACTAAGAAAGATAATTTTTTTCCCTTGTGATGACTTATATCATTTGCAGCAACCTGCTGTTGGTAAATATGAAGGCATGTTAGAAATAGCAGGTCATGAAATTCTAGTTGCAGGTGTAGCAGGACAAGAAAAGGGGACTATGACTTCGGGGTTAAATTTTCTCGAAAATCATAAACTATGGGGAAGAAAAGGTAACGACATAGAATTTAGTCTTGATGGTGTTACCATAAAGATTGAATGGCGAGTCCCTTCTCTATCTACATATCTGTTGGTATGTTATATGATCAGTATAAGACAGAGTATTTTGCAGCTTATATTGATTCAGGATAAAAAAATTACACGGCAAAATTTGAAGTTTTCCCTAAGGAAGCAAGGAAAACCTTACCCGTTATTACAGGAAGAGATTTTTCACAAAACATCTTGATACTCAATAAGAAAATATGAGAAGCCAAGATCATGATCGGAGGAGCATTTGGATCACCCTGGTTTAGGGTAAAAACACCTCCTATTTACTTTCATGATACAGGTGCCGATATCTTGCTAGGTAATAATTTCGTTCAAAATATTTTCAAGATAGATGCAGGATAATCAAAAAAATTTGTTAATATGTACTACTAACTGTTGTAGTGATATACATGTGTTGTAAAGAGAAAAGCCATTTCACAAGATAATGCCTATAAATTTTCGCAGCAAACGTGGTGATTTTGATGCCACATTAACTCATCCAAAAATGCAGGATAAGAGAAAATTTAGTAAAGTTCTTTTGTCTTTCAGGCAATAGGGACTCATAGATCGTGATAGCTTCTATAAGGAATCCGAGGAGAAAATTATAAACCTTAAGGAAGCACTACTGGAAATGAAATCGCTAGAAATTAGCGAGAAAAGCCTATTGGTGCTTCAATTAATTAATATATTATTATTTTTATTTTTTAAATTAAATAATTATTATTAACTTACCCACTCATCATGATTTTAAACAGCTATTTTTGGTAGTTTTTCTTTCTCATTTATTTTTATCTTATATAATATATATTATCTTATATATATTTGAGATAATTTTTAACTTAATATAATTTAAGAAAATATTTTATTTTCAATATTTTATGAAAATTTATGAACATCCATAAGATGTGACACACTTACTAGTGTATATATAATTAGTTGGAGTGGAGAAGCAAGAAAACTATCTTTGGTTCTTCACAAAAAGCACAAGAAATCAAGTGCACCACAGGTACTGCTGGTTATGGCGGAAGAGAGAATGAAGGGCGAAGAGGAGAAGAGAATCCCACGCGCGGAAATGGCAGAATCCCCTACCGCTGAATCAATCATCGCTTCTGTCAATTCGAAGGCGGAGGACTCAAATCAGCTGAAGCAAAACGATCGCAGCGCATCTCCTTCATCCTTAACAAAGAATACCAATCCTGCAGATGCCACTAGTAATGGGAACAAGGCGAAATCATGCAAAGGGTGTCTCTATTATTCGTCACGTTTCAAGGCCGATTCTCGGAACCCTCTATGCGTTGGCCTTACCCGTTCCCTTCCCAGTGGTAACCCTAATTTCCCCTGCTTTTATCGTGTTCTTGATTTTCGCAGCTTGGCCTATTTTCTTTGGGGGTTTTGCGGTTAACGCCGAACTGATGTTTGAGGTCTTGGATTCCCACCATTCCTTTTATTGTGGGTTTGTTTCATCGCCTTGTTTTTGGGTTTTTCCTCCTTGTTTCTTTGATTTTTCTTTTCGAAATTCTATGGCGTTCGAATTTTGTTTCTATGTAGATGCGGTTTCATATATAGAGAAAGATAGCAACTCCTAGCGTGGGATATAATATTTGTGTTTTTATACAGTTCTGATGGAAATAAGAAGATGCGGACCCAATTGATTGGAATATTTGCTTTCGTGTTTTCTTTTGGCAACAGATGTGCTTATTAGTTATGGCCACCATGGGTGTTTCTAGTAGTATATATCTGATCGAACAGATGCTAGAAAATAAAAAGCCTGATTCTGATTGACGTTTTACTAGATACCTGGGTGTTAGAGAGTGGGTGATGTTGATGTCTGTGTGCTACATTTTGTGTTTATAACATGATTGTAAAGTTTCTACTGCATTTGTTGTGGATGCTTGAAACTCTATGCAGCATGAGAAAATCATGGAGATGATTCAAACTTTATGGCTTGTGCTTGATTGCATATTGAGTAATGTACGTAATGTGTTTCCCAAGTTATTCCATTTCATATTCTTCCATTTCTCCTATTAATCACCGGAGATAATGTTGCAAGTGGATTTGATTTCTTTTGATGAATAGTACCTCAACATATGGTCGGACAATCTGAAATGGAAGCATCTAAAGAGGGTAGAAACCTAGCAGATTTTAGATATGCCTGCGTCGGCTATTCTCTTTACTCGGACCATAAAGAACAAGCCTCAAAGGGGCGACAGACTCAAACAGAATTGCCAGTTTGCGTAGGACTTGAGGTTAGTTTTCAGAGTGCATTGTTTATCTGGCTTGGTTTGATTTCTTTGAAGCATGGGAAGATTGTAGTGAAACAGTTGTGTGAGTTTTTATCTCTTTATTTAAGGAAAAAAAATTGTAGTAATTTCGTCCCGTGTATGTTTTATCCAAGAAAACTTTATGTTCATGCCTTTTAATTTACCATCAAAATTGACATTAAGAGAATGGAAAAATCTTTAGGAGCCTACTAGATGGTCAAGTAAGAGCAAAGAGTTTAAGAAATTTTGGGAACATGGAGCAAGATCGCGGCAAGGAGATGGAAGTATGTGAGTAGGTTTTGTTCAAATTGCAGATTGAAGGAAGAATGTTGAGGAAATTCTAATTAAGGGAAAGAATAGTAGTGGGTTAGGGAAGAATTGCATGGTAAAGCACTTCTACTAATCATTGAGCTTTTGTTGGATTGAGTTGAGATACTCTTTTGTTGAGTGATTGAGACACTTACCGCAAAATCCATATGCTTCTCTAAGTGGTAGCATGTTGAGTAACTCAAGTTATTGATCATGTTCATGAGTTCATGGCTAAACCATACTGGTTTCTTTCACTTAAACATGCAAATACTTAAAATAAAGTCCATATCTTTGTGTATAATTAATATATCTCATTTTGGTTGTTAGAGAGGATCATTCATAAGTTACCCTATGTAGGTTATTGGTTAGTGATAGGTGAATGCAAAAGAGTAGTGGATTTTGATGGTTATCATAATTTTTTGTTTCAACTTTTTCATGTCAATCAGTACCATGTCTTGCGAGCGCTGTTCGTGTCTTCTTCTTACTACATATAATGGTACTTACTTTATTTAGCCTTTTACGCAGGTTTTAGTGGATCGCAGAGTTAACGCTTCTGATTCTACTCATATTCATAATAAAGAAGGTATCCTCTTCTATGTTTCTTATTGATGAAATGTCATTTACAAACTTCATTCATGACTTAAAGACACAGATTAGTTGGAGCACTTCATTGATTACTATTCACGAGGCTAGTATCAAGAAGAAGGTCAATTGGAACTCAAAAAAACTAGGTGACGTCTTAGGTGGTCCATCATTTGAAAAAGAAAATGAACTGAATGGAACTAGTGAGGCAAGAGTATTAGTATTTTTGTTCTGCTGTTTTGAGAAAGGGGTAGTGAAAATATTGTTGGAAGAAAACAAACGGAAGTTACAGAACAAACTATAATTACCGAAAATATGCAAGGTCAAATATGTAATCTATTGGAGTTTTCCACAGAAATTATTATGAGGACTTGGCCGTGCTTAACATGCCTCATGATATTGGTTTCTTAGTAAAAAAAAAATCTTAGTGAGTTTAAGTTTTCAATCATCATTGAACGGCATGATTAATGATGAATGTAGTTGTACGGATTATTTGAAACAAATGTGAAAACATTAATTTATTGGTCTGGTTTCCCAACTTGCAAAATCTTCTACAGTCATTTTCCATCTGTTGGTCTATTCTAATAAAGATTATTCTCAAACTGAATGCATAATCAAGCTGATTTATTGTTTCACTTCTAGTCTGCACCTTCTGAAATTTGTACTGATAAATAATGCATGATTTTTACTTTTCTTTTTCCCCCTATTTCGATTAAATACTGACTTAGGGGCTTCATGTGTATGCCAACACACTAGGCACAATGTCTTTCAATTCTTTCCCTTTTTCTTTTTTTCTTAATGCATATGTGCTCTTTCCATATGTAATACTGGCATGACCATGTTTGAAGTACTAGTAAAAGAGTCTTTTGTATTTTGAATTACATCTCTCGAACAATGAAAATAATATCCCTGTAATAGAATACATCTAGGATATTTATTTGCTTAAGGTCCAGTTAGAGCTGCTTCTTGAAGTTACGACGGTTATTTTGTGATACACCTTGGAGCAAAACTTCAAATAATCTATGTTATTGCTTCTCTCAGATGGCAATGGATTGCCTCAGCATCGATTACCTAAACCAACTAATCCAACGGGGGATGAGTTTTTTAGCAGGCAAGCTCCTATATGTTCCATTTTGCAATTATATTACCATCTTGTAGCTGTCTACCAGGTTTGAGCATATCATAGTCTTGTAACTCTTGTTGCCAGCATTTCTATCTTGAATGGGCTTTCGTGTTTAAATAATGTTCAAGAAATATCCAATGTATTTAGTCACATAATTATATGCTAGTCTTCGCTCTTACCTTGAGCCTGAATGCAGTATTACAATTTCAACAAAATCCTATTTTACAACAACCATCGTAATAGAATTATCGACTAGTTCAACTCAAACTGAAAAATATTGCTGGCTTCTAACTCACTATTCAATGAAGCTTGACCTGAAACAACTGCGTCCAGCTTTATTTACTTCCAAGTGACTTTAACGGAACCTTTTCTTGTGCTTGTCTACGTTCTAATTATTGAGTTCTACCAGAATATCTCTTCTTTTCTAATGCAGGTTTACTCGAAATGCGAACCTGGTTGCAAACGGCGTAGTCAAGAACATACGTAAAGTCGGGAATCAAATAAAACAGAGTCTTGATGACATACTGTATCCCTACAGAAGAAGACCGAAGTAAGAGGCTGATTCAGCGTGTCTGGAAAAATAAAATGTGGTGGAGCAGGAATCAACCTTGAGCAATAATGTAATATACCTCTGCTGTCTCCGTTTACTGCATTCCTCTTCTCCTTGTTCAAATTGGTAACTCACATCAAGGACAGGAGAGGCAATTTTTTTTGTTCTTATATATGGATAACAATTATGTGGCTATTTCTGTACCGATCTTTTGGTTGTGGGAAGTAGGAATTCTGTTATAGGCTGCATGTCATAGCCTGTACTGTATGCTTCATTTTATTACTGTAAAGTGACAACTGTGGAATTTACCAAGTTTAAATCATGGTCTTCCTTAGGAATGTCGAAGTGGAAGTTGTGGTCTGTATTTGATTTGTCCATCATTATGACTTAAAAATAGAGTTATACTTCATAGTGTGATTGATTTGAGGCATGGCTTCTAACTTGGAGGGTGGAGGGGAATGGAAGGCTGATAGATAAATGTGTGATAGAAATAGAAATATGTTTGGATTAGGGGTGTTCAACCAAATTGTCCAACCGATTGGTCTAATTCAAATCGTACCGTAACTTGCGGGATATGGATAGGGTGGGTTGGGTTGGAAAACAATAAATGTGGGAAAGGGGGAAGTCCACCACTTGTACCCCTAGCAAACACAACACATCAATCAATAATGCTTCCAATTCACTTATTGCATATGATTAAATTTCTTAGTTCAACAAGCTCAAATGTTTTATACTCAAGTACATAATTTTAAAGTCGAGCTTATTTTTTTTAAAAAAATAATAATTTATTAATTATATTAGATTAAAAACGAGATTTATTTTTTATTTGATAAAAACATATTTCTAATTTAAAAAATCAATAATTAATATAAAAAATATATATTAATAATATTAATTAATTAATTATAAAATTAAAAAGCATATTACATTAAATTAATCTAATGTTAGGAATATACAATTTCATATTATTTTTATTATATGTCTAATATTAGTTTAGTAGTATTATAATTAGTAAACATATAATAAAATTATCCAAATACTTGCACATAATCTTGGTACAAATATATATTCTCAAATAAATATAAAAATTGATGCATGTAAAAGTAGTACAGGTCTATCAAACTTGAACTACTACTTTTGGATCTGGGTCAACGAGTATAAGATCCTAAGAAAGGGAACCTATAAGATAACACGTTAGCACTTTGATGTCCAAGTTAGTACTGGGTTTAAGAATAGATAAATACAAAAACTAAAACATAGTGAGAGATCAAGATATGATGACCAGATTATGAGAGATAGTATGTCAATTTCACGAAAGAGTGCTGTATGAATGTTAATAATAGTGCTTGAAAGTCGAGAGATAGAGTGTCCCTAGTCCCAGGGACCAAACCTGCATTTATAGAGGGGTGCTGTTGGGGGTCTGTACTCTTTTCTTCCTTCTCAGGGGCAAAGGATAAGAGTGGTTAGATAAGTCATGCTTTGCCTTTATCTGTGTCCATAATCATGTATCTTCTGGTTAGGGGAGACCCCTCGCAAACAGGGAGTCTCAATTGCCCAGGAGTCCTAGTTGCCGAGGAATCCTGGTCTTTATGGAATTCTCCCTTATCCGCATTGTGTCTCTAGGCCTGACGTGGTTTGATGTGGCGGCCAACTAGAATGCTAGCCACCTGTCACGTGGAGATTGCCAAATGTGGGCCTTTGAGCTGATCCTCCCTCTTGGGTTATATTATGAATATGGTACAGGAATACCTTGGGCCTTCGTCTTCCATCTCGGGCTAGGGGGTCTCCTGGGCCGTTGAGTCGTACATTGAGTGGCCTTGAACCTTGTTGTTCTTCTTGGGCTGGGTCTCCATGGGCCATGTGCATCATTCAGTCCCCCCATCTAAGGAAGAGGGTGCTCGTGGACTCCTTCTTAGAGTAGGAGATCCTTCATATGTGAGGGAGCCTTCTTTGTACTATCTCAAGAGGACCGTAATTCTCAATTGTCCCCCATCTCTGTTCTTTTCCCTCTTCTTTTTGAAGTATTGAGTTTCGCTCTCTGTATCTTTGTCAGTGTTGAAATGATGGCTAAGGTTAAATCTAACCATCATGACTGTTGCCCTGGGGGGGCATTTGATAACCGCCCTTACAAGCGCCTGCCCTCCTTTGTAACCGTCCAGTGGAAATCGGTTACAAAGGTGAACGTGGGAGGTAACTTCTTCCACTCTCCTAAATTCAAGGCATAATCCCCCCATCTCTTCCTCATCCTTCCACTTTACGAGTTTTGGAGATTACTCTTTTCTACCAAGTCTGTAAGTGCTACTTTTCCATCTTCATCCTTAGCTCTTTCATCCTCATCATATTTTCTTTTTGTGCATTCATGACTTTCTCCGATGAGTCAGTTAGGTTCGTAAGGGAAACTCTTCCAGGCGATGATCCTTGGTGGCGACTTTGAGGAGAATGGGCCCTAGCTCATCTAAACCCTCAAGTGGCTGACGGTGGAGCTTGCCTACCGCCCATCATTTGTTGGATGAGGCCTCCGAGTAGGAGGAGATGGGGGTAATGAGGAAGAGGGGTCCTTCCCTGGAGAAGAGGAAAGGGAGACGTCCCTGTCGCCAGCGGACTGGGGCCTTCCTGTCTTAAACTCGGCACCATCCTCCAGTTAGGAAAGGAATTTCATGTCCCTTCATCATTCACTATTTATGTCCCCTCACCCACTAGTCGTCCCCATTCTCCCCCTCCCCTCCAAACTGCTTAAGCTTCTTTTCTTCACAATTGGGGTTAGGTCTACGTTTTTCCATCCCTTCTTTTTACGCCAATGTTCCTCGTTTTTTTCAAGTGACTTTAAATCAATTAGTCCCTAAAAGCTTTCACCCAATGTTTTCACTTAAAATGTATGGAGATTGGTGTTTTTTGTTTTTCCCCTTGTCGAGGGGTGTCCTTGCCTGTCCCCAGTCTCCCAAAGCGCTAGAAGAATAGTCTTTTCTATATATTACCTCCTCGTTCCTGGACTTTTTCAGATTGTTGGATACACAACCCTCCTCCTGCTATAAATGTTAGTGAAAAGACGGTTGCCCTCTCCTCTTTGTTGGAGGAGTTTAATGAGAAACCCTATGATTGTCGAGCCTTGATTGACGCGGCTCCTAGGACATTTTGGCCTGAGACCTCGGGTGGAGCCCTTGGGTGTTTGATATTCTTCTTAATTTTGATATTTTTTATCCCGGTATGAGTATAACCATCTTTCACTTTTTTCTTTGACAACGGATATCATATTTAGCAAATTGATGCATGATAATGTCTTGGGAGGGCATGCAGCAAGGAACCCTCCATCCAGGTCTTCTAAGGGGACTTCGACCTCCAGTAAATCCAAAGGAAAGCGGCATGCTCCATTAGCTCCAGGGACCACGCTTGGGACCTCTTCCAAGAAAACCAAGATGAGCCTTTGGACACTCCTCCGACCAGCTCTGCAAGACATTCCGCACACCTCCTCCCCCTTCTCCCTTCGGGATGAGGGGGGTGTCCCCTTCAAATCTTTTCGCACTTCCTCAAACAGCTTGTACACTCGCCCATCCTTGGAGCAAGAGAAGGAGAAGGACTCCCCCATGGTGGTTGAGCTTATGAGGGGGATGCTTACTTCGGGGGATAAACGCCTTCTTGCATCCATTACTCAAGAGGAGCCTGAAAGGATGATATCTACATACTTGGTCAAGGTATATCTTCTTAGTCTTTTCGCTTCATATTTTGCTCTTTTAAGTACTTGTCTTGATTTTCTTCTTGTGTTTCAGGCAACCTCTCTATGTGAGGAGTTCTTATGCCCCCAGGGGGCCCCTCCTGTCTCTCAGGGGATGCCCAGAGGTGGAAATTGGAGGACAAGGTGGAGCATTGGGTACTGAAATGTTGAATTGAAGGAGGCAAAGAAGGAGGTTGTGGGTCACTACCAGCAAGCAGAAAAGGATTTAAAGAAGCTGTAAAAGGAGGCTACTACTCAAGCGGAGGCAGTTAGGAAGGCAGCTGAGCAGGCCAAACTTGATTTTCCTAATACTAAAGAGGGCCAACGATACTTGGAGGCTTACTGGGCCAGCCGTCTCCTGGAGTTCAAGAAGTCAGTGGACTTCCAAGGAGATGGGGCGAAGATAGCTACGCCCTTCTTGGTGTATGGTTTCATAGCTTATAAAGAGCAGTTCATGGCTCTGGGGTATCCCCCAACTGGAGAAGAGCCTTTATTTCTCAATCTCGAAGTTGTGTTGGATGGTGCTCCAGACCCCTTTGTTTATCCTTCGGTTCCCATGACCGAAGCTTTTCCTGTCGAACTAGGTAACCTTCTTTCCTTCTTTTTCAATTATTCACAATTCTGCCTTATTTCATACTGACTCGAGGGGGTCCTTACAGAGGAAGATTTGGAACATATATTGGGGGAAGTTGAGGCTGAGGTAAGAGGTCCCCTCCCTTGAAGCCACACTAACTCTGCAGCGGGGGACACCTTGAGTAAAGGAGTGTCAGAATCGAAGGAGGAAGACGCCCCTCCTGCTGCTGATGGAGGAACCCAAGATGCCCCCAACCCTAACAGCTAGACCAAAGAGAAGAAGGAAGACCCCGCCTATGGGGTGAAAGAAGAAAAAATGTACTTGACCCCCTCTCCCCTTTTCGAATTTTTGGAACAACTGGTTCACTTGTTTTGCTCCTTCCCCCACTATGGGTGTGGATGAAATAATATTTTCTTTTTCTTGTTTTTGTCGAATGTTGAATTTGCTTTTCTTTGCCCTCCCTCGGGCAAGTTTTAGGCTTGGGCCGTAATACGTTACTTCATGATTTCTCCTTCACTTCCCTCTTTGATATTTATTATTTAATTCGTGCTATATCATTTGTCTATCTCCTTGCTCTGACTGCTGGGGTATTTCTGACTGAAGGGGGACCTTTTATACGTCAGATCTATAGGTATTCTGCTGAGTGCTATCAGTTTCACTCCTTAGATTGCCATTTTTTTCTCTAGAAATAGGGTTAGTTTACATGGGATTTTGTTGGAATAAATATGCATGTAAATAGAAAGAAGGGCATTCGAGGGCTTCGTACAGGGTTTAGGGTCCCCCTGATGATGGATGTCTGTGCATTTCTTCAAGGCTTACTCCTATGTTGGTTTGTGCCTCGCCCTAATTTCATACAGAGAGTGTGAAAGAATGTCATACCTTTGTGGAGGACGCCCCTAAGCTAAGGATACTTGAGATACTTGAGAAAGGTGTACCATAGTGCTTGTTGAGGGTGTGCTCTGGGAGGACTTTGACTGAGGAGGATGTCCTTGAAGATGATTTATTTTCTAAGGGGGGGATGTCCTTCAGAAATACTTATTTATTAAGAGGGATGTCCTATAGAAGGACTTATTTCTTTAGGGGAATGTCTTTGATGAGGACTTATTTGCTGAGAGAGATGTCCGTCATCATGCATAGAATTTTTTAAGATTGTGTATGCTCCATGGATAGGGTAGAGGATGCCCTTCGGCATCTTCTAACTGGTAAGCTCCTCGACCTAATACTCCAGTTAAGGGTGGGCGAACAGGTCGGGTTAATCGGGTCCCGACCCGACCCATTCGGGTAAAGACAAATCGGATCCATTTTTTCGGGTTTTTTTATGAGTTCGGATTAATCCGAAATCCAACTATTCCCAATCGGGTTCGGGTTTTAAGCCACCGCCCGAAGAACCTGATCGAGGGAAGGGCAAAAAGGGGGAATGGGTAACACCATGTCAAAAAAAAGAATCCACTTCCTTGGCCCTTGCTGCTGCCGTTGTTCTTGTCTTGCTTCCCCAAAACTCAAAAGCCTTTTCTTGCTACTGCCATTGTTGCTATCGCTGACCAGACATCTCACGGCTAACCAGTCGCTGTGGCCGCGCCACCCACCAGACGCCGATGAGCTCTCCTTCTTCACCTACAGTCCGCGCTTGCTATTTTTGCCAATTTTCAGCATTGTGTCAGGTGATTTTTCAACGATTGGAGTTATTTTGTTGATGTAATCATGTAATAGTGATGTATTTTTGTTGAAATTAGATTTTTGGTCAGTTGGTGGGTTTGTTTTACATTTTGATTTTGAAGGTAAATTTCTACGCATGCTAAGTTTTTGTTGAAATGTCAAATTGAAGCACAAAGCTATTTGTATACATGAAATATAACCATTCACTTTGATCTTTTACATGCTTGAGTTTGGTTTCATTTGAGTAGCTTGATCTCCATATGCAGTTGTTTCATATGCAGCTTGATCTCCATATGCATTATGCAGTTACATATCTTGCTGCTTACTTTTATGTTATTATGTAATTATAAGAAAGGATTCTTGTTAAACATTAGATCATTAGCCAATTACCAAATTCTTATCTCAATGTTGTCCTTAATGTTTGTTGATTATAAATTGTTAGCGATCATGATGTTTCTTTGTTGTTCTCAAGAATCTCTCAACCTTCATGGCTTGCTGCACCTTGTTGGTTTGTTTGCTTGCCTGGGAGCCTTAAGAGTTTCCTATTTCTAGTGACCTTGACAATAAGGTCCCATCTCAATCGGGGTTTGGCTAGGTACCCTGAACCTCACAGTTTTGATCCGTTCCTTTCAGTTTTACTTTTGTTGGGGAGCTATAAGTTTCTAGGGAATGGTTCTGCTGCTTTTTGAGGCTGTTGTGTTCCTTGCCTGTTACGCTTGTCTTTAGACATACACTCTTTCTTGTTCTTCGTTCGATTTGGTATTAGGAAAGCTTTAAATTTGTTTTCTCTGCATTAGATGAATTAGGGAACACTTGTTTCGATTATAACTAGAAGTCTGTTTTGCTTGAACTTGGAAAACGACAAAATCATGGTGCAAGGGATCAAGTTCAAAATAAAACAACATTCTCCAAAATACTTTCATCATGACGTCTCCATCTATGTGTGTGATTTGACATGCATATTTATAAAAAGAAATTGTATTGGTTTTCATATACTTTGCAGATTGAAAACATTAGTTTCTCAATATATCTTTCATAAATATGGATGTAATTGGAAGTCACTCTCAATCTTAGTCTAACTCGTCACCGAATGTCTAAACCATAAATACGGATGGGTTGAAAAATCAGGTTAGCAGTGATCATTTTGAGAATGTTGAGCATTATTTTGATGATAATATTGATAAGAAGTAGGATGAGGAGGATGAGGAAGAAGATGTTTTAGATGATTCTAAAAAAAAAAAAAAGAAAAAGAGGATAGTGTGTGACATCCGTAGAATTTTCATGTAATTGGAGACTAATTGATAATCATTAGAAATTTAAATTTAACTAGTAAATAAATTATAAATTGAATTTAGGATATAATAAAATTTGAATGGATTATATTGGAGTTCGTTATAATATTTGAAAGCAAATTATATTAATTAGAAAAATTAAAAAGGACATAATGGATAATTTGATAAAAGTTTAAAGTAAATAAAAAAAATAAAGAAAGAAAGAGAAAAGGAAAGGAAAAAGGAGGAAAATGAATTGGGGGAGGGGTGGGCCATCACCCACCGCCCCACCCCATGATAAACATATAATATATATACATATATGTATACTCTCAAACCATTTCAAGCAATTTCCCCTTTTCTGCTTCAGTCGACGCGCAGCGAGATAAGATTTATATTTTAATTTTTAATAATTTACATAATTATATTATTTAATTAATTTTTTATTAAATATAGTTTATATTGAGCGATATATTATTTAATCAAAGTGCTTTATGATTTTAGTTATTTAAATTAGTGTCATATTAAATATCACATTTGATATAAAAATGATATAGTTGGTTAATTAAAATATTAGATTTGTTAGATTTAATTATTATTATAGCTAATTTACATAATTTCATCGGAATGATTAACCAAATATGTAATTCTATGTATTGTTGCTTAATTAAATTATATAGCAATGATAAATTGATAGAAAATTCATAGAAATGTCTCGAAAAGTTATATTTAAATAATATTATGTTATTAAGAAGATGAGGTTTTAATGATAATCTCATTTACGGATGTTATTAAAAACGATAATTATAAATATATAAGGTGTTAGATTAAATGAATTCTTACGAATTAGTTTATAAATTAAATATATGTTTGGGAAGTTTAGAAAGTGTAGTTATCTAAAATAAAATGGAACAGGGGTTTGGACTTTAATATAAGTGGAATACTAAAAGATTGGTAGAAAATGTACGAAAATTATATAATATTTTATTTACAGTTTATGATATTCTATATATATATTAATCATACGTATAATATTCTGTTATAGGGCGTGACGACAAAATAGAGGGTTGAGTAGTCCCTCGTGAAATCGAAGCATTTTGAGAATTTAAGGTAAGTATAACTAATTGAATTTATATATATATGTGTGTGTGTGTAGTATTGTATATATTATATATATTGATTTCTTGGATGCAATCGTGGACTTGGCTTTATATTATTATACGTGGCTTTCGTATATTGATTGCTTATATAATTAGTTGTTTATTATTTGTTAGATTACTCTAAAATCGGTGGAATTGTTATTATGTGTCATATGTGTTTGTACTGGTTGGACGTGAGGGTGGTATGATTACGTGATCGTATAACTGATTGTCGTATGAAATCAAATTGGCAGCTATTATTAAGGAAGTAATTATTATAAAGAAAAGAATGATGATCGTGAATTGAGATAAAAGTTGATGCTTACCTAGTTGGGAACACAGTCAATGATTTATGAAAATGTGATTGATGATGATGTGATTGATGATGTGATATAGAAAATATATGAATTAAGCTAGGTACCATGGCGCGTAGGGTACTGGGGTATTTCGGGCAGCGGGGAATATCCTGTGTTGTTAGCTACACACCGGGGTGGTGTGGGGATACCAGGTTTGTTGTGATGTCCTGTGTTGATATTGCTACACAGTTGAAGTAAAAGAGTATGAGGATATCACATACAACGGGTATCCTGTACTGTATATGATATGATGATGGCCGGCGAAACCATTGACTGATGTATTCCAATTAAAGTAAGTAGAGCCCTTAACTAATAAACGATAATGTCGAATATTATGTCGTGGATTGATTTACAGTTGTGAGTATATATTACTGCTTATATATGATGCTGCTATATGACGAATGATCGTTAGTTGGTGTGACTGCTTGTACGTCAATTGTTGCCTGTATATAGATATAAACTGATTGACTATACTTATTGAGTAGGTAGCTCATTCCTTGCCACATACTTTTTAGGAGATAAATCACATTGACTAGCCACATTGGACTTTGAGCGGTGTCGTCGTCGTCTTTATTAGGTGGGTCAGCTGTGATATCTAAAGTCAGAGTTTTAGGCAGTTTGGTTGTTAAATATTCTGGTCTTTTATCGGGTTGTGATTAAAATTGTAATACTATTTTCCTTGAGGTTATACACGAAGACATCTAGTGTGGGTAATATAAATTTTTGGTGGTATATATTATCTTTTGTGATATATATAATATAATGATAAATTAGAATTTATTTTACGGGGTGAAAGGGAATTTCTTATAGAAAGAGTTCTAATTAAATAAAGGATGAAATAGTGATAATTAGATGTTGCGAGTAGGGGGGTGCTACATAGTGGCTTCCAGATCACCATATTGGGATCATTTCATTAGATATCATTGTGAAAAGGATAATGTCCAAAAGACTAGGTGCAAATATTGTAGTAGAGAGATCAAAGTCGATCCAAAAGCACATGGAACTAGACCTTTGAAGAATCATTATGAATCTTACAAGAAAAAACCACAAGTTATCACCAGAAATCGAAATAGATTGTCTTTCCAACCAACTTGCATGGGTGATAGAGACGCCCCTCTTGTTAATTGGAGATTTGAGCAAGGCAAAACTAGAAAAACTTTGTGTGACATGCTGGTTGTGGATGAACTTTCATTTAAGTTAGTCGAACATCCTAGATTTAGGCATTTTTTGTCTGTTGCATGCCCGATGTTTGCCATTCCATCAAGAAGAACAATAACAAAAGATATTTTTAATATATATGTGAGTGAAAGAGCCAGATTGAAGTCTTTTATTAAAGATCATGCTCAACGGGTTTGCATCACTACAGACACTTGGACATCTATTCAAAAAGTCAATTATATGTGTCTAACTGCTCACTTTATTGATGATGATTGGAACTTGCACAAAAAAATTTTGAACTTTTGTTCAATTATCGGGCATAAAAGTGTAGAAATAAGTAAAGGTGTTGAAAAATGCTTGCTTGATTGGGGTATTGACAGGGTTTTCTCTGTCACTGTTGATAATGCGTCTTTCAATGATGGGGCTATCGTTTACTTGAAAAAGAAGTTTGAAAATTGGGGGCAAAACATCTTAGGTGGGAGATATGTGCACATGACGTGTATGCCACATATTTCTTATTGTGCAGGATGGTTTAAAGGGTGAGCATGAAACTATCTCCCGTATTAGAGGGGCTATCAGGTATATTAGGAATTCTCCAACTATGTACAAGAAATTTCAAGAGAGTGTTGAATTTGAAAAAATGAAAACGAAAAAATTGTTATCTCTTGATGTACCTACTAGATGGAACTCCACCTACTTGATGTTGGAGATAGCTATAAGCCTTAAGATCGCATTTGATGCTTATGAAGATGTGGATCTTGCCTATAAGACTAATCTTTCAAGACAACCATTTTATGGAATACCGACTGATTATGATTGGGAGAGGGCAAAGGTATTGGTGAAATTTTTAAGGTATTTTTACAATCTCACTTTGCGCATTTCTAGTGCCTTGTATGTCACATCTAATCTTGTATTTCGTGAAATATGTGAAGTTGACTTGCTTCTCAGACATTGATTAACTAGTAATGATGTTGAATTAAATGAGATGGTAAGAAAAATGAAGGAAAAGTATGACAAATATTTAGGATCAATTGAAAAGATGAATATGATTTTATATTATACCGTCATCCTTGATCCACGTCATAAATTGGAGTTCATTGAATTTGGTTTTGATAAATTGTATGGTGCTACCGAAAGAAGTGATGTGATGAAAGAACAAGTGAGAGATGGACTTCATGAATTGTTTAATGATTATAAGTTGAGATACGACCATACTCTTCAAGGAACGCCAGGAAGCCTGGGATCATCATTTAGTCGTGTTTCTTCACCATCTTCCTCTTCAGTAGGGACATCTATGCAATATACTGACTATGAGGCGACTCGTACGTTTACTATAAAACAAGAGTTCTATATGTACAAATTAGGTGGGAAACCGCGTGAAATCAGAATCAAAGAAATACCTTGGTAAGGATGTTGAAATGCATAGAGACAAATTTGACATACTAAATTGGTAGAAAGTAAACACCCAAAGGTTTCCCGTTCTTTCCAAAATAGCTCGGGATGTATCGGCAGTTTCGGTCTCAACTGTTGCCTCAGAATCCGCATTTAGTATCGGTAGTCTTGACACTTTTAGGAGCTCTTTGTCTCCTAAAATTATACAAGCACTTATTTGTACTCAAGATTGGATACGAAAAGACTCCAAATCAATTAGCATTGACGAGGATCTGAGTGAACTTGAAGTAGTTGAGAAAGGTGCTTATTTATATTTTTCTTGTATTTCTCTTATTGTTCATTCTATGTATTCTATTTATATATTCTACTTGTCTAACTATTTTCTACTTTATTGTAGAGTTGACTAAGTTGGGGGTTGATTCAATAATTATTAACATTTAATTGTGCTAACTGCTACTTGTAAATTTTTGATAAGGTACTAGAACGGTAAAACCTTATTTGTATAATGTTGCATTTTTTATTTGGTTGACTTTCTCTAATAGTTCTTCCACTTTGTATGTTTAATGCTTGACAGGTCGAGTACTCGAGGATGAAAATGTGATGAGTTTTTTCAGTCTGTGCATTAAGATTTAGGAGGCCTTGGCTTTATTGTTGTTATTGAAATGATTTACAAAAACCTCTGATAATTTATGGATGTGATTGAATTCTTTTTTTTGGGTATTTATGTAAAGCTTTAAGTATTTGTGTCCATAAATTATATGACTTACATGGATTTACTTTAGTGAATGACTTTCATTTTGAAAAATTGAACTCTCTACATTTTTGGAAGCAGAAAAAAATAGAACCCAACTGTCGGGCACCCGATTAGTCGGGTAACAGATTCAGTCGGGTTCGGATTCGGGTTCAGGTTCATTTTTTGCCAACCCGACATGTCGGGTACTCAAACCCAAAAAACCCATCCTAACGCCCTTCCAATTGCTACAAAAAGAAATCTTCTTTGGTTGTGAGCCAGGGGAAAGGGTCCCACAATGTCCATACCCCAAGGCAAGGTGACAACATAGTAGTGAGTGCTCCACAAGTTGATATATAAGAGGGGAATATTTTTGGTATTTTTCACATTTGCTCACTAACTTCCTAGCATCTTATTTCATGGTGCGCCATAAATATCCAGCTTGTAAAGCTTTGTCGGCTAACATCCATGTTCCAGTATGTGCTCCACAACAACCACTATGTATTTCTTTGAGGATATGTATTCCTTCTTGTTGGGATAAGTTTCGGAGCAGGGGGTCTGTAAATGATATTTTATACAAGATCCCCATACAATTAGAAACGAGTGGCCTGGGCTTTAAGTCTGGCCACGTCCCACCTATTATCAGGGAGGTACCGTCCAACCATTGAACTACGGGTGTCCTCCAGTCCTCTACTGGAGAGATAGCTTGAATGCTCAAGGGAACCCTTAGCTCTGGCAAGTGTTGTATGGTAATATGCCTAGTTCTACAATCCTGTAGTGCGCTTGCAAGTTTGGAAAGGTAATTGACTTTAACATTATCATCCTTTGGAATTTGAATAAGTTGGAAACTTTTGAATCCCATCTTCAGTTCTGCTATTTGCTGCAGATATTGGATCATGCTCTCCTCCTTAGCTTAGTATGTTCCGTTTACTTGTTTAACTATTAACTAGGAATCCGAGTAAGCCACGAGATGTCTAGCCCCCACTTCGTGAGCCATCCTCATGCCTATCACAAGTGCTTCGTATTTGGTCTCATTATTGGAGGCACTAAAATCAAATTTAATGGCAAATTTCATATCTTCCCCCTTGGGTGAGGTGATGACTCCACTTGCTTCGCTTCCTTGCATCGTGGCTGACCCATCCACATGGAGTACCACAATTCATTATTGGGAGTTTCCCCATCATCTCGGAGACGAAGTGCGCTAAAGCCTAGGCTTTGATTGCTATTCGTGGCCAGTAAGAAATATCGTATTCACTTAGCTCCACTACCCAAGTATCTGGTTTACCCAAAGTTTGTTTTAGTGGTAGATTAGTTCTTACCCTGATATGGTATGAGAGAATATAAGGGCATAACCTCCTAGCCGTGACTACTAATGCCAAGGTTATTTTTTAGATGTGGGTGTATCGCCCTTCAAATCCATTTAGTACTTTGCTGACGTAGTATATTTACATTTTTTTTCTCCGTCTTCCCTAATGAGAACAGAGTTGACCGCCTGAGGAGCAGTAGAGAGGTAAAGGTAGAGGGTGTTCCAAGTGAAGGTTTTACTAACAAGGGGGAGGTTCGCCAAATATGTGTTGAGTTCCTCAAAGGCTTGTTGATAAGCAGTGTCCCACTTGAAGTTCTTTGCTTTCCTTAATGTTTAGAAGAAAGGCAAACTCTTTTCTGTAGCTTTAGAGATAAAGCAACTAAGCGCGGCTATTCTTCAAGTCAACCGCTGTACTACATTAATATTGGTCGGTGCCTTCATGTCAAAAATAGCTCTGATCTTGACGGGGTTGGTTTCAATACTTCTCTAAGTGACCATAAATATGAGGAAACGCTCCCCTCGTACTGCGAACGCGCATTTTCCTGGTTGAGTTTTAGTCTGTGTTTTCTCAAGACTGAGAACATTTCCTCCAATTCTGCAATGTGGTCTTCAACCTTTGTACTCTTCGCTAACATGTACATAGACTTCGACATTCCTCCCTAGTTGTGGCTGAAATATCTTATCTACTAGACGTTGGTAGGTGGCTCTTCTATTTTTTAAGCAAAATGGCATGGTTATGTAACAAAATGTGCTGACATAGATGATGAAACTAACTCTTTTTTTATCTTCAGAAGCCAGCATAATTTGATGGTATCCCTACGAGGCATCTATCATGCTCAATAACTCACATCCGAATGTGTGATCCACCAGTTAATCGATTCGAGGTAGAGGATAAAAGTCCTTGTGACATGCTTTGTTGAGATCCCTAAAGTCAATAGACATTCTCCACTTTCCTCGCTTTTGTACCAGGACCACATTGGACACTATTCGAGGAAATGTATCTTTCCTGATGTGCCTTGCTGTCATCAGTTTATCTACCTCAGCTTGGATCATTTTGTCCTTCTTAGGTGCGAAGTGTCTTTTCTTTTATTTTATCGGTTTGATACTAGGATCTATGTTGAGATGATGAGCAATACTGCTTGGGTCGATCCCTTCCAAGTCTTGGGGGTCCAGGCGAAAATATCTATGTTATGTCGTAGACATTGGATTATTTTTTCCCGTACCGTGTCTTCCATTTGTGAACCAATTGGGGTAACATTCTCTAAATCTCCAAGTATAAGCTCTGTAGTAAATAATTCCTCAACAGGCTGGACATTGGCTAGTCAATAAGATCTTGCCCTTCTTGAACAGCCTCTATGTAACATTTGCACGATTGCAAAGGATTCCTTTGCACCTCTCCTACGTCACCAAGTGCAAAAAAATTAATCTTCATATGATAAGTAGAGATTACAGCTTGAAAAGTGTTGAGGGTTAAAGGGAGTGAGATCATGTTGTAAGGGTGTGCCACCTCACCTGCGAAGCCACACAGGGATGTATTCACCTTTTCTAGGGGATGTCCCATAACTGCATTTGGTCTTAGGTTTCGCCAAATAATATATTTGTTGAGCTTCTTGAATCTATGTAGATCTGCCCCACTTCATAATTGGCTAATAAGGTTGTGATGGGAGGGCAACATTATGAGAAGTCTTTGGCCCTGATTAGTCTGCTCACCCAAACTAAATGAGAGGGGTGACCTCCATTTCTTCCACATCCAAGACCTCCTTCATAGTTACGTCGTGTATTTTCCTTACTTGTGCCTTTCTGGCATAGTGGGAATCACCCCCAGTGGGCCCTCCTATTATCATCCATATGATTCCTTTGAGAGGGGGGTTTTCAGTTTCAGTTCTGCCTCCAGTCATGGTCCTGGGTGCCCCCTGTGGGAAGGGCTCTGGTTTGGTAACCTTCGCCTCATTCGGCTTATCAACCTTTTGCTTTGGTAGGATCCCGTCCCCCTAGCCTTTTCCCAGCACACATATTCTTGCAAATATCCGTTTTCAATAAGTCATTCGATTTTATATTTTAGTTGTCAATATCTTTTATAGTGTGGCCCATAGTCATTATGGAAACAACAAAATTTTTCGATTGTGGGATGATAAGGTCCATCCCTGAACGACTTGGGACGTGCCAGTAAACCTTTTCTTTCCATTGCCATGAGGGCTTGAGTAATAGGGATAGTCAATAGAGTGTACACATTATTTATCTTCTAGAAATGCAATTTTTTGTCCTAAAACAAGGAAAAATATCTATCAGGTCCTGGTGCCTTGTCGTCTGTGATGTCAAAAACGACCTTCTTAACTTCATCGGCCGTAACTGGTTTGAGGAGAAGTTGGGTGTCCTCCTCAGTCAGCACATGTCTCGTCCATGGTCTCAAGTACCCAATATTGATTGCCTGTTGTCTGCGTACCCCTCCTAATAGAGCTTCTAAAAGGAGACAAAATCATGAATAACCGTTCCTGGCTCTGTATAGGTGTTCCCTTGCTCATCATTGATCTGCAAGATCCTCCAAGCAGTTCTTCTTTGGGCTATTTTGCGAAAGAAGACTTTCGAGCATTAGTCCCCTCCCTTCATCCAATGCATCTTTGCCCTTTGTTGTAGCATGATTTGCTCGAGCTTCACTGCCTTGGCGTATACCATTCGACAGCAGTGTTCTAGTAAGAATAATAGTTCATCTTGTCGATCCATACTCAGTAATGTTTTTACTGTCTCAAGAAAACCTTTTTCTAGCTGAACATTGCGCGAAAGGTCACCCTTATTTCTACTCTGCTGCCTGAAGACAGGCTTTAAAGCCTTAAGCTTCTAGGTAACAACATACATAGGCACTCCTACACTAGGGATAAAATTCGGTGAGAGAGTAAGGTAGTTATCAAATCTAAACATACCTCCAAATTGCATCTGTCTATCCCCATTCAATACGAGCGGCGAGTGGTCCTAAGTTTGGGGCAAGAGACTAGTGTAGCACGATGTGGGGAATCGTGTGAGCCATGTATCATTAATAATCATCCGGTCTAGTCGCTTCCATAGACTACGCGAAGTCGTACTGCAATTATGCCATGTATACCATTCACTCTGCATGGGAAGTGAATGCAAAGCAGTTGACTCAATACATGCAGTAAATTCCTCTATGGCCATCCTTATGTCTCTGGGGGTGCCACAGACCTTATTGAGATCACGTACCACATTAAAGTTACCCCCCACTAACCATGGTTCATCTCTCGATTGATTACCCAACATATTTAAACATTCTCATAACTGACGTTGATCAATTACTTCATTAGCACCATAAATAACTATAATAAGCATCGGTTCATTGCATGCACGTATAATCACACGACAGTGTATAAATTGAGATCCCAAATCAAGCACATTAACATCAATGAAATCATCATGCCATGCTATCCATATACGATTCCCAGTAATCCCATTGTCAACAAACTATTTCCACTGAGGTAAAATAATAATCTGTATACGAGATACATTATTCACACGTACCCGGGTTTCCAAGAGGCCAAAAAATATAACCTGAACTAAGCCACTAGGTCCTTCAAAGCTAGATGGTGGTCCCTCTTGTTCAGGCCACGAATGTTCCAGAATGCAACATTCAACATAGGGCACCACTAATGGGGCTGCTGATATTAGGACCCCTCGTAGATGTTTCTGCATCATCAATGAAGTTTAATGCGTCAAAGGAATTGAATATGACTGTTTCCTTACAATACTTCTTCCCTCCGCGTTGATTTGCTCGCTAGGAGGCTGGAGCAACTGGTGGCTGCAAGGAAGCATCAACTGGTTCCCCAATGGGCTGGGTGGTAGAAGGACTCGTTATTGGATCTGACCTCATGGGAGGCGTCTGTGTAATGCTACCTTCTTTATCAACCTGGGGGATAAAGGCACTGAGTTTAGGAACATAGACCGCTACAGGGGTTTTCAATGACTTTGCACTTTTGTTCAACAAGCATTCCTTAAACGAAAGCCCCAAGCTCATATAACTATTACATTTGGGGGGGAGCCATTCGTACTCCACGTCCACTTTGCATGGCGATTCCCCTCCATCCTCGTCTGGGGTCACAATGATGATGTGTTTAGGCAATTTCGAACTGATATCGAGCATAACACATACACGAGCGAAATTCAGTCTCATGCATGCTCTCATAATAGCATCCAGATACAGTGGCTTCCTTACTCCACTATCCACTGTGCTTAAACCATCCGTTGTCCAAAGCTCAACTGGTAGATGTCTCAATCTGATCCACACTAGGACTTGTGTGTGTTTGAGCTTACGCATTACCATTTTAGGTTGCCATTTTTGGAACACGATCGGTTGCCCCTAGTATAGCCACGACCCACCTTCTATTACATCTTCTATATCCATAACCGTTTTAAACTGGAAAAAAGAAAAGAAACCATTCGTCGTGGCAGTTACCTCCCTCAATGAAGACCAAATAGAAATCACATACTCTTTTAGGTGATTGAAGTATGGGCGTTTGCCCAAAAACTACCCCACTGCTGTTGCCTTCCACCAACGAGACCCATCACGAATTGATTCCAACGTCGGCCGTACTATGACTTCACCATTTTGCATTACCGGTGCAACATACGATAAAGTTTTTTTGAAGGAATTATTGAACGCAAAAGCAATTTTATCATCGTAAATTGGGATTTTAGAACTAGTACATAGGGGAATATTTCCAACAAACAAACCTGTATTACCGGACGAGATATAAGCCACTGTCGGATTGTGCACGTGTACACCCAAAGTCCGATCAATTTCAGTCGTCGGATCTGAAACTGTCACCGGAGCAGAAATAGTCGACGGCAGGGTAGGTTGCAGAAATAGAGATTCTACAGCAAAAATTCCAGCGCCATTCATCACCTACCAACAAGGTACTCTCGCCATGTGGACGTGACCCATCCCCTCCTCCATAGTCAGCCGTTCTTCAAACGTTTGAGGTAGCCCAAACCTGTCAATCTGCTGCGACTGCAACGTTGCAGCAGAAATCGCAGCATTGTTCGTTGTCGGTAAGATCACCGGCGTCGCGTGTTCCATCTCCTTCTCCAAAGCCAGTGACTTTCCAAACGGTTCATTAATCGTGAGAACAGGTTCAGGCGAAATTTCAGAACCCAAATCTGCCTGATTCTCGAAGCCGGCGGAATTCCATCTCGCCCGTCGAAAAACTCACACCAGTGGACTCCCTTCGGTTGGGAAAATACAGAGTGGATGGAGAGGGCCAAACTGCGCTTCCCACTTCAGTTTTAGAGTTTCCAGCACCGCGAGAGAAACAACATCTCCATCATCAACAATCTTGTGCGCCAAATTCAAAAATTCTGCAATATTGAAGGAGGCACGAATCTCATCCGCTAGCCGCGATGGTGAAGCAGTAGAGACGCCATTGTCGCTGCTTCCATGGTTATTTTTGCCAAGTGCAGTTTCAGACACATCCAAGAAATCGAGACCATCCTCTCCCCGATGATCCGCACACTCGGCGACAGATTCGCCGACGTCATCCCCATCATCATCAAGTTCACCGTGGAGGAGAGTTGTAGTGTGTATTTGTGAAGGTGTGTTAGTGTGTGTGAGAGAACAGAGAATGTTCGGAGAGTCCATCTTGAACTCAATATATTAATGTTTCTACAAGTTGAAATTTTATTACTTAAAAGAGAGACTTTTTAAATTCAATAGATATAATACATACATGCATCAACCAATTTTTTGTAACAATTACATATATTCATGTATAATATCAATTCATCGTATACAATTAACTATTATATTCATGGACGCATGTATCAATTTATTGAAATTACTTAAATATACATGTTTATATTAATTCGTTGCACTTAAATAACTATTATAGTCAATTAAATATATTCATGCATGATGAATGAAACATATACTATATAAATCTCAATATGAAAATAAAATAATTTATAACACCCAATCATGTCTTCTCATCTAAAAGGCATCGCAAAATCATCCATGAATGATCAAATACGTAAAGTATTATGTGAGTATAAGAGAGACCATCCCACATGCACTAAAAGAGATTTACAAGAGTGGGTTGATGAAAATATCATCTGAAAGTTTGTCAAGGTACAATATCAAACACTCGCAAGAGATCATCAGAGTACCTTTCGGCCAACTTTCAGAAGGGTGGGGATATTAAGCGGCACAATCGGCGAAATATCCCAATATGGAGAAGGTTCTTTATGAATGGTTTCTTCAGTACCAAGACCGAGTCAACATGATCGAAGAGTTTATTATGGAGAAAACAAAGGATATAATGAAGCTTTTGTATTCTCAAGGTTGGCTTGAAAGTATTAAATCATTCCATCGTTTTGGATAAAGTGGTTCGGTTGACATGCAGGACATGGAAATGAAACTGGAGACTATAAGGGAGAAAATAAATCAATTTCACATGAAGGATGTTTTTAATTTGGATGAAACAGGTCTGTTTTACAGGTTACAAGCTGATCACTATCTTGCAACCAAGCAACTTGAGGGAAGAAAGCAATACAAAGAGAGGCTTACAATTGTTATTTGTTTCAAGAGGATGGTTCGGAAAAAAATCCTTTATGGATTATTGGAAAATATACAAAGCTACGTTGCTTCAAAAATATCAACATGAGCAACATCAATTGTCATTATCGTGCCAACAAGATGGCATAGATGACTAGTGTGTTTTTTGATGAATATGTTTGCCGGTTTGATCACAAAATAAATGGCAGAAGAATCTTATTGATGGTTGACAATTGTCCAGCCTATCCAAAAATTATTGAAGGGTTACGGAAAGCTGAGTTGTTTTTTTTTTGCCACCTAACATGACATCAAAGATTCAACCATGTAATGCAGGAATAATTAGAGCTTTCAAGATGCACTATCGTAGGAGATTCTACAAAATCTACTGGAAAGTCATGAGTTGGGGCTACCTAATTCTGAAAAGATTAATATTTTAGATGCCATCAATTTTGCAATTTCCGCTTGGACAACCAATGTTTCTCAAGTGTCAATAGCAAATTGCTTTCGGCACTGCAAAATCCGTTCAAATGAAGAAATCTCAAGCAACTCAAGTGAGACAAACTTTGAAGAAAACCTACATGAGCTTGAAATATGGTCAATGATGTTGGTTATCACAATGAAAATGGGCATCAACAAATTGGTGGACTATCCGGGTGAAAATGATGAATGTTCAATAGTTCAAAGTTTAGAGGAAATTGTTGATAATATTATTGAAGATCCTATTAATGATGAAGCTGAAGATGATTCAATACCGTTGGAACCAATCACGAGAAAGGAGGCTTTTAGTGCAACAACGACAACAACTCTTCATAATTTTTTGTTGCAGTTAGAGAACTTGACATGGGAACTCTTAGATGCAATTTAAAAAGTTAGAGATGAAATCCAATTAGATTTTTTTTTTTTAAATAAACACCCGAAGATGGGGGAGGCTTTTCGGGGTCCCCATCCCTTCTTCATTGAAAATAAAGTACAGTACACATTACAACAAAATCAACAAATAAGGAAGTAGGAGTACTACTCCTTTATATTTTTGCACAACCTCAACTATCTTGTATCTTCCCTTTCTTCTTGTTGATTCAATTTGTCTTTATCCTTGGACCACACGAGATACTCCTCTGTTTCATCACAGTGATTTTCACCTCCGTATTCTTAACCAAGTACTCCGGTATCCCATCTACGAGGAATAGATTTCTGGGCAGTCTGTCCGGGGAAGCCAGCTCTTGTAACAGCTGCTCCGCTGAGTCTGTATCGGCAGTGTTGCGATTGGTCGAGCAAGTCGGGTTGCAGATCTTCAATGGTATGGCAATACTAACCAAACTCTCCCCCTCATCTGGATTCTGTTGGAGAAGCATGGAAGCATTTCCCACTTGTATCCAATTTCCTTCAGCCATTTTGTTTTTCGAATTCTCCTCACCATTTTTCCATCCTCACATGTAGTATTAGCGACATCAATAGAAATAGTATTTTCCACAATGTTCTCAACATGCTCATCATTCTCCACAATGTTATCATCATGCTCATCATGCTCACCATGTTTACCACTACCAACATTGTCATTAGAGAGGTTAGTAGAGTACCTGCTTTTGGAGCATTCACCCCTCTCAAATGCCTTGACTTTCCCAGTCACCACCTGTTCCTCCGTTCCCATTGTCTCCTTTCCTTTTGGCTTCTTGGCTCGTGGAGGGGGGCGGGGGGCATTGCCCATTGTGTAGCACTCCAAGTAGTTGTGGCCATCCAATTAGATTAAATTTTAAGAAAAATCAAGTAACAATAGTGTAGAGTGGTAACCTCGTATTTCAGAGAACCCTATTCAACTATTACAGCGGTGTGGAGTACGAAACTCCTTAGATACAATTACTTATTACAAATATCACAAAAAATAAATATAATGAAAATCAAAAATTGAACAAACTCAATATATATTGAAGATAGGCTCAGATCTGCCAGATCCAGTAGAACTCGGTCACTAGCACCAGTTTTTACGGTCAACACAACCCACGGTTGCTCCACCCAAAAAAGAAGACTACCAAGGTTCCGATCACTGAGATCTCACTAACTCATGATCACTAAGACCTAAAGGAAGATTTCACACAAAACTTTTATGCTGAGGAGGAGCAAGATCAGTACGTATATTATTTCTCGGCCGAAGGGGTCAAGGCCTTTTATAGAGGAAAGGATGGCATAAGAGAATGCCTTGGTGGCTCTCCTAAAGCCATTACATTAGCTTAGGAGAGTCGCCATGTTTACCGGCGAAGATAACCATATCTCAGAGATTTACGTAACAAAAGAACGAGAGAGAGAGAGAGAGAAGGATGTCGGCGTAAAGATAAGAGAGAAGAGAGAAGTGAGAAATAGTTTTAGGTTTTTAAAATTTAGTATGAACCCGAACTGAGTCGGGTCAAGGTGGGTGGATGGGCCGTCCAGTGGGCCGGGTTCTGGTCTTAACCAAAGTGGGCCTTTTAATAAGATATTTGGGCCACATTTCACAACAAATAGATTCATATTTTATCAAATTATCATAATATTTATAAATTATTAAACATTTAGAGTTTTAATGGTACCTAATATTTATAAAGGAACTTTTCAAAAAATTATTATCTTATTATCTTATTAAATTTGATGATTTTTTTGCAAAGGCCCAAGTCGAGACTGAAAAATTTTATTATTTTAGAGATTTTATTAGTTTATAAAGGTTTTAGCAAAGTAATTCTTGGAAGTGAAATGCTATTCACGTTGGTGGCAGTCGTGCATGATTGTCAACGTAAAGTGTCATTAGCATATTAGTTTGATCAAATCTCTAGTGCACTCGGTATAGCGCAAGGCTTTTAACCTTATGGTCGTGGGTTCGAGCCCCACGGTGGGTGGCGTTTTGTTAAATTTTCCTTCCCCCTTATTTTTTTGTTTTACTATTTTTTGCTTATTAGAAACTATTAATCAGAAATGAATTTATGTGAGCTTAACCTAATCATCATCATTCAATGCTTTTTGATCACTTCAATTTTTTGGTTCTTGGAGTGACCCAATTGAAATTGAACTTGGAGTCCACGCTGGAAACGCTGAACGCCATTTTTGATTTCTTGTTTTCTTTCCCTAATGTAGCATAAATTAGGACATCCGCCAGCGTATCAAGCGTACCCAATTATCCAAATCCTCACGTTTTCCTAGGAAACTGCCCATCCCCTTCCTCCTCCTCCTCCTCCACCCTTTTGCAGGTTTCGCATTCCTTCTCTCTTCCAATCAGGCCCTCTTCTTTGATTGGTAGCTGCTTATATCAGTTGAAAGAAAAGAAAACGCAAGAATTTGATCCTATTTTTGTTTGCTTCTGCTAAATCTATCATCATCCAGAAGCGAACCCAGATTTTAGATCAATTCTTTGTTCCCATTTTCCGACCCGTCGGCGTTTTTAGTGGAGTTGCTTTGATTTTTGCTTGAAGGGTCGGTCGGAAAGTGATATAGGATGGCCGCGTATGCGGCGGCTTGTCGGCGGGCGTTGAAATTGGGAACCGGGTCCTCCGGAACGCAGTTGTTTGGCTCGACCCGGTTGGAATCCAGGCCCATCTCCCAGCTCGCTAAACCCAACGGCAAACGCCTCTTCCTCGTCGACACTTTGGCCCTTGTAATTGATTCATTTCTTTGTTTTGATTTCCAGGGTTCTTGCATTTGAAAATGGATTTCGTATTCGGTTGGTTCTTGATTCTGATTGGTGCTCGATTGACGGTGAGAATTTATTCATCTTTCTTTATTGATTGACTAATCAGGTGCGGAGATTAGAGGCACAAGGCGTGCCGTCGCAGCAAGCGGAGGCGATAACGGCGGCTATGACGGAAGTCCTGAATGACAGCTTGGAGAATGTTTCTTATTCCTTTGTTTCCAAAGGTGAAATGCAGAAAGTAAGCCTACCAATTCACTCTTTCTGTCATGCTTGTGTTCATTGATTGCGTCATGTGTGTAGATGAATTAGTTTTATGCATAAATCCTTTATGCAAAGGAAATTTTCTATTAAATGATTTGTTTTTTTTCCCTTTTATGTAGAATGAGATGACACAGGAATCAAACTTGTCCAAATTCAAGACTGAAGTTAAAAGTTCCCAGGTATGATGAGGACTGTTCATGTTAAGATTATTTTCCTTGTGGTTGTAGGAAATGGATTTGAGCTCAATATATATGCAGGGCAGCTGACTATTCTATCATGTTGTAATGTATTGATGTTTAAGTAATAGTGAAGGGAGTACCGTTTGAGTTATTGAAGTTGGGCCAGATATTGGTTATATAGTTTTCAGTTAATAGTGTGCCCATAGGAATCCATGACCCATCTCACGTTTAACACTTCCATAATACTTATTTTTACTGAAAAGAATTGGCATAAATATAAAAATTTCTGTTATTTTTGTGGAATCTGGATGATCCGGCAGATGCATTTCCCCTTATGCTTTTAGAAGGAATATCAGTTCTTTGCGATATCACTTTTTGGTTTGGAGATTTTCTTATCAAAATTAAAGCTTGCAGATAGTGTAGGTCTCGGTGATGCAATTGCTACCATTTTCCAAAATCATTATGAGGGTGAGACTAGGAAGCCACAATGATTTTCTGGAAATCTTTTTTTCTTTTTGGACATTCGAGTTGTTGGCATCTGTCTGTGTGACAGGTGTTTCATCCTCGCTTATACTTCAATATTCTGGCTAAAACATGTGAAATCGTGCCTGATTAGGTTTCACTAAGTCAAAACTTGAAGCTGAAGAAACTATGTAGTATCTAAATTGTATTTAGTCATAGAATTGCCTTATTCTGCTATATATTGGTTGTTCACATTTTAACTATTGGTTGACCATATTCTTGACCACTTTTAGTATCCATCTAACGCCTTCATTAAGGAGGGGCGTCGGTCACAATCTGCTCTGGTTCACTTCCTGGAAGGAGCTTCTTCCGCTGCAAGAAAGTTGAGTTAGGCAGTTACCCTAAGCTGAGTTGTTGTTGTCGCTAGGCTTCTAGGTGATATTAGACTTTTAGGAAGGCTATGAAATGCTGTTTTTATGAGTTGTAGCTAGAGCTAAAGCAGCAAATGACTGACGAGCTAGGCAGGCAGGCACGAAACATCAATCAGTAAGGGAGCTTATTGGGGGGGCGGGGCGGCGGGTGTCAACAAGGCTAACTCACACATTTTTGCCCATTCGCGGCTCAATCATTGTTCATAGACAATCTCTTTTGCCAATAATCTAATAATCTCTTGAAAGTGGCATGGAATAAGGCATCCATTAGCACTTCTGAAAATTCTGATTATATTACAGTTTGGTCTTTTAACTGTTGGACCTGTATTTGGCTCAAACTTTTGATGCTGATCAAGTCCATCTAGTTATAGTTATCAGTGTCTGCATTCTGCAATAATTTCCCGGTTTCTATGAGTGGGAACTATGTGAGTTTATTAGGCTGCAGCGAGTGTTGTAATCTCAAAAGTAGTTCACTAGTATCATTATAAGATGTTGGCTTATGAGGGCATATTTTCAATCGTTGCTGGCACTGGCTGAACCCAATCAAAGAGAAACAATATAAGAAGAGAGGGTTTGCCTATTCATGTTGTTCTTGGTTATTAGCTGCCATTTATGCGGAATATTTAGTCACAAAAATGACAAAGGACAAGGAAGGAAAAAGAGACAATTAGCCCATGAGTAACTGTAGTCTGTTGTATAACATAATACCTTTATCATACTTGTAACGTGCATACAAATGCATGTATACATAGTATTGCACCATATATACGCTTGTTGCATAGTATAATGCATATCCTTATTACATGCATGATCACTTGAGTTGTGGAATAGATTGCCAAAACACAAGGCATGTTGACCAGCTTATAAACCAAACTAGGGTCTTGTAAACAAGAAGCAAGTTGTCGGATGACTTATTCCACTGGTCACCAAGCTTGCAGATTGGCCTGCTAAATAAGGAACCTGAGGTGCCCTTAATCCTACCTTTGAATTATCTGATTAGCTTGAAGTTGAGAGACCAGTCCAAGGAGTAATTCAGATTCTTATTACCACTACTGTACTTTGGAGCTAAAAAGTTTGCCCAACTCTCATTTTCATTATTCTCAATAAATAGTCTCCTTATTTTTAACATGACCAACCTTTCAGGTCCCTGATGATTTAATGTACCTCTACATTTGGAAATAATATTTAGGAGTAAAATTTTATTTTTGATAAGTGAAGCATGTCCATTAAGGCTACATTTGGATGGACTGATTTTGGAATTGAACGAACGATTTACAAAAAGGATTTGAAATGACTCCATATCAAGAGAATTTGAAATTCATAGTTCAAATGTGAGCTGAAGAATTTGAAATCCTTTCTCATATGGAATTACAAATGCTGAAGGAATTTTTGGTTGTGTGGTATCAACGATAAAGTTGTTACTTTCAATAGTCAGTTATGTGCCCTTGAATGATCAGATGAAGTAGTTCTTTGGGGGAAAAGAGAAAGATTTTCCTTTGTCTCCTTGCGTCAGCCCAAGGAAAGGAAATAGACGTGAACTGCCAAATAAAAGATAACAATGCTGCATACCTGCTCCCTAAAAGGGAACATTATACTGAATATTTCTGAAATGGGAAGTTTGATATTAGCCACTCAGGTAGCATCCAAGTGGATTAGTACCCAAGGGGGATTGTGAGGCATTGGATGAAAACATTACGATATCATAATGTGAAAAACTGGCATCACACCATGTAACCTAACTATCCACTACGCCACTTGGGTATTACCGAAGTGGGTGGCATCACCATATAGGAACGACATTTGCTGGCAATTTTATTACCTGACAATTTATTGTCAAAGGTTTGTCCTTGAATCTAGTAACTCACATCTTTGGCTTATGTATCTTATATGCTACCACTTGTAAGATCTGCCTCCATTCTCTTTATGCATTTTGATGGATAACATTAAAGCACTAAGCTGTGGAAAATCAGATTTATCAACTCTGTCCAGTTAAGAAGTTCCAATTGGTGAATCCCCTGAATTTGTTTTCTAATACATATTTTTATTTCTTAACTATCTGTTTGAGCTCTCCCACTATGAAGCAAAGACTTGAATTCATTCTATATCAAATGCAGGACCACCATTTCTCTTTGTTGCAACATGAGACGGAAAAACTCAAGAGTGACATAGAGAAGATGCGTAGTGAGTTAAGGTCTGTAGATAGATAACCTACATTACTCTGAAACCTTTTCTTTCAATTGTTGGTTCTGAATGACAAGAACTTAATCTTGGATCAGGTATGAAATCGACAAAGTCACAGCTGGGCAACGCCTTGATCTTAATCTTGAAAGGGGGTAAGTTTCCCATTACCATTAGCATTTTTTTAGCAAACTGAAGCATTATCAACATAAAAAACTGTATTTATGCTACATGCCACTTTTCTTGGTTTGTTAATTAAAATTCCGCCACCCTTTATGCAGGAGAATTCGGGACGAGCTGAACAATCAAAACCAAGAAACGACTAACCTCACTAACAAACTTGATCGAGTAAGAATGTGTGTGTGTGGGTGCTCAAAGTGACATCCGTGAAACTGGTGTTGCCTATATAACTGGCCCTATTGTTCCCGTTTCCTGATGTGTATTGTGATCTCAGGAAATTCATGCGCTGCGGGCTCAAATAGAAGCAGCCAAATACGATGTAATCAAGTACTGCATAGGTACGCTGGCCTCTGTATCAGCCGTTGGTCTTGCTGTAATCCGCATTCTCATGTAGCTGAAGCTGCAGTTTAGTTCGAGTATTTTTTTCCGAAGAAATGAAGGATTTTATACTGGTTTTTATGTTTAAAATCCTCGTAGAAGAAGAAAGATAGACTGACATTGTTAGAGATGAAAACAAAAGAGTGTTCTCATTGATTGAACCTACAGTTGTAAGAGTTCCTCTTTGTTCAAAGTTTTAGTTGTTGTTGCCCTCCATTGAACTGTAATATACATTGTTTTGTTCTGATAATGTAAAGACTTGTTTGTAATGCCATCTTTTTTAATGTTTGGCTGATGCTCATCATCCTGATTCTTGCAATAAATTCCACCAAAAAAAACAGGAAAGAAAACAGTTGGATTAGCGGTTAAACTACCTTAAACTAAGACTAATGTACCATGTTTAAAGATATTTAATAAACTGTCATTACCATCTAGTTTTCTTGGCAAATTTGGAACCCATAATTGGTCATGGACTCGAGCCCCCGACAATGTACGGGTATTGGTCTATTATAATATTAGTTATTGATTAGTAGGATAAACAATATTTTTCAACTCCGTATTTTGTACTAGGTACTATTTTTTAAAAATTTTGGTATTTGATCGTGTTTTAATTTTGAATAACAATTAACCGTATAAAATCAAGTATTGATTTTTTCAAATATATATTATATATATGATAAATAGAGATTTATTTTTTTTTATAAAAAAAAAGCTAAATTTTGATGGGAGATTTGGTTAAGATATTTGATGTTCATTATCAAACCATCGGATGCAAGACATTGGATTTTATTTGAATATTTCAAATATAAATTGTATTGATGTAAAAGATTTATTAGTATATGATGTATATGTTGGGTGACTTCAATTTGCATTTTTAGTTGTATTTAATCAATTGTGTAATAAATGCAGTTGTATTTTATGTATATCTTTTTTTCCCCTAGCAAAAAATAAATAATAATTTTCTTAAACTCTAATAAACAATCCTGGCTGAAGTACATCAACGAATTTCTTTATTTACTTTTCATCTAAAAAAATAAAAGGTTCAAAATACGAAATCGGTGCACCGATTGATAAAGTTTTAATTTCAAACCTTCACTATATATATATTCAGTGGAGAAGTCACAAATTTGGCTTAGTCCTATTAAATTTTAATTAATTAAGTGATAAATAAAAATATTCAATTCATAAAAAATTAAATTATTAAATAACCATTACAAATTAAATAGATACAATAATATAGGTATAAATAATTCTTACAAATTATTACTCCGACAATAAAAACTGGTTGAAATTTACAAGTAAGAGGAATTTTGGTAAGAAATATTGCACATTCAAAAGATATTGATCAAAATGAACAAAATTTAAATTTCAAAAAAACTCTTGAAGAATTCAAACAAGACTTATTTTTTAAAATGCAATAAATTTCCCATATCAACATATACATACAAATCCCATCTTTTGTCCAACTCGATTATTTCTTGTTTCTTTTCACCTAATAACATATATATATATGTATATATATATATCCATATACATTCCCCTAAAAAGGAAAAAAAAAACATATATGAAAAATCCAAATAATAATAATAAAAAAAAAGGAATAAAAAAGAAAAAGAAAATACATATAGTGGTTTCATTCCTGGCCACAACCATGCAGGTGACCCTCCTCCTGCTCAGTAAAGCCGGCAGAGCAGCCGCGGGCTCGGCACCGCCGTCAGCCTGGTGGCGCGTGGAGCCGTCAGTCCAAACACATCACCCATATCCAGCTCGCTAGGCTTCATCCCATCAGGCAACTCCCACGTAAAACAATGGAGGAGATGAGCCACCGCCACTTCCAGCGCGTACAGTCCCAGCTGCATCCCGGGACACGACCGCCGGCCCGAGCCGAAAGGAATGAACTCGAAGTTGCTCCCCTTGAAATCCGGCGCTCCCTCCCCGAGAAACCGCGCCGGTCTGAAGGAGTCGGCGTCCTCCCACGAGGTCTGGTCGCGGCCGATGGCCCACGCGTTGATGATGACGCGGGATTTAGCGGGGATGTGGTAGCCGGAGACGACGGCGTCGGCGGCGGTCTCGTGGAGGAGGAGGGGGATGGGGGGGTGGAGACGGAGGACCTCTTTGAGGCAGCAGCGGAGGTAGGTGAGCTTGTCGAAGTCGGGCTCTTCAACTTTGCGGGTCGGGCCGACTACGTTGGCGAGCTCTTGTTGGACCTTCTTGAGGTCTTCTGGGCTTCTCATTAGCTCCGCCATGGCCCACTCTATTGCCGACGCCACCGTTTCCGTCCCGCCAAACATTACGTCCTGACGTCATCCACACCTCATTCATCAGTCATACTCATAATATATTTTATATCTTTAAATTACACGTCACTCCTCTTAAATTTATCATAATTATAAATATATTTTCGCTATTTAAAAAATAAAAAATACTTTCTTGAAATTAACAGATATCTAACAAATATTCTCCTACAATAAAATATTACGAGGGAGTATTTGATAAATAATTACTAATTTTGGGGGTTTTCGTAATTATAATAAATCTCTATAACTAAAACGGTAATCAACTGTAACATGACAATATTTAAAACGGTTTTATAAAAATACTTATTCATTTTATAAGATATTTTTAAAGCTTATCAAATTTTTTCTTTCGAAAATAAGTTCTAAAAAAATAAGATTATGAAACTTATAAAATGTTCGTACTTACGATTCTGTAAGAATCTATTAACATCTTAAAAATAAGATGAAAACTCTCGTGACTTTTAAAAATAAGATAAAAATAAGAATCTGTTAATTCTACGTATACTTTTTTAAAAAAATAACCTATATATATTACATAAAATACGAAATATCATATTATTGTAGGGAAAAATGCAAGCAACCTCCTTGTGATATCACAAATCAGCAAATTACCCCCTTATGAGAAAACAAATAGCGATTTATCTCCTTATATTTTTTAAAATACAACAATTTACCCCCTCATGATTTTTAAAATATAGCAATTTACCTCCCTGTATAACGAGGTAAATAGCTTTATTTTAAAAAGTATAAAGGGGTGAATTATTATAATTTTTTCATAGGGGAGTAATGTGCTCATTTTCAGTATCACAGGGGGATAAATTGCTATTCACCCTATTATTTTATAATAAATAACAACTCAAACTTATCTAATATTAGAGGGTTCATAAGGTCTACCCCAGATTGAATTCTGTAGCAAGATCCAACTATGTATAATTGACCTAAAAATTTCAAGAAATATATATATTTTTCAATTAAGAAATAAAAAAAAAGTAAGTTGAAATGTGGGCAGATAATGACATGATTTTATATGAAACTTTTTATATTTTACATATATATATATATATAGTATCAAAATTTCAAATACTTCATTACAAAATTTGCTGACTAAATCTAAGTAGAAAAGTGCTCAGATTTTCCATTTCCAAACCCCAATATATGTGGCTCTGATTGCTGCCTTTTTCAGCCACCTTCTTCTTCTTCTTTTTTTCAACAAATTAATATCGGTATAAAATACGGACGAATTTAAAAATAAAATAATTATACTTATATAACAAATCACACTGTCATAATATTTGGAAATAAATAAAATAAGTAGGAGGATTGATATATAAAAAAAATGTATAATTTTGAAAAAAAATTATAAAATTTGAAGGTTGGGCGGGGCCACGAGTTTTCTAAGACGTGTCTGTAATATTAAATGTAATAAAATATATAAACCAATCACAAAATCTTGTGTGCAACGTTTTCATGTGTTTGCACATTCTTTTCTTCCTATAAAAAAAATGACATGTGTTTCTCTCTTAATGGAATAAGTTGAAATTTTCAGGTTTCTTCTTCTTCTTGTTCTTTCTTTTTTTTTTTTAATTCTTCTTTTGATTATTAAAAATTAAAACTTATACAAAGTGAAATTAATTAATACAGACAATATATATATATATATATACAAACCCTTTTCATTTAAAGGATAATCTATTAAATAAGAAGTTTTTATATTAAATTTTAAATAAAAGGGATAAAGAAATTGTTAAATTAATGCACTGATATATATATACAACAAAAATAAAAAAAGAGTTAGACGAAAATAAAAATTAATTATGATATTAGTTAATTAATTCATTGATAGACAATCTTGCAAGTTTTGCATTTATATGTCTTTAACGACAAAGGTTTTCTTGTTTGATTTTCCAAACACCAAACACTTATATAAAAAGTAGTTAATTATTTGCAAAATATATTAAAAAATATCTAGAAAATTCAGATTGGATCAAGTCGAATTAATTATATAGCAAGTGATATATATATATATATATATATATATATTTGAATAGTACATTAATAATATGATGAAATTTTTTTTATTTAAATCAGGTTTGCCCGAACAAAAATAATAACAAAGCAAGCGTAATACACTTGTCATATAATTAATTCCTGAACTGTACACTAATTAGTAAAAAGAAGTGTATTGCACTTACTATATAATTAATTCAAATTCAATCCAATTAATTGGGTTAGAATTTTTTCTAATATGAAAACCACATTTAAGTTTGGCTAAATTCGATTTTGATTAGATTTTATTTAAAAGATTTCATAACGAGTGTAGATTTTCTTACCATGATGATGGCTTTAATGTTGTCCCTCGTGAGTTTGATGGAACTCTGCAAATCCTCAGCCTCCGAAACCTTAGCCTCATCGTCATCACTGTAAAAAGCCAACAACTCATCCACCATGTCAGTATCTCGGGCCTCACCGGATCCAACTTCGGGCTTTCTTCTCTGCATGTGATCATCAATAATGCTGTCTATAAATCCATCAAGCGAAGCCCGGGCTTTGGCCAGCCTGCTGTTCAGCCCCTGAGGATCCATCCACCCCAACCATGGAATGAAGTCCGCAATGTTAAATGCTCCAAACAGCTTCGAGAACTCCTGCAAAATCTTGATGAAATCATCTTGGCCCTCATGGGAGCTCGACCCAAACGCAGCCCGGTAAATTATGTTCCTCGTCAGCCCGAACACCAGCTCCCCGATGTTCACAGCCGTGCCAGTGCTCATAGCCACGGTCCTGACCATGTCGTCCACCTCGTCCCTGACCGAGTCCCAGGACTCAGCCCGTTTACGGCTAAAGAGCTTCATGACGCATAGCTTGCGCATTTGGCGCCAGAAGGGCCCGTAATGGGCGAAAGCCATGTCGGCCCGATCATAGGTTAAGTAACGTATAGCGACAGTTGCGGGCCGGTTGGAGAATATGTTGTCTTGGAGTTGTAGTACCTCTCGGGCCACATCGGGCTTCGACACCGCCACCATGTGGAGGGAGCCAATGCCGAGGTGGAGAATGCCACCGTATTGTTTGGCCAAGTTGGCCAATCCCCGGTGGGTCAATTGGTCAATCATTCCCATGTTGCCAATAACGGGCCACCCTCTCGGCCCAGGAGGATAGGGTTTACGTCGAAATCTTGATAGAACAAACAAGAAAAGTAAAGGGATAATGAAGAAGATCAACAAGGGTTTAGCCTCAAGAGCTTGGAGAAGATGAGCAATCATCATCTTCTTCTCCATGATGATATTTATTTAGTCTTTTTTCAAGAATTGTTGCTAAAATTCTTGCAACTTTAATTTTGGGCAACAACAAATGATAGTAAGGTGGGAAAAGGTGCAACTCCAATGTTGTTGCTAAGTCTTTGATGGACATATGAGGGCTTTATATAAAAGTTCAAAAAGAGCAGCGTTCATGCTCCATCCACAATTTCACACACGCACGCACGCACTATGTGAGGGGAGTATATTAATAAAACACACATGGATATTTTTAAAAATAATTGTATTTACATCATTGATCTATCATTTATTTACACAAATCACTCCTATCTTTTACATAATCATAAAAGCCACCACAAATGGTTAAAAAAAAAATAGGGGTAGTTTAATTTGTGCAATCATAATGACGTTCTTGAGGAGCATATATTGTAATTTTTCAAAAACATGGGTGATCTGTGCAAATCTTCAAAACGTAGGAGCGATTTATGTAAATAGACCTTAATTAGGGGGTACAGGTGTAAAAATCATCCTTTTTTCCAGTTCAAACATCAACCATCAGTATATGTCAATCTTTAATATCAAATATGTATAATTAATTAATAATTACTATCACAATAGATCAACAATTACTATTAAAATAGATTAATATACACACATAGATGAAGCTCGAACCTATAAACTCTTTAATTCCGTTAATTAAAATAGGCCTCGTTGGAACACATTGATCTTCTTGGATCATCTCATATTTTTTAATAATAAAATGTTGGTCGAATAGGTATATATATATATATATATATATATATGTGTGTGTGTGTGTGTGTGTGTGTGTGTGTGTGTGTGTGTTTAGGTTGGAAATAAGGTGGGAAGTGTTTATCTCGTCAATGTAGATTAGAATCAAGGTAGGCCCCAATATGGAGTATGAATGTTGTAAGGCTTATCTCTAGTGTTTGAAATAGTTATATATATATATATATATATATATATATATATAAAATTAATAGAAAAAAATACAAGCAACCCCTTGTGATATCATAAATAAGCAAATTACCCCTTATGAAAAAATAAATAGCGAGTTACCTCCCTGTATTTTTTAAAATACAATAATTTACCCTCCTATGATCTTTAAAATGAAGCAATTTACCTTCCTATGATATCATAAATGAGCAAATTACCCCCTTATAAAAAAATAAATAGCGAGTTACCTCCCTGTATTTTTTAAAATACAATAATTTACCCTCCTATAATTTTTAAAATGAAGCAATTTACCTCCCTATATAAGGAGGTAAATTGCTTCATTTTAAAAAGTATAAGGGGGTAAATTACTATATTTTCATAGGGGAGTAACGTTCCTTTTAAATATGATATTTTCTACGAGAAGTATGATATTTTTTGGCAAATATTTGTTGCAACGAAAACAAAAATTATTTAAAATAGCATTAGTCAAAGAATGTTTTGATGTAACCAATCAAACATTGAGAAACAAAATAATATATTGTCTCTAAATTAGATGTAAAGAGGTATAATTTTTTTTAATTATTATGTCAAAGTTATTAAGTTAGATTGGAAAGATATATATATATATTTAAAAATAAGCTCAAATATAACAATATGTATAACATTTAATTATTTAAAAAAGTAAGTATATAACTTAATTAGTTAGATATGTTGGGATATTAATTATTATGTTGCCCCTAAAAAAGGAAAAAAAAATGACTTAGCTTTTTTGTGCATAATATTTAAATTAAACATTAATAGTACTTTCTGTTCATGCTTGGAGAGATTTATATTACAAATAGGAATAAATCAGGATAAATTATATTATGACCCCTTAAAATTAAGTTTAAATTACATAAACACCCCATACTTTTTACAAAATTACAATAATACTATTTAATATTGTAGTAGTGAAATTACGTCAACTTCCCTTAGAATACGTTACACTAACGTTCTTAAAAAAATGTATTTATAATTTTATAAAAAAATAAAAAGTATTTATATATTTAATGTAACCTTAAACAATGTGAACATAATATATCTTAAATCTATGGTTCTAGATGTCTCAACTTTCCTACGACTCGACAACGGTTCAACCATTTTTGTTTTTTATTATTTTGTTGCGTGGGTGTTTCTTTCTTACATTAATTCTAATATATTTTGGGGGTGGGTTTTATGAGAAAAGTTCAAATTGAAACATAGGATAAGATCGAAGTTTCAATAGAATATTGTCTCTCGATAGTACATTGATGTTCGAATAATAATAATAATAATAATAAAAAACAGGTTAGAACCTCATCTAGTTTTTTAATTTAATTATTAAATTTTGAGGTATTTTCTTACCTAAATTGTTTATATATTTACGTATCAGATTGAACATCAATACTTGTCACTATCCCAAAAGTTATAGGTGTTTGTAACAAGAATACGTAATAATTAAATAAAATTATACTTTTAGTCCTATATGACAGGGGATTCAACACTTTTAGTCTTTTGGTTTATAAGATTTTTAAATGATCCCTAAATTAAAAAAACTCGACGCGTTTAGCCCTCTATTTTATAGGACTTTCAAAATGGTCCCAAATTGAAAAAATTCGATAGATTTAATCTATGCTTTATGGAATTTATAGAACTGAATGTGTCAATCTTTTTTTAATTTTGGGACCCTTTTTAAAATTCTGTAAAACAGAATACTAAAAGTGCTAAACTTCCTATCCTGTGGGACTAAAAGTATAATTTTACCGTAATTATTACCACACAGGTAAAAAATTATCTTATGACAACCATCAAGATATATGTTATTATTACATATATATTATAGACCAATGTCAATCAATTTAAATTAGTTTATCCTATTATTAAAACAAAAACATAGTATAACAATGTTACACCAAGAAGTCAATTCAAAGTATTGAAATTTTTCACCAAAAAATTGATTTCTTTGGAATAGTCCATAATTCAAGTGTTGTATAGATGCAAGAAAACAAGAAAAAGTCATATATTATGTCGAAATAAAAAATACCCATCAAAATAAAATCACTAAATAGCAAATATATCCCCTAGGGCTTCAACTAGGGTAAATTATATTGGCTTATGTTTAATTACACGTATAGCCCTTATTTTTTATAAAATTACAAATACGACCCTTCTTGAATAGTTATAATTATAAGTACATCCTCTATTCAGTGGTGAAATTTTAATTACATAAACATCTCTTAAGATTATAGTCTCAATTATAAGTACATGTTCTATTCAGTTTGGTAAGGTATATTACACTAACACCCTCCTCAGGGGTTGAATATGTAATTTTACAAATATATATATATATATATATGTATAATTTACCCTTGAATTGTTGTGACTGGAAAATTATATGATGATACTTAATTTTGTGTCTAATCAACAACAACAAAAAAAAAAAAAGTGTGATGTGATGAAATTGACTAGATGTTGCTTCTTGTTCACCTAATTATGTGAAAACTCATAGATAATTAAACCATGAATATACTTAATTAATTACTATAGGGCTAGTTTTTGTTTTTAAATTATTTTTGAGAAAAGAATTTAAACTTAGTGTGGTAAATTTGAGGTTTTAAAATTTATAAATTTAATTTATCTCTATGAATTAATTAGTATATACATTAATATAATATAAAAATAATAAATAAATATACATAAAATACGACAAATATACGTCCAGTAGAACTTGAACCCAGAACCTGAAATTGTCTATGGAACCTCAGTCTTAATCACTAAGCTAACAGTAGCGTTTGCAAACGCTTATTTTAAGTGCTTATCAATTTATTGTTAAGAAATAAGCTGAAAAGTGTGTTATTGTTTTACAATTTTTGCTTTTGAACAACTTTAATTGAGTTGATTTAAATTAAAAGTTATAAATTTCAATTTCTAACTTTTTTTTTTGGGGTAAATGTAAGTTTCATTAATAAAACAAGATCGTACAGTACAACAGTACTCAATTGGTGGTTTCTCACTCGACAGGCCAAAGGATACGCCATAACCTATATAACGCACATGAACTAATAGAAGAGATAAATTTACTCTGATAATCCTCTGTCTAATATCTTCCACAATAATGATGGATATGATATTCGGTGGTCGTTACGTATGCTCAAAGCATCTCAAATTCCGTTCCCTTCAAATGTGGTAAATGCAAGCAGCTAGGAGTGCACGATAAGCCAAGTTAATGATATGTTTTCCTCTCCATTTCCTTGCAGCCCACTCAACGTCCCGTGACCACTCTCTATTAGGTCATTCAAACCGAACAATCCATCGAATCGCTATCAAACATCTTCTGAATTCCGAACTTTTAATCATCGCTTTGTTTTTTGGGGGAACTGACAACTTATTTCCATTATAAAAAAGGAAAAATTACTGCAAATACCCCTAAAAACATAACTGGTAATAAGGTGTTTGTTTGGCCGTAGGATTTGTGCAGATAAGTTTGCTTTTTCCATCAATTTTTGCTCTCTCCCAAACAGAAGTAAACAAATGACATTTTAGATGCAAAATGTCTCTTGTTTGTTTAGAGTCTTTTTCTTAGTTTTGACCCTCCAACCATTGACAATATCATCTTACCTTCAAGAATTTGGCTCCCAACCCCCCAAAAATTAAAGGGTTAATTACGCTTAAACCCCCTCTAAGACATGAAATTACACTTTTTTTGAAAAAAAAAATTAAAATTATACTTATACCCCTTTCAAAAGTTCACTATTTACACCTAACCCCATTTTGTTACGAGTTGGACAAAAAACAGCAGACGTTAGAGAAAAATTACATAAATTTTCAATCTTACTCCTCATCTAACAATTTCATTTAATATTTTTGTACTTATGAGGAAAAAAATAATAATAATATTAACCTCACTTCATATACATATATATTATATCGATCCCCCTATAAGTATAAAAATATATATGAGAATGTAAAATGAGAGACAAAATTAAAATTTTAAGTGATTTTTTTTTTTTGTTAACGTCAGCATTTTATTGTCCAAACTCTGACAAAAGAATGTAAAGTCTAAATGGGTATAAGTGTAATTTTAAATCTTTTTTGATGAAAAATGTAATTATATATTTTTAGAAGGGGTGTAAGTTTAATTTACACAAAAATAAGAAAAAACAAAATAAAGAAGGAAAAAATCATAATTTCTTTTTACTAATGATTAACACATGATAATTTACTATTAAATATAATGATTAATACTTAACTCCCACGGTGTGATTAGCAGTAATCTTTGCGTGTAATCTCAGATGCCTAATTTGCAGTATTATTGACTTGACCTGGTAAATAAGTAGCCCCCCTCCACCAGTCTAATAGGAAAAAATATTAATAAAACATAATTACCTAATTAATTATTATTTATTTGATTAGTTTACTCTAATCCATTGAAAAATCACTGTCAATTGGTTTCGAGTTGATGAGGACAAGAGCTTACACATTAGGATGTGAAAATGAAAATGCAACCAATGACTACAACACCTTCATGTAGTTCACCAACAATTTAATTTCAGGACAACGGGTCAGTTTAATTGATGAAATTGAGGTATTATGACAAACTCTATTAATGTGGGAATGTTGGTTTTACTGTAATAGTATTTATCGGCATAATTTATACAAGGTTATCGTACTAATTTTATTGGGTAATTCTGCACTAATAATACGTAATCTAATTTTATCAAGAATAATCTTAGCCACTGCTGACGGGTCTCGATCCAATTGCTGAAATTTTCTCCTATTGCACTCCTGCCAAATGTGATATACTATAGATGCTAAAAGGTTGCGATAGGCGGCATTAATCACGTGTGTTCCCCGCCATTTTCGCGCAGTGATCATTATATCAATCATCCATCCTCTGTTTGTCCATGAAAACTGGACATCCCTACGTAAGATTCAAATACACTGTGTTGAATAAGGGCACGAAAATAGCAAGTGTTGGTGATTCTCCAGTGTACCCATCGAGCAAAGAACACAATCTCCATTAAAATGTTGTAACCATGGACGATCCATCGTCGAGAGTCGTTCATTGATTTGTAATTTCCCCCAACATTTATTTTTTTTTTTCAATCTCAACAAATTAACTGAAATATTGGAGTATTTTTATTGAGGCTCACCCAACGAACCTAACGATCGCTTTCCTTGTCTAGTCCCCAAAACACATGATTCGGGACATACTCGAAACCATCTCGAACGCCAACCCAAATTAAATTTAAGTTTAGTCAGATCGAATCAATCACTCTAGCTATATGGTCGATTACCCTCTTTAAAATATACAACAATCACATTAATAATATATTACATTGATTTTTTGTACAATTAATTTAGGTTGGACCAAAATTCTATTTAAATTAGAATTAAAATAGTGATACAAATATTGATACGTTTGAAACTCTACTTCATTGGACTTGTCTCAATTGGTTCGCTCCTACTAATTATACGTAATGTGTACTCCTCACGTAGGGCTGACAATGAGTCAGATTTTTCTTTTAGTAATTTATTTTCTTTGAATAAATAGTTTAATTTAATGTGTTTAATTTGTCGTACTAATATATAAAATAGGATTAAATACATATTCGGTCCTCTAATTTAGGTTATTTAGTGTGTAGGTCCTTTAACTTTCTAGAGTAGCATTTCGATTCTACATCTTTTTAATTTTTACGATTTTAATCCCTTTCCGGAGTTCATATTTCTAACTGGAAAAATGCATGTGCATCCACGTGACTTTTTAGAATTGGGGAACTGTTTTTATTGGTTCATTTTTTTTAGTATTTTTGTCTTTTAGCTTTTTAAAATAGCAGTTTGGTCCTATATCTTTTTAGTTTTTGCGATTCCAATCATTTTTTCACTGGATTTGAATCTTCTCACTATTGGATGTGAACTCCGGTAAAAAAAAAAGAACAAAAATTACGAAAATTAAAAAGATGTAAGACCAAAATACTATCCTACAAAGTTAAAGGACGACAATGTCAAATAACTTAAAATAAAAAAAAAAGTATTTAATCCTATAAAATATTGCAGCAATAACCATTTTAATTATGATATTAAAATTGGGTAATCTGAACAAGTCAAATTGATAATGAAAGTTAATATAAAAATAAACCCAACATATAACATTCCACTCTTTTAGGTGGGAATTACCATATTTTGACCATGTAAATGTGTTGTGTAATGAATTTGACCACTAAAAATAGCATATTTACATGGATTTGTTGGGGGGTGAAATTAGGGTTTTATTATATATATAGTTTATGGTTGGAAAGATGGAAAGATTAGTCAATGGTGGTGATAATCAACCTGAGATCAGCATTATCCAATTTGGCCCTAATTTGATCCGTACACAACAAGAGAAGAGCAATTATCACTTCAATTTGCTGGAAAGCAAACATGATGATTATTTTATTATAATGTAATAATGGGTTTCATAATTTGGAAAATAATAATTATTTTGTAAAAAATTATCACTATAAAAATAAGTTTGAAAAAATTGAGCATAAAATTTGATGATATTGTCACGCGTCTTTAGCAATTATAAATATAGAGTTTGAATGACTTACAAGACTTGTTTTCCCAAACGAGCTACTTTATACGACAAAATTGTGAGCTCAATGGAGGCCGACAATAACTGTTTGAGCGAAAATTCACCAGTCCCGAGTCACGTTGCATCATTTTGCATATTATAAGTATGAAACCATGTTTTTGGCCCACGCCTCTCATCCAAGAGGTTGATGGTATTGCTATGTATTTCACATTGGTTGTAAATAAAAAACTTTATTGGCTTATAAGCCCAACTCCAGTATTTCTTTTACCTAGCGAGACATCTTTTCAAGACAAAATCATGAGTTTTATATGAAGTTAGAGTAGACAATACTTTACACATCAAGATAGCGAATGCATCACACGCCACATCATTTGGCCTCGTCGGTCAGGATTAGGTCAAATGCCCATCCTATGTGGCTTGTGTGGCGCTGATGATGTTACTTGTGAGTCCCACATTGATTATAAACAAGGATTTTGAGTGACATATAAGGCCCAAAAATTGTGATGAACATATAAATTCAAAGCAGACAATAACTCATGCAATATCATCGATCACCTAGCACGCCACATCATTTATTACGCCATCTCTGGGAACACAACCATGTGCCCATCTCGAGCCCCCTGTCTGAGAGCTAATGACATCATCCCGTGCACAATATCGATATCAAGCTAAAGTGGGTAATACATCGCATAACAAAACACTTTCATATCATACACAACATCATTTAATCTGTAAAAATGAGGTCACTTTCATATCATACACAACATCATTTAATCTGTAAAAATGAGGTCATGTGCGTGTCAAATACCTCATCTCTAGGAGGCTAACATTGATGCCTCGGATTCTACATAGGATGCAAGCATGGAGTTTGAGTGGCCATGTAATAGGCTCCAATGACGTTGCACCGCTATTATTTTTGTCCTAAATTACAAATAATAACTTGAAAATGGAAAAATAAATATATAACCCATTTCAATTTATTGTTGCGACTTAAAAACTCCTAACAAAATAATTCTTTTGCTAAATTTGACCATTGAAGCACAATTGGATGATGACATTATTAGTACTATTATTATTAAAGAAATAAAAAAGTGTTGACTTGTCCAAAACAAAGGTGTTGAATTCCAAGGTATTGACAACCAAGTCCAAGACTTGTTCATTCAAGTTTTGGTGGATTTTTGCTGCACGCGTGTGGCAAAAATTATGTCCAACAACCCACCCCGTATGAAATCGTCAACTCCATGGACCGATCAACCCCATCACAATCTAATTATACTCATAAGTCTATCCAAAAATTTCCAAGATGCCCAACACATAAATTCAACCTAAGAAGCATTCACACAACATATTCTATATATGTACTAATCAGAAATGTCCAGAAACTGACAATTAAGGGCAACCAGTATTATTGTCAAATCTACAACTCGAAAAAGGCAAGCCTCCAAAAAAATCAAATTACTAAGGCAATATTACATTGTTTTAATCTCTTGTTTCTTTACGTGATGCTAAATACGGTAGCTCTATGGGGTAGATACGTAATTTCTCCAGTTCGTTGTAAATGCTTCCCTAGATCTATGATGATCCAGGTCGAGGTTCTCTGTAATCTAGAGCTTACTTCAAGGGTGATTGGTAATGATCTGGCAGTGATCCGGAGTATGAATCTGACGAGTATTTTAAGTTGGACTAGTGATGATTGGCCTATACACAGAAATTGTTGGACTATTTGAGTTGGTAAGGGGCTGCAGTGTGAGATCTCTCTACTGAGTACGATTTGATAGTAATAAATGCATACCAATAACATAGATTTTCAAAGTATTTATAGGGACTTGTGTGTCAGAATCCGTAGAGGCTACGTGTTAAAAAAAGCAATCCTTCCATGAGTGCCAAATCAATAACTATTCAAATAGATCATCACCCGACACGACCTGCTAAAACACACACGGAACTTCGAAGTAATTGAATTTTTCTTTCTTTTTTTTTTCTTTGAGGGTATTTTGGCCTTGTTGTTGTTCAATATATTTTCCTTATCACATGAAAGTTTATATATTTTTTTTATTTGAAATTATACTATTGGAGTAATATATATTATACGTATATAAATAATTTATAATTGTATATTATAATATTTATAAAATATAATTATATATGTAAAATTAAATCTAAAGTATCAGTATGTAAAATTAAGATCCAATTGTTAAAGATATATATATATATATATAAAGTGGCGCATGTGTTAAGCCACTCGCATGAGGGAGTATTTTGCTCTCATTTTGGACTTTCAAGGAAGGAAATTAAATTGGTGTTTTTATGATTCACGAGACGACTAACTTACCTATTTTTTATATCGTAAGTAGGTAAATTATAATTTACTTTTTATTTTTAATTAATAACAATTTGATGCACAACTTTTCTGACTAATTAGTCATAATGTCATAGTTATGGATAATACTGAGATTAATTGTGAATGTGAAACAATTGATGAATTAAGTGTAGTATAGTCTCAAAGATTTCAACCTCCATAATTATTACTACAATTGTTTTTCTTCAGACAAGAAAGACAGAGCCGCCGCCACTCACCACTCCAGCACTGTAGTTTGGACATGGCCAGATAATTTCTGGAATGGGCTGCCCTTTATTAAGTTACATAAAATATATAATTATTTTGTTTTTACACTACCCAAAAAAAAATTATTTCTTATATTATAAATGATCGATAAATTAAAAATTATGGTAAATCAATATTATTGGCCACGGATCAGATAAAATCAATACGAAAATTTAAATTTTTTAATCACGATTGATCGATATTTGTCATGATTTTAATTATGATTAAAACATTTGTCATGAATTTTGGATAATTCGCTTGCAAAAACAACAGCTGAATAATCGTCTCAGAGTCATGGTTCATCAGTAGCAGCATGATTCTTTATATTTACTCTTTTTCTTTTTTTAACACCTGAAGGTGGGGGAAGCTTTTCGGGGTCCTCGTCCCTTCTTCATTGAAATTTAATTAACGATCATCGCTACTTCATTACTGCAACAAAATCATAAACGGAGGAGTACTACTCCTTTCCATTTTAACAATTTCTTCTAGCGACATTATGTTTTGTGTTTCTGCTGGCATCTTCTTATGATTCGCCTTGTTCGAATTCTTGGACCACAAGAGTTACTCCTTTGTTTCGTCACTCGATTTTGTCAATTTTTACTCTTGTTGTATTATTTTAAAGAAAAATCGGACGAGGAAATTAACGAATCGGGCAATAATTAAAAAATCAGGAGCGTACTAATAATTTTTCAAACAGTAAGAAAAATATTGATAATTATGACATAAATTTGAAAAGAGATGGTTGTAACTGAGGCAGAGACTGAAATTGAAACCAGAAAGAATAAGATGATATGTGCAGTGAGTCTTATCGGGTTTGTAGGGACGAAGACATGAAGCAATCAGTTCAGACATAATCAACTTCCTAATTAGTGTTAATCAGTAAGCATTATTACAGCATTAATTAAAGTGAAAAGTTAGAAACAATGAATTAATAATTATAATGATGATGAAATGAAATCATCAAACGCGCTCTTGAGCTTCTCTCTGACGAAGAACAAGTTGTTCAACATCAACCCTAGAAAAGAAAACAAATATATATATATATATATATGCTCCAAAAGTGGGTTCAACAGATAATGTCATAATGCTCATCCTAAGTTTAGTGCATTCTTACTTCACCTTATTGTCACTCTGACCTCACCAACAACAATCCCATCACCATTTTCATACCCTCACAATATGATCAGGTTGTTATTATTTTTTATTTTTTATATATTTAATTATTTTTTATGAATTTAATTCTGAATATTTTATATTCGATTCTTTTTTTAGCGAATTTAGTGTTATTTTGATAATTTTAATTTCGTTATGAGTAAATACTCCAATAAGAAAGGGATCGAAACTTTCAAGATAGAATTACATTTATAAAAAAAAATTAAATATATAAATGAAATAAATTACAAGATATAATTCTTCTACAATTTATTTTGGCAATGAATGATACGAATTTAGATGGGGGGGGGGGGGGGAATGGGACATTAAAGATATTTAAATATTAATTATTACAAGAATTGCTATTTTTAAGAAAATTGGAAATTGAGGATATTTTCCGGTGATATTTTGCAGCAAAAGATGTCTCGTTATGGCAGCATTTTAAATTATTTTCTTTCATTATCAAAATGAATTTCAAGAGGATAAAAAGTTGTCATTCCCGTACTTACACCACTAAAATTATAATTTTATCGAATTCTAAATGTTCTGGAAATTATCAAAATTTTATTAGCGGTTATTTTGCATATTCTTTTTGATTTTTTTTTCGATGTTAGGGGTTTTTTAACATTTAAGATTGGTATTTCTAATCTCGTAATTTAGGTTATTAGAATTTTTATTTTTTAATTTTTTATAGTAGAATTTCGATCCTATATTTTAAAATTTTCGTGATTTTAGTTCTTTCATCACTAGAGTTTGGCCTTCTCGTTTGAAAAATGCATGTATTTTTCGCGCGACAATTTAAAATTAGAATTTTTGTATCTTGCTATTTGCTCATTTTTTTTGCCGTCATTTTTATCTTTTAATAAATTTTTCATTATAGCATTTTAAGTATGCATTTTTTTAATTTTCGTGATTTTAGTCTTATTTTCGCAAGAGTTCACCTACCGGCACCTTTCTCACGGTGGAGTTAAACTCGGATGAACAAAAAGATTGAAATTTTGAAAAATAAAAAGATACAGGGCCTAAATGTTACCCTAAAAAGTTAAAGAACGAAAACACCAAATGATGTAAATTACGACACCAAAAGTACATTTAATCCATTAGAATTTTGGAAGAGTAAATTGCATTAAATTCAATTAACTTAATTAATATATCTCCCTTTCAATTTAATAAAAAGTTCAATGGTGTGTATATATAGATATATATAAGGGAAAAATATTATTTTAGTCCTCTACGTATGTTTAATTTTAATTTTAGTCTGATAACTATGTCCATTTTTTTTTTGGTCCAGTAACTTACAAAATTGCTTACTTTTAGTACTCTGGCAGATTTTCGGACAATTTTATCCCTATGCAACTTTTGAAAGGTAATTTTAGTCCATATGCACTCATAGGGATAAAATTGACCGAAAATTTACCAGAGAACTAAAAAGTAAGCAATTTCGTAAGTTACTGGACCTAAATAAAAATGGATATAATTATCGGGCTAAAATTAAAATTAGGCATACTTAACGGACTAAAATAATACTTTTCCCTATATATAATAGTAACATAATTAATACATAATGCTCTAATCATCATTGTACAAATCCATTTTTGCTTTTGTGGAGAGAGAGCTAATTTCGGTGCACTCAATTGAATCCAAGTTGGTAGTATGCCACTATTCCACTATATATATATATATATATATATGTATGTGTATGTATCTATCTATGTATTTTTATTTAAATATATATATATATATATGCTTTTTTAATCATGAAAAATCTTGAAAAGCACTTATGGTATTGGAACCTGTCATTTTTCAAATGGGAAGGTTTTTCAATATTTTCCAACTTTTCATCACTAATTATTTAGTACAGAATCTTTATTTTCTAATTTAAATAGAAAAGAATATAAGAATAGGTCAAAACATCATAAATATATATATATATATATACATATATATATATAATTGTATTATCCGCAACGCGACAATCAACATAGTATCGGAAGAGTTGTCGTATACTTCGAGAAATTGAGACACTTGGCCTGTGCAATAATAACAACAGTCCAAACATGACGCTTTCAATACCAACGGTACAAAAATTTAAATTATATTATTGTTAACTAAGCGAATATATTGTCCCATATAATAAATAGTTCAATATTTTTAGCCTTTTACTTTTCGAGATTCTTATAATACAATAGTCCCAAAATTAGAAAAATTCAATACATTTAATTCTTTATTTTACGAGATTTTTAAAATGATCTTAAAATTAGAAAAATTCGATACATTTAATTATTTATGTTACATATAAACAAAAATATTTCCACTTTATTACTTTTTCAATAATAATAATAATAAATTAATATCAAACTAATTTATGTTTAATTATACCAATTTTTAAAAATTTGTAAGATTTAATTACCAAATTAAATTCTGTTTTCGTTGAAAAAAATTACATTTTATGTCAAACAAGTGTCCGAAGCACGTTGATAGATGATTTGACTACTCTCTAGAAACACATGTTACGTCACTTGTAACGATAAATTACAGTTAGTTTTTTCTGAAATTTGACATAAATAAAAACACCCCTAATTGTATCAAAAAAACTACCAATATCTCCTGATTTTAATGGTTATTCAATATCTAGCCCTACCCGTTAGTGTCTGTTAGGTTTTCATCCTTTATTTATAGCAAAAATATCAAAATGCCTTGTGAACTATAAATTCTAATTTTATTATTTTTTATAATATTTTTTATGGACAAAATGGACAATCTGTTCACATTTTTTCCAAAATTTTCCATTCAGATATTCCGATTTCATTTTAAAAAAAAAATACAATAAAAGTAAAATTGACAATTCCAGACCTTCATCTTAAAATTGCATATCTAACATCGTATCGATAATTTTTCTGAGGATATACTCCAGAAAAATGCATGTATAAAATCCACGTCAGTTAATTTTTTTTTTTAATTTCCATTTGGGCGCCACGTCTGCGCCACATCAACTTCTCCAGCCAATCACGATCCAGCCCCCAATTTAAAAAGTCACATGCCTCGCATGTGACTTTTTCCGGCGACCCATGTATTTTTCCGACCAAATTTGAACTAAAATTGAGACTTTTTCAGTTTTATGGGACCAAAATGAAACCCTAATAACTTACAGGACTAAAACGAGAATGGCTTATAGTTAGGGAACTAAAATTGCCTTTAACTCTTAAAATTATATAAAATCACAAGCAATCACAGATCAAATATTCAAAATAATAACACGCTTAAAACAATAAAAATTAAAAAAAATTGATATATTAAGACTACAATTGTGAATGAATAATTAAATACAATTAATAATTGTGAACCAAAATAGAAAAATATTAGTGGGAATGCAATTGTAGAATTTTGGGACCTCAGCTGCAATAGGAGAAAATCAAACCTCACTTTTTTGGCTCAATTTATTGGACTTGTTGATTGATAAGGACTAATAATTTTTTTTTTTTTTTGGAAATAAGTGAAAAAATATTAGTGGACATGTAAAAACACTAGTTTTATTAATATTATTATTTGTCTTTTGCTTTATGGTTATTAATTAAATTTTCCCATATATCTAACATAATTAATTTATAATATATTTATAGATTTCTATATATTCTCTTTCTCGAAAAATAAAAATTAGAGATAATTGCATCTTCTTGAGGTCTGGGGTGGTTACACATTTGTTTTCGTCCAACAAATAAATCCTTCTATTAATCAAAAGTCACCAAATAAGTCTATATTTTACCCCCAATTGACTTATTGTTGACTCATTAAAGGTCAAACAAATATTTCTTATCAAAGTAATTCATGTGAGAATGTACATTTTCACCGTTATAAGAATAATTTGATTAGAATGGATTTACTTAACCTGCAATAAATCAAAATTTAAAAGTAAATAAAATGAGGGTAAATATGAATTTTGATTTAATTTTTTTGATAATATCAGCAAATTTTGTAAATTTTGAGTAATAATAAAAGCAAGTCGGGGTCTACCACCACCGTTATAGTTGACAACGGTGGTCTCCCACCAAAGAATTAATTCTGCAAAACTATATAAATGTATATATGCACATAATTATTTATTTATGGCCCTACTGTTTAATTGTTATTTAGAGTGGGAAATTTCAATATTATCGGCTACCACAATGGACAAAGTTATTTCTTTCTTCATATATTAAAATATGGGAAGTCAAAATTATATTTATTGTTACTAGAAAATTAAGCACGAGAAAAGTAATTGTACTTTTTTTATGAATTTTTAACAATTTCTTGAATCTATTTTGTGTGATTTTAATTTAGGGTTAATTACATTTTTGTTATTTGAACTATGATTATTTTTAGACGTTGACATTTAATTTTTTTTTTTTTGGTATCAATTTATCATCTCAACTTTACGAAATTTTGTGCTTTTTCATATATAATTATGTTTTTCAATCAAGTTTTTTGTCAAAAAATTATCACATGTTGTGTACATGTAACATTTAAGGGGTTATGTGATGTGATTCACATATGCATTGCATGTAATGTTTTTTCTGCAAAAAATTCAACAAAAGAACGGATATGTTAAAGTGCAAATTTCGCATAATTGAAATGGTAAGTTAACACAAAAAAAAAAAAAAAATCCTTCAACAACAAAATACGAAAATGGGCGTAATTCCAATGACAAAATATAATTTACCCTTTAATTTATTACTTTAAAGAAAATAATAATAAGAGAAAACTACATTCAACAAGCTAAGGAGGGCTAAAATTTCCTTTAGAAATAATAATAATAATAATAAAAAAGGCCCAAACACTTTAACAGTTCGTGTCTTTTTGACTTGATCGAGGCGCACCCTACATGCCGACCCAATAACCCACTTTGTAAGTGATTAATGCAGATCTAATCGGACAATTGTCCTATTGACACGTGGTGCATACAGGACTTTGACACATAAGCCTCTATAAATTACATAAAGAATCAATTTTCATATATGTGCATTTATTACTATCAGTCGCGCTATGTAGCAACATCATAGTGTGCGACCTCTATTGCCTCGCACCCTAAACTGACTTAACCCTGAACTAGCTTAGCGTTTGGTACGTTCAGGCACTACAACAAACATACATTTAACCAAGGCCAATGGCCGTTGTTAATAACAAATGATTCTAGCAAATAGTCACTAATCATGGTCACTCAACGATTGTTGGTCGTGATTTTTGTGAGAATGGCTGAAATATTTACTATGGCTTTTCTCTTGACTCTTATCGTGACAAATAATACTTCATGGTGAAAAAGTTAATTTTTTGCATAAATTTTATTTAACAGTGATTAATAATATTTATTTATCATAAATTTTTAACAATAACAATTAATTACAAATAATAATAATTTTTTTTCCAGACGAATCTTGGTAGTCGAGCTAGAAATACGCATTTAGACTAGAACTCCAAGCCATCACCTCATCTCTACTAGGTTATATCACATCAACACCAGACCGTTGAGGACCTCAACCCAAATAAAAAAGAATTAGGAAAATAATATGAAAAAAGCAAATGGAAGGATTATGGGTGTACCAAAATTTTTATTATCATCTTTTTTAGGTGTACAACTTTTATATTTTTGATTGCATGTTGCATGTCGCATTTTTCTCGTGGGTTGTCTACCATGTTATAGAAAATAATAATTAATCTATTTTCTATCAAAAAATAAAATACTTTTAAGTTATTAACAAATGTCGAATCTCATCTGAGAATTTAATTATTAATGACAAGTTAAATATTAATAACAAATAATGTTTTTTTTTTTACCAAATAATCATTATAAGGGTAAAAATATATCTCCTTACATGTATTAATATGTAAAAAACGTATTAGGATATTGGTTTAAAAAGATATATTTGATCTGCAATAGATCAACTGGGGACAAATATGAATCATTATTCAATTTTTTTTTATTAATATCTCAAATTTTGTGAATTTGACTTACGGAAGATCTACCTGTTGGACGAAAACAAACGTCAGGAGGTACTAGATGTGATTTTTCTGACCACGAAAATTATATATAATTACATCAAAGCTCAAAGAAAGGTGGTGTAATTATCCCTAAAATTTAAGAATCCTTTCCCACACGCCTCCTTTAGGGGTGGCCCTACTTCAGGTACTCAAACACGACGTTTGCGCTCCTTGCATTGATAGGTTCTACTCTGATACTACTTTATCACGCGTTCAATATTTATCTAGTTGTATGTAAAAAGAGAATATATATATATATATATATATATATATATATATATAGATTGCTTCTTTTGTTGCATATTACCCAGCCCAAAAAGCTTTAAGTCCACATATTATTGGGCCAAGTCAAGAAATCATACAATATTCCTAAATTATAGATAATGTAAGTGGGCTTTTTCCAGCTATGACTTTTATATATTTTGTAAGCTCATTTTTGGGTTTTAAAGCATATTTTAGATTCTTGATTTAACTAATGTTTAGGGAGTGTTTGCAACTGCTTCCAGAAAACACTTCTTCATTATTGACTTCAAAATAGTAATTTTTGGGTGTTTGGAAGTATAATTTTAAAATTTGAAATTATTGAAAAATAATATTTTTTATGTAAAATAATATCAAATATTTGGAAGGACAGATATCAACAATGAGTATGAATTGGTGCGGGGAGATTGAGGGCCCCACTTCAAAATAATTTAGAATGGGGCGGGTTTGGTATAAGTTATCGGGTTTGAGTTCGAAACGAGTTTTAATTTTATGGACCCCATTAGATTTTGATAGATCTTGGGTCTTGTTCAAAACTCACTTTGATTGATACTAATAAATATATTTAATTTATTTACAAATTTAAACTTTTATTTAATACTTATTTTTATAAAATGAATTATATTTGTAACATATTAATGATTTATTAGGTCTTTATAAATAATAATTGAAATTTTTTATTTAGTAATTAAAGAAAATAGAAAGTTTATCCTAACGTGTATCACAAGCTGCAACTACTTTCGAGATACGCTCTCCAGCGTCCTATAAATAAAAGTCATTGTGTAATCAATTTGATTACAAGTTTCTTATTCGGAGAATATGAAATCTATGGTGAGAAATAAAATCATGTAAATACAAAGGGTCTTTTTTTCGTTTTTAGATAATTTTTTCTACCTTTTTTCTTAATTTTTTTAGCTTTTATTTCTCCCTTTTTAAATGTGGTTCGTTCCTTTACCCTAATCCAAGATTTGTTACTACTATAAGACCTTAAATAGTTTGAGATTCAGTAAATTATATCCATATTCTCATAATTATTTTGTAGAAAAGAAGTAAATAAATCACAACGTTCAATATAAATTTTAAAAACGAATTAAATACAAATCAAAAAAAATATTCAAAAATAAGAAGTAATTCTAAAACAAACCTGAACATTTATTGCAAAGAGCACAATCCCCCTTTTTGTTCTTCCATTTGCAGCTATAAAATCCCAATATTTTTTCATAAGGATAGATATAGTTTATAACTAGCCATCTAGCTAGGGTTATCTTTTGTATCTTCTCATTCTCCATTTGAGAGAAGAATTTAGAGATGGATTTTGGGGTACTTTTTCTTCTTTCAATTTTGTTAAGCCCTTGTTTGATTCGTAAGATCAGTGGTCGTGAATTGAAGGATGAAAATGCAACCGTATTTGAGTTTAATGTTGCAATTTTAATGAAGGAGGCTGGTGGATTCGATGGAGGAATTGGGGTGGGCCGCGGATGGGGAGGGGGTGGTAGTGGTGGTGGAGGAGGAGGAGGAGGAGGAGGAGGAGATATTGGAGGTGGTGGTGGAGGCGGAGGATGGGGATGGAGCTGGGGATGGGGATGGGGATGGGATAAAGGAGGTGGAGGAGGAGGAGGAGGCGGCGGCGGCGGTGCTAGTGGGGGTGGGGGTGGAGGAGGCAGCAGCGGAAGCAAATTATCAAAAAATTCTTATATAAATTCGATTCATAATTAAAACTATATTGCAAAAGACTATCAAACACATGATTATTACAATGGAATTATCTTGTTCCAAGTTTTATATGGACAAGAATAAGTAGTTACAAGACAAGTATTGGGGTGGAGAAGCTAATCATTTGAAAATAGTGTTTGCAAGTTGTAATGTGATTTGAAATATTGTTGGAATGAAGTCTTGCAAATCTTGTCCAATTTATTTGCGGTAATATGAGGAAATTGTCAATGTCCATCAATTCCAATATTGTAATCTTAATAAATCATTACGTTTTTTAAAGAAATATTTCTCAAAAATAATTTTAAATGATTGGATATTAAAAAATTTTAAAATTCATCAATAAAAAGAAATAACATCATTCCGTACTTTACTCATCCAATAATTATGTGCATATTTCTATTTATGGTGTCCGTTAGTGATTTATAAATCTAGAATTTGCAGATAAACGCAAATGAATCTTATTTACTATATGCGTGAGATATTGTGACTATTGATTTGTTGAAATAGTGGGCTTTTTCCAACTATGGATTTTCTTTATTTTGTAAGCTAATTTTTTGGATTTTATAACATATTTTAGATTCTTGGTTAAACTAATATTTAGGGAGTGTTTGCAATTGTTTTGAGAAAACACTTCTTAATTATTGTCTTCAAAAATAGTTATTTTGGATGTTTAAAAAGACAGTTTTAACTTTAAAATTAATAAAATGAAAAAAGAGCAATTTTAGTTTGAAATAATATTGAATACTTTGACTGAGATTAATCAATAATGAGTAGAGATGACAATTGATGTCCGTAGATTATGGGGTCGGCCTCGAACCCATCCAGAATGGGAAGCGTTTGATTTGAGTTATTGGATTTGAGTATGGGTTGGGTTTTAATTTTATGGACCCGATTAGGTTTGGTGCAGATCTCGAGTCTTATTCAAAATCCATTTTTATTGATATTTATAAATATATTTGATATTTATAAAAATGAGAAGTGGTAACATCTTAAAAGAGGCCCAAAAGAGCACTAGATAAGCGGTCTTGGGAGACGTCTCCCAGAAAACAAATTGGCAAAGAAAGGAGGATGAAGACATCCCCTACTCGTACCATGATCAAAGCCCGATAAATATTCAACCCACACACGGCGGAGCTTACAAGCCCTCCGGGCAGGCATCCTCCTCAAAAAATCCTGCACCCAGGTGGGCATCCTACTCAGAAAATAAGCCCTGCCCCCAGGCAGGCATCCCACTCATCTAATAAATTTTTACATACAAGCTTCCCTCAGGGAGTATCTTTGATATTTTAATTTGATAATTTTAAAGGTTTATTTTACCACCTTCGATATATTAACATGTGCCTTTAGAGATTTCACGAGAAAGGCATCCCTCGCATAAAAAGCCCTATCTTCCACACAGGTACCCTAGCCCTCATTCAGGCACGCACTTAGGTCTTTCATTGGGGAACTTATAAGCTCTGTTCCATGAAGGTACCTAAGCCTTCCTCCACGAAGGCATCTAAGCCTTGCTTCGGGTGGACACCTTATTCTTCCTCTGACGAGACTCCTAAGTCTTGGTCCAAGAAGGGCCCCTCCTCAAATAAACCCTCCTCCGAGGAGGCACAATAATTTTGCTCCGTGCAAGATCTATTGATAAAATATATATATCTTTATTATTTAACATTCTCTTACAGAAAAATAAAGCTTGACAACGGAGTAGGTACAAAAGGCACCCATTAAGCCCTCCTCCATGGATCATAAAAAGTCATGCTAAACTAAGCTTTCTTTTATTCTAATCATGCTTATGCTACCGGCATTCTTTGTAGGAACACAAAAGGAAAAGTGCCGTCTTCGGACCTCAGCTCTAAAGATGCGCCTACTCTAATAAGTGTTGAAATCTCCACTTATTAGAGTATGAGGGAAGGGGGCTATTGATGTGCATCAAAATTAGTTGGTCCAAAGAGGCCCAATCGATCTAAAAAGAAGAAAGAAATGTGAGGTCCGTAACATCTTAAGAGGTCCAAAATAACACGTGATAGGCGGTCTTGGGAGGCGTTTCCCAGAAAACAGATTGCAAAAAAAGCAGGTTGAAGGTATTCCCCTACTCGGACCATGATAAAAACCCAATAAATATTTGGCTCAAAAGGCCACACACGTGGTATCCCACTCTCCCAAGTGGCATCCCATCAACCCCGAGGTCAGCATCCACTTTGTACGACATCAGCCCTAGGAGGACCCCTTGGCGGCTGAGACTCCTCACAGATGGGAAAGGTGCCCCAAAAGTCCTAGACTCCTTGGCAGCTTAGACTCCCTAACTATAAGAAGTCCTTGTTGAAAAAGAATTCCCCCAAACTCGGAGATAATGATTCAAAAAGCACTTCTAACATAAAGTAAGATCAAATTATAGCTTATCCAAACTGCCTTCATCCACTTTTTTCGAAAATAGAGGAAATGTGTACAGCCCTATCGGAAGAAGGCACCCCCCTTATAAATACTGGTTTACTCTTCCATACTCAAGACACTTCAAAACACCTTATGGAGACCCTCTAACGTCCCTCACATCTCTCTTACTTTCTAAATCATCTCTCTCACTCTCTAAACACTTTTTAAACACTTACTAAACATCCTCTAAGTAATCTACAAGCACATTATCAAGTGTTTTTGCACTTTTTATCGATTTTATTCATCATATCTCACTTTCAATTATACTTATTTACTTTTTAACCTTTTTCCATCTCAAATCCAATAATAACTTGGTCGTCGAGGTGCTAATGCCTTTTTGCAGGTCCTCCTTCAGGAAATTACATTCGCTTCGACCCAAGTTTTGAACATAGTCTATATTAATTGGACTCGTACATTTTTTAAACTTGAAAATCCAACTAATTTAGTATCCAAAATCTTCTTTTCTAGCGTCCCGTTAACTTGAATTCCAGATCTACTAATTCAAATTTATTTATGTCAAAAGCTATATTCATTTATGTTTTGTGTTTGAAACGGACAACAATGGTGGATGAAGAAGAAGCACTTTTGAATTTTCTTTTTTTTTTTAGATTAGAATGTGAAATTACAGTTTATGGCTCGGAGAAATCATTGGTATACGTCTTCCTCATTGAGCTCGTCCCTAGCGACACGACGGACAGAAATCAAGAACTGATCGTGGTACAGCGGATGAAGAAGAAACTTTTGTGTTTTTTTCAAATGAAAGTTTAAAATAAAAATTTACAAAGGTTGTGAGGTGATTTGTAAAAAACAAAAAATGGTTGGGGGGCAAACTGCAAATGACCCATACGTTAGGGTGTGTCTATATTTAACTAAAAAAAATATTAAATTACCTTCTTTTGCTTTCAAAATAAAAGCAATTTACCCCTTAAAGGGATGTGTGTAGTGCACTCGCCCCTTTTGCAACTGTGTATAATTTTTTCACCAAAAACAATTATCTTTTATAGAAAATTTAATATTTTTTATCTATAATATATATAAATATTTATTAAAAAAATAAATATACTATTTTATATATAGTATATCATATTTTTAATAATACATACTTTTTAATTTTATGAAAAAAGACACCAACCCCCCCCCCCCTCCAGTTCACCGCCTCAATGCTCCACCCCGTTGCCTCCTTCCACGCTGTTGCGCCATCCCAAACCCCCAGTCGCCCTCGTCACCGTTCCTCCCTTGCCTTGTCCCTTTCGCCCGTCACCCCGCCCAAACCACCACCCCTTCCACTCCCCGTCACCCCGCCCCAAATCCCCTCCCCTAACTCATCGTCACTGCACCCAATCCCTTCCCGTCGCGTCGCCTTCACCCCCGTTCTCCACTCTCTTTATCTGTGTATATATATTTATATACATCTCTAAAATTATGTATATAAATACATTACATATAATATATTTTAATTTAATATTTACATAAATAAATATTAGGTAAATTACAATTTTAAATCTAGACCCTTGATTTAAATTAAATAAGATCTAATCCATTCATCTACTGTTAAATTTGGACTTTCAATTCAAATCAGATCCAACAATTCATAAATAATACTATAAATATAATATTATAACTAAAAAAAAAAAAAACACGTGTGCTACTCAAATTGCATGAGAGGGTAGATTGCTCTATTTTCATCGTATAAGAAGGTAATTGATTTTTTTTCTTTTCTCAAGGGATATTTTACTTATTTTTAATATTTTAGGGGATTAATCATAGGTTTACTACAGTTTTTCTTAAATTTTTTTTAGCTTTTATTTCTCCCCTTTTAAATATAACCCTAATCCAAGATTTATTACTATTTATAAGACATTAAATAATTAGAAATTCGATAAAACTTACATTTATATTCTCATAATTCTCTCGTAGAAAAGAAGTAAATTAATCATAATGTTCAATACATAATCGAGATGTCAAGAACTCATTAAATACAAATAAAAAAAAATTCAAAAATAAGAAGTAATTCTAAATTAAACCCAAAAACATTTATTGCAAATTGCCCAACCACGCTTTTTGATGTTCAAGTAGCACCTATAAAATCCAATATTTGTTTCATAAGGCTTCTCATTCTTGATTTAAGTGAAAAATTTAGAGATGGATTCTGCGATACTTCTTTTTCTTTCGATTTTGTTAAATCCTTGTTTGATTCATGGGATCAATGGTGGTGAATCGAAAAATAAAAGTGCAACCCTAGTCGAGTTTAACGTTCCAATTTCTGATAAGGAGGCTAGAGGGGTCGATGGAGGAACTGAGTTGGGACGCGGATCAGGAGGTGGTGGTGGAAGTGGAGATATTGGAGGTGGTGGTGGCGGTGGCGGTGGCGGTGGCGGTGGCGGTGGAGACGGAGGAGGATGGGGTTGGGGCTGGGGATGGGGAAGAGGTGGTGAAGGTGGAGGAGGAGGTGGTGGTGGAGGGGGAGGAGGCAATAATAAAAGCAAATTATCAAGAAATTTCTACTGAAATTACGATCCATGAAATCTAATATTGTAATTTGAATAAATCATCCATTAATTGGGACCAAATTCCCAACATATGCTTATAAAATCAAACAGAGGCCATCAATAATTCCGTATCATTCCCTTTAACAATCTTCGTATTATTCGAGTATATAATAATTTATCTGAATTGCAAATTGTAAAAAATATGATAATACGATGATTTTTATAAAATAAAATAACATATAACATCATTCGAAATTTATACATCCATTAATTATATATGTAATTTCCTATTTATGGTGCCCATTAATTAATAATAAATCTAGAATTATGAATAAACATTTATCTAGAATTATGAATAAATCACCCAATGAGGGTCATTTTTGTCTTTTCAGTAATTTTACCGTTATCACATACTCTCATAAACGTCAAAATAATTATATAAATATTCCTACTTCTTTATTGTCGATGATCATTTCTGTAATTATATAAAAAACGGGAATAGTTTATATGGATAGAACATCAATTTGGGAGAGCAATAGTGTATATGATTTTGGAAATCGTCATTTTTTTTCAAATAAAAATACGCAATTTTATACATATTTAAGCTTCTTCGGTTTTTTCAAATATTTTATAATTTGCAATAATATGGGTAGGAGGTGAAACATTTTGGCAAAGTGTGAATATTGGAACTTGGAAAAGCGGCAAAACCAAACACGGGGCGGGACAATTGTATTCTTGTAAGGAATATCGTATTCCTATAATCTAATTAATGTAATATTTATTTGAAATTAAGGCACTTGTGGGCTTTATCAGATTTTGTTTGCCTAGGAATTAGGATTACGATATCCATTGACATGGGAGGATGTAAATCACGTGCATGGATAGGCAATCATATTCATATATATTACCATATGATTCATACTCCTTTTTTTTTATTTTATTTTATATTTCCATGAGTTTATATATTATTTTAATTGAGTATTTTTCTTGACACATTAATTCAATAATCATAATTAATAAAGGAGGGCAAATATGTAAAATAGTTACATTTGTCATATACAGAAAGTCATTGTAAATACTCCACACACAATTCCAGTTCTATAGTAAATATTAGGACAACTATATTTTTTAAACGTGTCTAGGAATGACAACGGAATGGATTATTCAAAAGCAAGAACGAGTCGGAATAGACCCCCAGTTAATATTTTAAATATATATTTTAAAAAATAATATTATTATAATTTTATAAATATGAGACAATAATAAATTATATATATATACTTTTTTGTATACATACAAATATATTTTATATATGGTATAAATAAAATAAATAAAATTAAAAAAATCGAGGCGTGTTCAGATCTTAAGTCGGTGTCTAAATTATTAAGACCTGGACCCATCCAAAATTCATTTAAGACTTCAAAATTTGTCCAAACATGGGTGCGTCTAAGGCCAACCTGTACCCATTGCAATCCCTAAACGTGTCGAATAGAATTACGTTATAAAAAATTAATATATCAATTATTAATATCAAATATTAATAACTAACTAGTAATTACTATCACAATAAACCAACAACTACTATTAAAGTACAATAGAACTCACACACTGTCAGAATTCCCAACTTATAACGTCGTAATCCATAGGACAGGGAGTTTTGCACTTTGTCCCACACTTTACAGAGTTAGTCTTTTATTAATAACATCGTAGATGTAGTCCTAAAGCCTAACAGATTTGCTCTACATCTGCAACGTTTTTCTATCATGTGATCCCAAAGTCTAACAGATTTGCTCTACATCTTTGACGTTTTTTTTATCGTGAGGAACAAAAAATATTAACCCCATAAAAGACGGGACGAAAAATACAAATTTTCTTATCATATTGGACCAAAAATATAATTTTTTTTTTCCCTTTGTTGAGTTATCTCTATCTTCACTTTCCACTTTGGTAGAAAGAGTGGATTTTGAAATTTGGATGGTAATATTCCTTTTTCCACTTTTCTTGTCTTTTCATTTGTATCAAAGTCCTCTGCGCTCTCTCACTCTCACTCACTAAAGAAGAAATGCTAAAGGAAAAGGACTCCAAATTCAACCCCACTTTTTCCTACACATATCTATTGCTAATATCAATAAAAATTTAAAATATATATAAGAGAAATATATATATATATATATATAAAGTTTGATGCTTGCAGAAAGTGTAGATCCTATTGTCCAACAGGGATGACCCAGGTCAGCATCACAAATTAGATACACATAAAATATATATATATATATATATTAGATCCATAATTGGTAAATTAAGTAATTTTTTTTTAAAAAAAATATATCAAAAGTAGATTTAATTATAAAACATAAATGGTGATTTTAAAGTTATCATTAAGATAGGGTAAATTGCAACTATCTCCTCTGAGATTTAACATAATTACAAGTATTTTCTCATTTTTTGAAAAATTACAAATATCCCCTTGATTTTAATGTCCTTTTAACAACGAGTCCATTCTGTTAGATTTTCATTCAATTTTTGTGGTGAACTTATCAAAGGCCCTTTTAGATTATAAATTATAATTATATATATTTTGTAATTTTCTAATATTTGTATGAATCCCTATAGATTATTTATTTTATCCATCCTAAAATTTTTATATTTTTTTAAATATTTTATTTTTTTTAAATAAGGGTAAAATAGTAATATCCTGTTCCATTAACAACTAACGTAAACGGCACGTGACTAGTCAATTAGCAGCTGGCGAAGAAAACAGACTACCAAGCTTGTGTTCAGTTTTTGGAGGAAAAAAAGGCGCCAAAAACACATTCTTTTTGTTATTTATATATGTAAATAACCCACAAACATCACACAATATTTTCTTCTTTTTTTCATAAGCCAAAAGATGTCACAAACATCTCAAAAATTTTCAAATATTGATTGATATTGTCACAAAGCTGCTCATTTGAAAACCTCGTGGACAAGTGACAATCCAGGTAGAAGGTTTTATACTTGTTCTTCGAGGAGAGATAGAGGTGGATGTGGATTTTTTATGTGGTTTGATCCACCAATGTGCGTATGAGCTACCGTAATAATTCCCGATTTGTTGCTTCGATTGAATTTGCAAGAAGAAGAAATTCCAAAATTGCTTCGAACAAATCAAATTTTGATCTCTGTAATGGTTGGATTTTTGTTGTTGTTGTTATGTATGTTGGTAGTTTGAACAATTAGGTTAGGTTATGCATTATTTGATATTCTTATATATTACTAGATGACCTTTTAGTAATGGTCAATTATGTGTAAAAGGACTAATGGATATGCCTTTTTTGCAAGTAATTATAGTTTATGTTGTGTTTAAATGTGTAAGCATAAATCTTGAAAGTAATAAAAACGAAAACTAAAATTGCACAAAAGCACTAAATTGCAAAAAAACAAAAAATATACTGAAATGCACTGATTTTGATCATTAATGAAATGTGTTGTAAAGTGCAACTTTACATGCATAAAATTTGTCAAATACTACCACTTTATAAACCCAAAATGTGCCAAAAGTCTTACAGTACCTAGCAACATTTTGTTCCTTAAAACTTCACAAAATTCCCTTCCCAAGTCAAGCCAAAAACTTGCTGCTATACAAGCCAAAAACGGTTGCTAACACAATTCAAAAACCTGTTGCTATACAAGCTCAAAAACTCATTGCCAATGCATCTCATTTTGCCTTCTTAGCTATTTTCTTCTTCTTCTTTTAGTTGCGTCCAACAATGCACTTAAGTTTGTCATTGTGACAAAATTCTTTCCTCCTTTTGTGAGACAAGGGACTCCACTAACAGAAGATTGGTTCACCTTTGAGCATTGTTTAAAGTTGTGGAGCATGTGTTCACTTGTCTACAAAAAATCAACTTAATGAGATGAACATGGATTAAGAAAAATGAGTTTAATGAGATAAACATCAAATGATTTTTACATTCCATTGGTATTTGACTGAGAAGTTGCAAAATTTGGTCCAGATGATAACTCAATGAACATATTCAGGTTTAGGGCTACGAATAATTGAACCCCCATGATACGTAATGATAGTGATAATGGGTTTATTTCCTGAAAAATATATATAAAAAAAAAGGAGCATGCATCAGAAAGTAACTAACACAATAAAGGAACCACAATACACTACTAACACAATAAGTTACCCTCATAAACAGAAAGCGTTACAGCTGCATGGACCGCATGTCTTTATTCTCATAAACATAAAACAACAACATCGGGGAACCATAAACATGTCTTAGAAACAATATATAGATAAAAACAAACCCATTTTTTTACAAAACAACAGTACAAACAACTGCAAGTTGACAAAAGCAAACCCAAGCTGGAAAATCTTATTTCTCGTAAAACAATCTGTAAGTTTACTAACCGTATTTCTCGTACTTAGGGTCTGAAAAAATCGACGAGCACTTGGTGCCTCAAACTCATCTTCCTGCGTCACTCTTTGCTCTAAAAACTGGAATGATTTTGTTTTGGGGGATTAAGGATTTAGGGATTTAGTTTTTTGGATTTGGGGAAAAGGGGGAGAAGGTTTTTTTTTTTTTTCCGTCTGAAAGGCAATATGCTTTGCCCCATGTGACCCTACCCCACTACTTACCAGTTGACTAACGGCACGTGACGTTTCCGTTAGTTGTTAATGGAACAAGACCATTTCTGTTTAAAAAATAGAGTTTTGGGATTAAAGGTGTTGAACACGTAAAGCGTAGGACAAAAAATGAGAAGGGCCTATCTAGTGGGATCAGAAGTGATAATTTGCCTTATTTGAATTAATTACTTTTGATAATCAGTGACATACTCATAATCACAGTTTACTAACTACATAAGTATAGTGATAGATGTATTTATTTTCGACATGTCACTATACATATGCACATCATGACAATTTACTAACTACATAAATATAATGATAGCTCCATAGCATTTTATGTACATATACATTTTTTTATGTAGAGTTATGTAATAATTCATCATTTTTTTTCGTTTTTATAAAAAGGATTATATATTATATATTTAGGCTAAATTGCATTAAGTCTCCTATATTTTAAAAATTAGTTAAAAACTCAATCATGTTTAAAAGATAGGCCAAAAAATCCTTTTATTTTTTTAAATATAGCACACATTTCCATCAACATTAATTCAAGAAAACAGAATTAAATTTATTATCAAAGATCATTATGCCCTTATTTATTATATATTACTTTTTATTTTAATAATCTTCAGATCTTTTTTTATTATTTAAAAGCCGTAGGATCTATCAATTCATTTCAACCATAAGATCGTAAATTTATGAAAGATTAAAGGTCTAGATTTAATTGATTTTGATATATATTATGTTTATGATTATAAATTATAAAATACAAAATAATTATTTATAAAAAGTAAAAATAATAAAATTAACCTCGCCCCACCCCTCGTCCCCCAAATTTCTTTTTAATTTCATTTTTAAGTTTTTAATAAATTAAAAAATTAATTTATAATCTTTAAATAATTAAAAAATGATTTAAATAAAAAATTGATTTATTTTTATAAAAAAGTAAAATTTAAGTTTTGTTCAAATATTATTATAATTGATTAATATTTATAACATATATATATATTTCAAATTTGGGAATTCAATTTTAGTATATTAGTATGTTGTATTGTGTTTTAGTTAATTTTTCAAAATTTACATATTTTAAACAAAATTATATAATTTTTTGGTATTTAAATATTTAAATAAATATATTTAACAACAAAATCATTTACCCTTTTAAGAATGATGAAAATGCAAAAAGAAATCCACAAAAAAGCCCCAAACAAAAATAAAAAAAGGAGGTGTCATCAATTTCTGTCCAAAATAGGCTGAAAAGCCTCCAAAAACTCATTTCACACTCACCACCAGTGAAATTTTCTGTTAGTTTCTAATTAATAAAAGGGGCTTCACGCAAAGTTTTTAAAATCACAGAGGGGTTTTTGCATTCTTTTAAAATATATGGGGGCTTTTAGCTATTTTTAAAAAAATATAGGGTTAAATGCAATTTGGTCAAATTTTTACTTGGCGTTAATCTAACGTGTAAACTTTACGACATTCTTTAAAAAAAAAATAGATATAAAATATGTCAAGAAATAACTGCTCAGTTAATCCTAACAGTGTCATGACTTATATTTTTTTGTCAATTTTACCAATATAAAAAGATTAATCGTCCTAACATCTGATTTTATGCAACGCAACAATTCATAATTTTTTTAAAATATTTTATAAGATTTATGAGCCTAAAAGATATTTTGAATAAGAACACCCTTTTAATCAATTCTCTATTATTATCATCTTTTTCACGTCACGACCCAATTTATCATTAAACCAATATCACAAACTTACACCTACACATCTGTCAAAATTCGAACCCGTAACTTCAAATTTATACAGGACCACAACCTTAATTACTGGGCTACCAAATTGTTCGCCTATATTTGATTGAAATTAAGAATTCAATTGACCTAATATAGAAAGCATCTAACCCCCCCCCCCCCCAAAAAAAAAATACATTAAATTATGCCTAGTTTTACCTTGGATTGTCGTGCATTCTTGGCTGCTTGCATTTACCACATTCGGAGGAAACGAAATTTGAGACGCTTTGAGCATACGGAGCGACCACCGAATATCATAGCCACCAAAAGATTATCAGTGTTAATTTATCTCATTCTGTTAGTTCATGTGCGTTATATAGATTATGGCGTATCCCTTGGCTTGTGGAGGGAGAAATCACCAGTTGAGCACTATTATACTGTACGATCTTATTTTATTAATGAAACTTACATTTACCTAAAAAAAAAAAAAAAGAATAGGCCTAGTTTTCATGGTAGAACAAGTAGATGATGATGCCTTGAATTTCAGAAATTGAGGAATGCTAAATGCTTCAATTTCAAGTCATGACATAAAATGCACACATAATTTATAATCCACACTCATCCAATTCTGCATCGGACACAACATAATTTTGATACTACATGTGATGTCATGTTTAACGCATTTTCAGAGCGTGTTGGACTTTTTTTTTTCAAATTTTCAATGAATTCTTCTACTATATAATAAATATTAATGAAAAATAATATTTTTTTAGTGATAATATCCATAAAGCTCTCTACGTTTTTATTTCTTTTTTATCCTCATCATAACGGGCCGAGTCTAAATAAGTTTGTCAAAACTCGAATTCGACCTGTCGAGAAATTTTTGAATTCGAGATCCGTCCTGTCCAGACCTGGGATCCACTGGGTTGTACCCAATTAATATTTTTAAATATTAATATATATATTAAGATAATACTACTATGACTTTATAATAAGAGTTAATAATATTAATATATATACATGTTTTAGATATTGAACTATTCAGAATTTTCGAATATGTGTTACTTATATATACATTAAAGTATTTATAAACTATTTATTTAATTTATAATTTTCTTTTTACATATATGTAAGTATAAATATTTTAAAAAATGAATGAATGAGTTCGAGTCCAAACTACTAGAACCCGTGACCCGCCTCGAGTCCAAATTAATTTTTTTTGTATTATACTTTCTGTTATTATACTTCTTAATCACTTTAATTTAAATTTTAGCTTACTTATCGTTTATTATTTTATATTTTAATTATTTATAATTTTATTTATTTATTTTATTATAAATATAATTTTTCTTATACGTTGGCACGAAATACTAACTAGTATATCTATATATACATATACTTACATAAATTCTTATGTAATATATAATAATTATGTAAAACAAAAATCGATTCGAGTTGAGATCATACCTTATTTTAAATTTTTTTCTAAAATTCTATATGTTTTTATTATATTATATTTATATTATCGTATTGTATTTGTATCGTCGCGACAAAAATATTAAAAAAAGGGGTTAAAAAATCCAAAAAACATCCCATCCATATGAGGAAGAGTGGGGTTGAGGCGTGCACCTCATTACCTCATAACGTTTTCGCTTTTCAACGGCCTCTCCACGCCAAACAAAATTAAAGTCGAACCGCTTCAAACAACACTTTTTAAAACCCACACCCATTCCTTTTCCTTTTTACCTGCAAAACACGATTTCTAAATTTAAAAAAAGGGTTAATTACATTTAGACCCCTCTAAGAGTATAAAATTATATTTTTTTTTCAAAATAAATTATTAGAATTATGTTTACACCCCTTGTGAAACTCCTCCTTTTGCACTTTCCCCATTCTATTAAAGTTTGAACGAGAAATGCTGACGTAAAAAAAATTATATAAATTCTTAATTTTTGTCTTTTATTTAATATCCTTTTTATACTTATAAAAAGAAATAGTACAATATATATATATATGCAGTAAAATTAACATCATTACGTTTTTCTTCTTATGAAATTAAAAATTTATGTAATTTTTTTGCTAACACCAATAATTTTCTTTCAAATTATAACAAAAGGGGCCAGGTGCAAAAGATAATTTTTTTGGGGGTATAAGTATAATTTTAAAATTTTTATGAGGAAGTGTGGGTTTAAATGTAATTAATCCTTTGAAAAGAAAAAAAAAAGGAAATAAATGGGGTGAAAATAGAAAATTAATTAAAAATTCGAATTACATTAAAATTTAAAAAAGTCTTTCCTAATCAGTTACACAGCCTAGTAACCTACCTCACCAAACCATGGGTCCATGATAAAAGAATATACACTAACTGTACCGAGCCGGTCTGAGCCGACTCCGGTTTTGTCAACTCAATTCCTAAGATTGTTTCTCTCTCTACCTCCCTTTTCCTACCTAAAAATCAAATTTGATAAGCCTTCAAAAACTCTGAACCGGTGGCGGCAGACCGGTGGTTTCCGCCGCCTCCTTCTTCCGCCGCATCTCCAAAACTTTCCGGTGGTTGTTGGAATGCAACTCGCTAGAGAAAGTCGGGCTGCACGCGGGTCGGTATTCGGGCAAAAGCCGACCCGACTTGTACCTCACTCCACAAGCGTTGCAGAGAGTCTTCGAGCCGAGCGGGCCGGCCCGCCACTGTGGGGTCTTCGTGACGCCGCAATGGCTGCACCTCCTGGGCTGCGCCGCCCCACCTCCGCCTCCGTCGGCCGGTTTCCTTTTCTGCTTCTTGGGGGGCGTTTTTCCGAGAGAGGACTCCCCGGTTTGGGTCTGGACTAGCCCGAGGCTGGATTGCGGAAACGACGTCGTGGAGGACGTCGAAGATGAGGACGAGGTGGAGGTCTCTGTGAACGAAGGCGACAGAACCGGCCAAACGCGCACGCCGCTCCGGGCTCTCTTCGTCCTGGCCTTAGTTTGCACGGGAGTGGTGAAACATGGCTGCTCCCGCGCCGTGCCGGAGCTGTTCTCCGTTGGCTTGGGTGGAAGTTTTCCGGCGAGGGAGTAATCGGAAAATGAGTCCTCCACGAAATGGGACAGCCATTCCAGACTCTCCAACCCTTCCGCCTATAAGAATGCCGTAATTTTCAATCTTTTCCACCTTCTCCAAAGCCAAAAAAGCAACTGATTTTTTTTTCAATTTCAGAGACAAAAATGGAAACTCAGGTTTACCTGAAAACTGAGTTCGCTTTCTTGGAGAGACCCGAAATCATCTTTCCCGGAGAGAGAACTATCCTCCGGAGGAGCGGTTTCTTTCTCCTGAGAAACACAGCAATTTTTGTCCTTCCCCTGTTCAATTTCCTGAGACTCTTCCGGCGGCGGTTGTTCTTCTGTTTCAGAGTATCCATTCGAAAAATCGAGCAGCTCGTCGACGAAGAAGTCGTCCCCGTTGCCACCCAAGCATTCATCCAGAGGAACCGCCGTCTTCGCCGGCGTCTCCGGCACCAACCCGCCTCTGGAATCCCCCTGCACAGCCTCCATTTCCTACAAACAGAAACCCACATGCAAAATCAACAAATATTAACATATAGACAGCGTAATTGAGAGAAAGAAAGAAGAGGGGAAGCACCTGAAGACGAGGAGAAGGAAGAAGATGAGATGATAAGGCAGAAGAAGAGTGGGAAAAAGGGTTGAATGTGAAGAGTAAAGGGTGGTGGTGAGTTCTGTAAAGCATTGAATGAGAGAGAAGAAGATGGACTGAGGGATGGGCGAGAGACAGAGAGAGAGAGAGAAGACCAACACACACCACACTGACCTAATATACCATAGTAAAAAAATTTCAAAAATAAATTATAATCATCATTTTTCAATATATATATTTGAAAAAAAAAAAAAAAGTATGATGAAAGTTACCCATTTTGTATTACAAAGATTTGAATTTGATGTATACATATCTATGGATTGCAAAAAATTAGATCTTTGTATATATATAATCATATGATAAGTGAGTATTTATAATTATAATTATTTTATTTTATATTTTTATTTCATACATATATAAAATTTATTTAATTTAAAAATAATTTACGTATAATTATATATATTATAATAAAAATCTGAAGTAATTTAATTCTGAGATTAGGAGGATTTATGTCCACTTTTACATAAAATTATTTATCATATACTTACTTTAACACAACATTGTGTAGATTGCATGTTATGTGAGTTGGAAAATTTGATGTTGATTTCATAAATATGAAATATGGAATATTTATTAAAGAGAGCATGTTAAATTTGTTATGTTTTTTAGATGGATAAATGAATTAATATTTCAATTAATAATTTAATTTTTTTAAAAAAAATTTATGTATCGGTGCTTCGATTACTAGTACTATTTATTTATAATAACAACTTGGTTGGCAAAATATTTATTTCTTTAATTAATGATTTTTACTTGATAATTTTTTTTATTTATGCATATTGGATATTAATTTATTTTGTTAATTTAAAATAATTTTCAATTTTTTATTTTAATTATTTAAAAAATAATAAAAATATATATTATGCACATACGTCGAGTATGAACTGACTTTCGGGACGGGAAGTAAATAATAAAAATTATGAGGAATTGAGATAAGAACCATAATATCTCATTTTGTATTGATATAAGTATTTATGTTTTTATTCCATTTTTAGTTAGTAGGTTATTAATATTATTATCAAATAAAATGAAATATCGATCGATATTTTGATATAAATATTGCTTCTCTAAAACAATATCATATGGGGAAAAAAAATGGAAATTTCACTAAATCATACTCATCTTATTTAATTAGGATAAAGATTTAAGACATTGAAGCTGACCCCCTCAAATATGGAATTTTAGAAAATAACAAAAATTTAATTTTAGCCATTTTACCTCTTTATAAAATTATGGAACCTATAGAAAATAAAATCATTACCAATAATAAATAACTTCTCATTTTAAAAAAAAATGAGACATATGTTGACTAATTAAATAAAGGATCTTTAATGCCCACCTAATTTTTTTATTTTTTGTATTTTTTAATATGTGGTAATTAATTTAGGGAAAAGAGAAATTTTATCTTTTTTTTATCAAATATAAATAAATAAAAATTCGGGACAAATGAAATAAAAATTTAGACGTTGGTCGTGCATAAAGAGAGTGTTAATTTGGACGAGCGAGTTTATAAGCTTTTTAAAATATGTTACAACTTATAAGATGTTGAAAAGTGTCGGGTAAAATTTTTACGGAACGAACTTACAAAATATAAAATATAAAATATTTTGTTCCCGACTATTTTTAATAGTTTAACAATTTTCTCCAATTCTGTTGGTATTAATTACAAAACTATCATTATTAGTGTTTTATGAGCTTTACAGACGTGTTTCATCCAAACACTTTAAGTACTTATTTTAAAATGCACTTTTTTCGATAATTGTTTCTTGAAAATTATTTTTTTTATTAATAATTAAAACATGTATGGTAAAAAGCCATTGATTGTAAATGCAATTTATATCCCGTGTTATTTTGAAAAAGGAAAAAGTATTATTTTAGTCCGTTAAGTATGCTTAATTTTAATTTTAGTCCGATAATTATGTCCATTTTTGTTTAGGTCCAGTGACTTACGAAATTGCTTACTTTTAGTTCTCTAGCAGATTTTTGGACAATTTTACCCCTATGAGTGCATATGGAGTAAAACTGACTTTCAAAAGTTGCATAGGGGTAAAATTGTCAAAAATCTGCTAGAGAACTAAAAGTAAGCAATTTCGTAAGTTACTGGACCTAAACAAAAATGAAGATAGTTATTAGATTAAAATTAAAATTAGACATATTTAACGGACTAAAATAATACCTTTCCCTTTGAAAAATGCTCAAAAACAAATTCTATTAAAAGAGAAGATTAAAAAGACCTCCGAAACTTTTCAAAAAAAGGGCATAAAATCCCATTGACACGAGTAGTGCATTATACCCGCGATTTTAAATTTTTTATAATTATAAAATAATATTTTTACCCTTATTTTAAAATCGTTTGATCTCGTCTTATTCAGATAAATGGTTCAAATTTTATCAACATTATTTATAAATTTATGTATTTTTTTTAATAACATAAGGGGTAATTTGTATTTAATCCCAAGATCCAATATTTTCTAAATTATGAACTTTCATATTTAGAGATAAAATGTGTTTCCAAATTCAACAATCAAATATTATTTTTACTAAAATACAGTTTTCAATTTATTTTTTTTTAGCTTTTGGTGTGTTTAAATATTATTTTTACTAAAAAATATTAGTTTTCGATTTATTTATAATTAACTACCTCATATTACTCATCAAGGCAATAAAAGTTAACAAATAATACATAAACTCTATACTTTAATATATGTTTTTCATAAATATATGACTATAAATAAACAAATAAAAATTTTTAGGGAAAAAATATTATTTTAGTCCGCTAAGTATGCTTAATTTTAATTTTAATTCGATAATTATGTTCATTTTTGTTTAGATTCAGTAACTTACGAAATTGCTTACTTTTAGTCATCTGGCAGATTTTCGGACAATTTTACCTCTATGCAACTTTTGAAAGGCAATCACACTCATAGGGGTAAAATTGTCCAAAAATCTGCTAGAGGACCAAAAGTAAGCAATTTCGTAAGTTACTAGACCTAAATAAAAATGGACATAGTTATCGGACTAAAATTAAAATTAAACATACTTAGCGGACTAAAATAATACTTTTTCTAGTTTTTTAGGGTAAATTATTAAATTATAGCGAACTTCCCTAAAATTTGATACAATTACAAATTTTCTCTTGTTGTTTGAGATATTATCAATCCTCCTGATATGTGACATAGTTATGTAACTCTTGAATGGTACAACAAAAATGTCAACTTTATCCTTATTAAAACTATATATTTTAAAAAAAATAATAAAATATCAAAAAAATATGATGTTGTAGCAGTACTATTATATAATATATATAATTCAAATAATGTGTAAAATTATAACTCAAACTAAAAGAATATTTTGAACAAAACTTGGATTAAACCTTAACAGAAGGTAACAGAAGGTAACAGAATAGATGAATTGTTGGATGGACATTATTATCAGGGGGTATCGCTAATTTTTCAAACAACAATGAGGTATTTATAATTGTATCAAATCTCAAGGGAACTCGACGTATTTTACCCATTTTTTAATATTTTACACATATATCGAGTGTGCACCAATTACTAATTTAAATATGGGCAAATTGCAATTATCTTTTCTGAAGTTTGGTATAATTATAAAAACTCCCTCATTATTTGAAAATTTATAGTTTTTCTAATAATGATGAGGTACTTGAAATTAGGAATAATTAGGCTCCTTTCCCATGAGGTTTTGTGTAATTACACTTGACCTCCTATGGTATGAAAAGTTACGACTAATACATCTGAGGTTTGCTTCCGATTAACAGATAAATTCATCCGTTAGTCAAAATTTATCGAACTTGATGGTAATAACAAAAAAATCGGATAAAAATTTATTACCCGATTAACTTATTATTAATTTATTATAGGACAAGCAAATATTTTTATGATCAAATTACTCTTATACATCCTCACATGTCAAAGAATGTGAGGATATATATCTTCACCGTTATAAGGATTGTTTAGTCATAAAAAATTTGTTTGACTTGTAATAAGTCAGTAATAAGTATATCGATTGTAAATCTCGATTTTCTTTCAATTTTTTTGTTAATATCAATAATTCAGTGAATTTTGACTAATTGAGTGACCTATTTGTTATATAGAAGTAAACCTCAGGAATATAAAATGTATGGGTGGGCGCGGGTCGGGTACTTCAAGTTTCGAGTTTTTCGGGTTGGGTACTATATTTGACTACCCGACACAAACCCGATAAAATCAAGTACCTATTTTTCTTTAATTTAAATAAATCAACCAAGTCATACATCATTCTCTTTTTTACTTCATTATTTTATTAGTAACAACAAATAATTCTATTTTTTAATTTGTATTATTTTTTAATAGATGTCGGGCATCCAATTAACCCGATTGGATATTTATATCTACTCGATAACTGACCCGATATATTGAAAATCAGGTTCGGGTAACCCAAAAATAAAATATTACAAAATTTAGCCGACCTGATCTGCCCGAATCCGTTCGGATCAGGTCGGGACCCGAACAACCCAATCCGAACGACCACCCCTAATTAGATGTAATTTTTAAAATTATAAAAAATTTATGTGTAATTATATCAAATTTCGGAGACGAGAATGTAATTATCCATTGTAATTATGCCGATTCTCGGAAGATTGTTGTAATTTAGGCCTTAAATTAAGTTTGATGTGAGTTTCTGGGCCATTGTCTTTTGACTAATTTGGTTGAATGACCAATCCTATTACCGTAATATCGCATCATCGGCGCAGATAAAGGCAGCAGCTCCACCTTCTTTTCCCGCTCTTCCTTTTCGAGCTTGCCCATGAAAATCCTCAGGGCCCTCCACCTCCTTCAGAAAGTATAAATTTATATAGGGATAATTTCATTTTTAATATCTAAATTATATTCATTTTTCAGTTTTAGTATCTTAGATTTCTGAGTCGTCAGATTTAGTATCCGAAGTTTTTAATTTTTATTCACTTAAGTACCCTCCGTAAGTTGACTGTTAAAATAAATGGTCAACCCAATTTTAGAGGAAAAATTAGACGGGAATTTGTCTATGTAAGGGCACGTATGGTTTCCATTTTATTCAACATAGAAAAAAACTTCTATTTTGATTCATTTCGATTTTAATTTCATAATTGAAAAAACAATAATTTAAAAAAAATGCATATTTAATCAATATTTTCAAAAAATACCAATTTTACTGAAGAAAGCACGTTTTTTTTTTTTTTTGCTTGGCCATAACGCAACTGTTGTCATACTCTATTTGTTAAGGGTTTATGCTATAATTTTTTATACTTTTATTTTAATTATTTTAACAAATGATTTTTTTTGGCTTTTTATTTTTGTGATTAGTACAAAAAGTTTTAATAAATTTATAAACAAAATTCTCTCAACAAAAACAATAATTGAAATGTATTTCTTATTTTGTGCACAAACAACAGTATAATATATCAAAGTAAGGATATATAATTTTATTTAATTCAAAAGTACATTAACACATTTTGAGTGGTTTATTCGATTTTTCTCCGTTTATTTTTTATGAATAATGCGAGTGGTGATGGGATATAAATTTCTGTTATTTTTCTTGAATTATTACTAGGCGATTCTCTCTATATTATTTAACATTTAGCATGCATTTTTTATTTCCATAATGATTATAAATTGGGAAAAACATTTGAATTGGTATTTCCATAACGATTTCATGAAGTAGTATTTTTCTAATAGAAATTGGGTTTAAAATATTTTTTTTTAGATTATAGTCCTCACTATCAAAATAGAATTTTTTTGTGTGTTGAATAAAATGACAGCCAAACATGCTCTTGTATAGACAAGATCCCGCTTAATTTTTTCCTTCAAAATTGGGTTGGCCATTTGTTTTAACAGTAAACCTAACGGAGGGTACTAAGGTAGATGGAATTAAAAACTCTGGATATCAAGTCTGATGACTTGGGAACCTGGGGTACTAAAATTGAAAAAAGGGTCCACTTTGGGGACGAAAAATGAAATTATCATATTTATATATATGTCAAATAGTATTTTTTTTTTATCCTGTAATTTAGGATTTTTTTTTCACTTTCGATCTCATTCTTTATGAGATTCTAACTTGTGATCAAGTAATTTCACAAAGATAACACTTATGATCTCATAACACTATTCTGTTATATATTTAATGAAAAAAATCACGTGGCCGTTAAATTTATGGATCCAAAAATATAACTTTTTTTAAAAGTTATGAAATTAAAAATAAGAATTTTGTAATCAATGGGACCAAAAGTGTAAAAGTCCTAACAATCACTTGCTAAGTACGGGATAATTTTCGTTAAAATATCTAATAAAAAGGTATTATGGGACCAAAAATACTATTTTTCAGAAATTACGAGATCAAAAAATGAGAATTCTATAATCATTTGGACCAAAAGTAAAAAAGTTTCAAATTAATGGATGAAAAGTGTTATTTTTCATTTATATATAATAATTTAAAAAATAGAGGTAATTAATACTTTTATTACCACTTTTTCCTATTTATGGCATGAAATGAATGAATGATTAATCCAAGTAGATTACTCAAAAGAGTGTGACAGCTATAAAGTTGATACCAAATTAACTTTCATTATTACCTTAATAATTATGCTCTTAATATCCTTATTTTAATCTCATTTTTATTTAGTTTTTGTGTTGTATACGATCAGTGTATTACACTTTGATAAATATATTAATAATATTAAATTATTTATAAGTGTATAAAATTAATTTTATATATATAAAATATACAATAAATATATTTACTTCACCAGTTATCACACATTAAAACTCGCAACTCCACTATACATACTTGAAATTTTAATATTTTATAGATAATTACATTTACACTTTTTGACATACGGTCTACTTACACAAACTATTCATACATTTTGCATACTTATATAAATCATTCCTGACAGTCAAAAAATAGAGGGGTAGTTTGTGTAATAGATATTGACATTTTTTTGTCTGTCTGTGCGATTTTGCGTAACTGTTTATTGATTTGACAAGACAACGCCAATTATTAAATTCTCTCTCTCTCCAAACGTGTCGAGGGTAATTTTTTCATTCACTCCACCACTCAAATTACAACCACATCATACTTATTATATACCTGATGTACAATTTTTAAGAAGGATGACCAAACTCGTGATAATTACAGTAGTTTCGGCCATACCCAATAAAATCATGTGACATCCAACACTTGTTGGCTTAGTTGGTAAGGACGAATCACTTCCAGTCGGATGATTGTGGGTTTGATTCTTTCTACCCGATGTGAGGATTATATTGGCGGGTTATCTGTAAGTACAATTGTAAACGATCTATGATCTTAGAAGCATTGCCATGAGTCATAATGTCACCAAAATCGAAAACTACCCAATTTTTTTATAACAAAAAGTAAAATAATATAAAAAATATATTATATTTATAGTATAATTAATATATTATTAATGGGGTGTGAGCAAAATATGTTGAGGCAAGTTATTTTGCTAATATGGTCCACTATGAATAATTCAAATTTAAATGTACGTTGCTTTGTTATGTGTGAGTATAAATTCTTTCAAATTTTTGAAATTTGAAATGGGGTTGATGTTGACTTTAAGGTAAATCAATTTGAGCCCAGTGGGAAGCATCATGATTTATTCAAATATATATATATATATATATATATATATACACATATAATGAAGTGATTAAATATATTATTCTACATGAATATCACTTAATAAATTACAAATAATTTAAACTAAATAACTATTATAGAAATAAATATTAATTGTAATTTTTAAAAGTACCCATAAAAGTTGAACATTTTATCACCACAACATGGTTAGAATTATTATAATAAAAAAAATGCTTAAAAGTAATAAAAGATTGCAAAAACATTATTATTTTTTTTCCCATTCGGAATTATGCCGGTAAAAATTATACAGTGTAGACATAGTTTATTCAGATTTTGACAAGTCTGAAAATCTTACATATTGTACCTGTATCGTATCGTATGTGTGTGAAAACTATATTAATTTTAAATATTTGTGTTCTTAGTTAAGGAAACTTGAATGTTATTACCTCATTGCAAGAGCCAAATCTCAAGTCCTAGAGAAAGTGAAGTGTAGTCATGAAAATTGGAGGGTAGTGTGTGGGTTCTCATGACAAAAGGGCTGGGGATGACATGCCTTGGAAGCAAGGACACAACTTGTCCTAAAACAAGTACATTTATAGAACCCAAACCATATGTCCTCTCACCTTCTCCTCTCCCACCTTTTTGTCCCCATCCTCCCTAATTCAAATGATCTTGCACCATCAATTATTACGGTTTAATGGATGAGATCCAACGTTGTTATGTTCATGATTTGAGTTTGAATTTTTCTTATAGTGTTTGATACTATTGATATATGTTTGAATTACGTATTGAGTTCTATGTTGTTAGATTTTGAATTTTGGTGACTATAAGTCAACTATAAAGATTCTGACTGATACACATAGCGCATGCACAATTCTCTCGAACGAGTCTATAGAGTATCACCATTGCATTTCCATTTTTTGTGCCAACAAATCGCCCCCCCCCCCCCAACAGGCAATCAAGACGGACATTTTTTACTTATATTATGCTGATATAGCATAACTTCAATTTGTAATATATTAAAGGGTTAAATACATTTTGTAATTTTGAACTATGCACAAAATGTAGGAAATAATTATACTTCTCTCTCTTGAGGTTTAGTGTAATTATACGTGAACCTTTTCTTATTTGAGAAATTACATCTAGCACCCATGAAGTTTGCTTTCATCTAACAGAGTGAGTCTGTTAGTCAAAATTTATTGAATTTGTTGAAATTGATAAAAAAAGACCAAATAGAAATTGATAATTACCATCGATTGACTTATTACTGATTATTACAGGTCAAATAATTTTTTAGGACTAAACAACCTTTATACCAGTGAAGATATACCTCATCACATGCATTAAATATAAAGACGTATAAGGATAATTTCATCATAAAAAAAATTATTTGACCTACAATAAATCAGTAATAAGTCAATCGAGGATAAATATAATTTTTTTATCTGATTTTTTTATTAATATCAATAATTTAGTGAATTTTGACTAGCGGAGGGATTTATAATTGTTAGATGGAAGCAAACCTTAGGGGTGATAAATGTAATTTCTCAAACCACAAAGGGTCTACGTGTAATTAGTTCAAACATCAGGAGAGGAAAGTGTAATTATCCCAAAAATAATTATGAAATGTAACAAAATATTCGCGCATGATATGGACAAATTTTCATATGACGGATATCCCATTATTATTTACACCCCTTAAAATAAGTCTATTACAATTTCTGAATATTTGAATTTTTATAAAACTTATATTTAAAGTAAATACTACCCAAAATTTATGACTTTTATAAATAGTATAGAATCTATATAAAGTCTAAACTTTTATAATCTATTTCTTACATTATTATTTCAAATTTTTTTAAAAAATAAATTACGAATATAATTTTAAAACATTACATCAAACATGTATATGTATACACTGTAAAATGAAAATCTATAATATTCTATAATTTTTTGAGCAATGATATGATATATTTTAACTTTTCGTACATTTATTCAATAAAATTTCTAAATTATATAGCACACTTTTTTATAAAATTATATTCATTATATCTACACATATGTATATGTATTTTTTTAACATAAATAATTTACTTTGCAAAATATATTTGTATATATTGAGCTTATATAATTTTTTTCGTATTACATAATTTATAAAAAAACATAAAATTTAAGTATTATTTTTAAATAAAATATAAGTAAAATTTTAAATTACTAAAAGTAGTTTAATGGGAGATTATTTTTAATAAAATATACATTCGGACCTAAAATGAAAAGTATATGAGGTAAGTGAGAAGGGCATTTTGTGCCTGAGCGTATATTAAAATTTGAAATATTTTTTATTGTAAAATATTAACGAACTCCTCTAAAGTTTGACATAATTATAAGTACCCTCGTTGTTTGAAAATTATCGATATTCTTTATTTTAATAGTTGTCCAAACAACTAACTCAATCCGTTAGTCCTCCATTAGGTTTCCATATCTTTTTATAATAAACTGACCAAAATCTTTATGGATTATAAATTATAATTTTACTTACTTATTAATACTTTCTGAAAATTTTATGGATAGAGTGGAGAATCTTTGTACATTTAAAAATATATATATATCAACATCATCAGAATTTTTTTTAAAAAAAAGAAAAAAATAATATAATAATATTAAAATTAATAATATCATGTCTTCGCTCGATGATTATATAATTTTATTAAATAACAAAAAATATATGATAAATTTTTAATCAATAAAAAAATATTGTAATATATTAAAGGGTTAAATACATTTCACACCTTCAACTATGCATGAAGTGTATTTATTTCTAAAAGTACACTACAAAAAAATTAATTAAGTTTTCATTATAGTATAAAAATTACCATATTTCAAAAATTATGGTAAATCAATACTACTAATCACGATCGAACAAAATTAAAGCAAAAATTTAAATTTTTATCACGAATAATCAATATTCGCCATGACTTTAGCCATTGCTCAAATATTTGCCATGGTTTTGGTCATGGCTAATGTTATGGCCTCACTTGCAGAAACAACGAATAATGACCGTCGCGAAGTCGTGGTTGATTTGCATTTGCCATGATTTTCTTCTTTTAACTATAGTAGTTAACTGTAGCAAAAAATTATATTTCTTCTACTGGTATGAAATATAATAAAATGCCCCCTCAAGATATCGACTATTTTTTTTTATGACGAAAATATTGTTATATTTGCACCCCCTAAATTTCTAAGTTATATAACATACATTTTTTTTAAAAAAAAATTGTATTCATTATATATTTGTACATAATTACATGTATCTTTTTAATATAAATAATTTACTTTGTAAAATATATTTGCATATATTTAGCTCGTAAATATATTTTGTATTACATAATTTATGAAAAGCTGTAAATATTAAATATTATCTTTTAAATAAAATTTTAAATCACTAAAATAAAAAAGTATAGGGGGTAAGTGAGAAGGACAATTTTGTCCTATTAATGTCAAATTATTTTGTCAGGTTTCTTATTACCTCTAATGATTAGGGGGTAAATACGATTACATGCATATTTTAGGGGCTGCAAGATATATCTAACACTATTAAAGGGTTGAATGCATTTATGTCTAACCGTATATTAAAATATAAAATATTTTAAGGTAAATTACTTACAAGCTCGTCTGAGGTTCGACATAATATAAATATCTCTTATTGTTTGAAAAATTACTAATACCCTTTATTTTAACAGCCGTCAACAACTAACTCATTTTGTTAGTCCCCGTCGAGTTTCCATAGCTTTTTTATAATGAACTGTCCAAAATGTCCTTAATAATTATAAATTACAATTTTTTACTTATTTTTTAAATTTTTCTAAAATTTTTATAAACAAAGCAGTCGATCTTTGTACATTTTAAAATTTTTTCATCAACCTCGTCAGACTTTTTATTTTTTTTCTAAAAAATAGAAAAAAATAGTAAAACTAAAGTTGATAATTTCATGTTTGCATTCAATAATTATATAATTTTATCAAATATTAAAGAATATTGATAAATTTTTAATTAATAAAAGAATATTTATAATTATATATGCTAAGTTTCAAGAGAGTGTGTTTTAATTTATCTAATATTTTAATATGTGATTTGTGTAAGAAGAAGGATAAATTACAACTACCTCCCCTAAAATTTTGTATAATTACGAATACCCCTTGTCGTTTGATGCACAAAGTTGACAATTTCATACATCCATCCAAAAATTACATAATTTTTTCAAACATAAAAAATATTTATAATTTTTTAAATAATAAGGGATATTTATAATTATTACAAACATAATGGGAGATTGTTGTAGAAAAATTCAGTTTAGTCTTTCGAGCAATAGACTTGTTGGGGGGGGTAGCTACGTGTCAAGTGGTAACTGGACAAAATTTCTGACAAGTAATTGAGAATTACCTGAGACATGTTTTTTGAAATTTCAGACAGTGTCGGTGCTCCACATCCACATCCAGGCCGGCCTCGCAATGCGGAGCCTACCCAAAACCAAAACCGGGCCGGGTTATTTCACGTAGTTGTCAGATACTATAGGGGCAGAAGAGCTTACGTTAACATCCAAACACAACACAATCTTTCACCACATTCTTATATCCACTTTTCTATCATCATTTTCCAACTTATATTTGATATTTGATAAAATTATAAATATTTTTTTATTTTTAAAAAATTATAAATACTCCTAATGTTTGATGAAATTACGTAATTCTTGAATAAATGTATGAAATTGTCAACTTTATTTTTATTGTATTTTTTTAAAAAAAATTAAAATTATAAAAAAAATCGTACGGGATGGATGAAAAATTTTTAAAAATTAAAAAAAATTATCTACTTAGTCCATTAAAAAAATCAGAAAGTTTTTAAAAATAAATAAAATTATTATTTTTAATCCATAAGTGTGTTTTGGTCAGTTCATCATAAAAATGGATGGAAACCTAATGGATTGAGCTAATTATTACACGGCCGCTAAAATCAGAAAGTAATTAATAATTTTTCAAACAACGAGGGAATATTCGTAATTATATCAAATTTCAGGGGAAGTTGTAGCATTTACCTTAAATAATCTCATTATATTTTAGATGTGTTATCACTTAATATTTTTTTAAGTCACAATGCTCATTAATATTATATTTCTGTGCATTGAGTTTTAAATTAGTACAATAATAACTACAAACTAATGTAATATATAATGGTAATACAATTAATAAAATTTATAGAAAGTGGATATTTTGGGGGACCAAGCCCTGTCGGCCACCAGGGCCCGATAGGATTTGGCTTCATCTTTGTTCGGATTCGAACCAATTATATAAGAAGGGCAATTCGTTGCTGTGTAATTGGTGTATAATTCAGAAAAAAGTAACCAATTATGCGACAATTGTATCACACTTGTTTTATAGTTAGTTTGAGTCGGTCGAACCTGGTCTGGGTTAGAGTTTTTCGATGCACGCAACCGTTTTTTGATGAAAAATTCTATCAGAAAGTGGTCTGATATGGTAACTTGCAGAACTCATATAATTGGTACGACGAATTAATAAATTAAAAAAAAACAAGGAAAAAACAGGTGACAAAGTAAAAATATATCATGCAATATCAGAAGGGATTGTTGGAATAGAGTATGTGATAGCATGCAATTGCATTTGTAATAGAATTACAATCAGAACGCGGCCATGTCTTAAACATCTGCCCATCAGAAAGAGCAGAAGGAAAACAGAGAATGCACCAGCCGGGAATCGAACCCGGGTCTGTACCGTGGCAGGGTACTATTCTACCACTAGACCACTGGTGCTGGTTGCTCGAATGAGGAAAAACCAAAGTAATTGAGAGCTTCAAAAATTGTGTTTGAGAATTTGGTCTACTTATTAATCTAATCGAATCCAAACGAATTTGAATGGAATCAAATCGAATTAAGACTCGAGTAATTTGATATTTTTAAATATACTTTATTACGTTTGCAGTAATGGAATCGAGTTATAACCTACTCAAATACATAAATGCTCTCATGCATAGTTGTTGTTTTTCTTGAATTCTACTAAGAACAATATTCTTTGGCTGAGCTCCTCAAATGCAGCTCTAAATCTCACTCCATAGAAACAGCATACTTTAGCATGTCCAAGACCATTTTGTATTCTCACATTGACAAGATTGAACAACATACCTACACCAATTGTAGTTAAGATTCTTGATCTTCTTGCAGCAATGTCGAGCATAATGTTTCAGTGGTCGTAAGAACTGTTAATTTACAGAAATAGAAAAACAAAGAATGGAGTCAAGGAATGTTTCCATCTCATTTCCACTAGGAATGCTTGCATGGAGGCAGTGGAGCTCCACACAATCCAGGATTCCCTACGAAGCCGGAAACCGGGATAACAGCCTTGTGGGGCGGTATCTTTCCCCTCAACCGGTTCCAAGAAACGTCGAATCTCTGAATATATTCAAGATTCAGCACTTGTCCAGGGATTTCTCCACTCAAATTGTTGTGTGACAGTATAACGGTTTTCAGTGACTTTGCATTGCCAAGCTCCTGAGGTATTTCCCCTGACAGGCCGTTTCCCTCAAGTTCCAGAACCTCCAAGTAGCTCAATTTTCCAAGAGATTTCGGAATGTTTCCTCCCAATGGATTGTGGGATAGGATCATGGATTCAAGAAAGTCCATCACGGGGTTGTCTCCAATGTTGTCATCGATATGTCCTTTGAACATGTTATAGGAAAGATCGATGGAACTGTAGTGACCAAGAGCAAACTCCGAACTCTTTAAGAATATAGGGTTCAGGTCTCCAGAGAGCTTGTTGGAGTGAAGATCAACATCTGTCAACAGTGTCAGGTTCTTGAATTCATCAGGGATCGAAGAATGGAAACCGTTGTTTGATAAGTTCAGAAACGAAAGATTGGTCATGTTTCCCATCCAGGAAGGCAGTTTCCCTGACAGGGAATTGCTGGACAAATCCAGGGTCGATATAGACGAAGATGAGAGCCAGTTAGGCATCTCCCCTTTGAGCCCTGTCCCTGAGAGGAGAAGACGAAAAAGACGTAATTTCTTGAACCAATCAGGTATGCTTCCTAGTGCCAGAGGATTGAATGAGAGGTCTAAATCTTGCAGAGTTTGTAATTTCTGAAGCTGAGATGGAATCGGGCCGTAAAGTTGGTTTCTTGACAAATCCAGGCTCTGCAGATTTTTCAAGTTCCCTAAACTTGCTGGGATTTTGCCTGTGAATCTGTTGTTAGAGAAGTATATAGCATTAAGAGTGGTGAGATGGCCAATAGTTGAAGGTATCTTTCCACCAAGCCTGTTGTTCTCGAAAACCAGGCTTCGAATCACTGGAAGGTTGCCGATAGAAGGCGGTATTGCACCTGTCAGCCTGTTTTCCGATAAACGAAGAAACTGCAACGAAACAAGCCCGTCTACAGACGAAGGGATTTTTCCGGTGAGACGGTTGCCGTTAAGATATAAGATCTCCAGCTTGGAGAGGCCACCTACGGATTCTGGTATGGTTCCAGCTATCTGGTTCTCAGACAGATCAATGTATGCAATGTTCTTGAGCTCTCCAATGGTTTCTGGTATTCTGCCTGAGAAGTTATTTTCGTGGAGATCAAGATTAGTTAGTGAAACCATCCTGCCTAAAGAAGGTGGGATTGGACCCGAAAAGCGGTTTCCTGACAGGCCTAGCTGAGAGAGCAAAGTGAAGTTGTTGAAAAGACTACTAGGGACCACGCCGGACAAATGGTTATTGCTAAGATAGAGGCTTTTCAGCTGATTCAATCCCTGGAACGCGACAGGGATCGGCCCGGTGAGATTGTTCGATTCAAGAAACATGTAATTCAACTTGGACAACTTGCCCAATTGAGGAGGGATGTGGCCCGACAAGTACTTGAGGTTGCTGAGATCAAGAACTTGGAGAAAAGATAGGTTTCCAAGAAACGGAGACAGAGTCCCAGACATCCAAGTGTCGACAGGAGAATCCGGGTCAGAAAACAGGCCCGGTCGGGAGACATTGACGACCCGGCCGGAGGGAGAGCTGCAAGAAATGCCCTCCCAGAGTGTGCAGCAATCTGTGTGAGGCATCCAGGTTTTGAGCAGGTTGGAGGGGTCAGAAGTGATTGTTTTCTTGAAGTGTAGAAGGGCTTGTTTATCAGTGGGGTGACAGGCCCTGGATTTGAAGGGCAAGAAAATGAGGAGTAGAACAAGTGAGATTCTTGAATGATTGATGTGCATTTTGGGGGATTGATTTTTGAGAAGCGTGAGTGGTTGTTTAAGCTTGGAGATTTGTGGTGTCAGGAAGTAGGTTTTGTAATTTTGTCATGTGGTTTGAGTCCTCTAGTCTTGGTGAGGAATAATTTGCATTCTCTACCTCTTCCCATTACCCATATTTAAATCACCATCAAACACGCTTTTCCCATAGTGTTTACTTGCCAATAAACTTCATTTTCAAGAGCATAAATTATATGCAACCCCTGATCTAACGTTTATTTATACAAATTACACATGCATTTTGAAATATTACATATACACCCACCAAAAACGTCAACATTATTTACACAAATCACATATATTTTTAAAAAAATTATACATACACCCTCCAAAAACATCAACAGTATTACACAAACTATCCTTGTTTTTTTAGCTGTCAAGAGTGGGTCATATAATTACGCAAAAGTATGAATAATTTATATTATATTATTATTGTTTTATTTTATTTTATTTATAGTGTTTGTCAATATAGTCAATTGAGGGACGATTGCCCTAACCAGTCCCACTTAACTCTATATTTGTCTAATATCAATCATACAAACATCGGGGGTTAGAATTATACAGAATTGTAGCATCAAAATTTCCATAATATTTCACATCGGTAATGTCTTTAATTGAATAAACAATTGCTCATGCTCGATAATTTGAATTAAACAACAGTAATAGTATTTAAAATTCAAGAATTTATATTTATACTATCATGACATAACTGTATTTATTTCATCTGCAAGTGAGGAAAAAGTGTGGGAAAATTCAATTCCTAGATAAGATATGAATTGACATGTCATGTGAAGTAGTTGGTAGAGTTCATGTAATAACATGTGAAGTTGTAATAAATTCAAAGGTGGGATTGCACATTTGGACATCCATTTTTCTTATTTTTGGTTTAATAAAAGTATTGGTCATAAAGAAGAAATAATTAAATAAGCTTGGTTTGGACGTTACTCCACATATGGTTTCCATCATTCCCCACTCATAATTGCATTTTTTAGCCTCCACGATTTTACTTACAAAAATGCAACTTTTCTTTAATTATAAGCCAACTTGAATTGCTGTCCTCTCTAACCACTTTTAGTATCAATTTTATACCTCTATTTAAGTATTACATAATTTCATCAAACATCTTAAGAGTATTTGTAGTTTTTTAAACAACGAAGGGTATTTATAATTGGGTGAATAACAGATATTGAAAATGAGCACATTATCCCCATATGGAAAAAAATATAGCAATTTATCCCCCTGTACTTTTTAAAATGAAGCAATTTACCTCCTTATACAGGGAGGTAAATTGCTTTATTTTAGAAATCATGGGGGGTAGATTGTTGTATTTTAAAAAATACAGGGAGGTAAATCGCTATTTATTTTTTCTTAAGGGGTAGTTTACTCATTTGCGATATCACAAGGGGGTTGCTTGCATTTTTTTCATTTATAATTATACCAAACTACTAGGGAGGTCATTGTAATTTACCCTACATTTTAATGCAAATTCTTGATTTAGTTATAAATTGCTTTATTTCAGGCGAAAATGTTTGGTTTTGTTTCTATTTTTATATTTTTAATTTTCAGCATTTTCAATAGGATAAAAAATATTTTATTTAATTTATATTTGAGAAACGAAAATATATTTGGATTGTATGCTTCCAAATCTAAATTTACAGATATGAGAAATAGGAATTTGTGTGGATTTGATTTGTTATATACATACTTTTTAGATATTATATTTTGAATTTTAATGTATAATATTATTTTTATTTATTAAAAAGTCAACATGAAAGTATGATTTGAGAAGTGTGTTTTCATTAAAGCGTGATGCAAATTTCCAATTAAAAAGTGTATTTTCAATGGAATTGGATTAAACAAATAAGTTTTCAAAATTTGGTTCATTGTTGGGTAGGAAATTTGACTGATTCTTAAGATACATCAAACAAAAATGGATGTTTTGAGTACTCGTCCAATTATATTTTTATGAACATTATAAGAAAATGGGATAATTATATTTTCCTCCTCCGAAATTTGGTCTAATTACATTTAGATCCTTATAGTTTAAAAAATTATATTTAATACCCTTGAAATTTGCTAAAAAATTGAAGTAGGAGAAAGAGGAAAAAATATTACCTAAAAATAAATAACTATTTAAAATAATAGGTTTTACTACTTGTAAATAGTGCGGAAAAAGTGGAAGTTAGTGGGTCCGGAAAAAAAATAACATACCAAAAATAAAAGAGACACCAAAAAGATGCTCTCCTTTAATTTATAGTATGCAGATTATAGTAAAAATTTTGTATGTATTTAATAATGACAAGAGTTCCGTGTAAGTTGTCATTGTTAAAGCTTGTGACAAGGGAATATTGTCACGAGTTATTATTTATAGTTAGTGATATATGTATAACGATAGTAACTTTTAGTTTTTATTTAAAATTATTTTAATTTCTTAAATTTATTTATTAACTTTAGTTACGATGGTGCGTAGGGTATTAGGGTATTTAGAGTTGCAAAAAATATCTTGTGCAGATAGCTACGTATTGGGATGGGGTGGGGATGGCGTGTGCGTTATGATGGCCTGTGCTGATATTGTTATACAATGGTATATGTGGGGATATCACATTCAACGAGTATCCTGTATCGCATATGATATGATATTGATTGAGATAATAATGATCCGTAAATTCATCGTTTGATGTGCTCCAATTAAAATAAATAGGGTCTTGAGACCATAAATAATGAAGTTTTTGTTTCAAATTAATACCTCTAACTATTTTTCGATGAAAATACATTGGGCCCATATTTTAGTGCATTTTCAAAATGAATGTTTATTTGAAAATGTATTTTTTTAATATTATTTGGCACTAGTAAAATATGTTCTATTAGAACTAAAATGGAATAATGTCATTTTTGGTAAGTTATAGGACTAAATTACGAAAAATTGGAGAAGCCACCTGTTCTTATTTTTGGAAATAGACTTATAGAAAATTAATTTATTCTAAAAATTTATTTAATATTAATTACTCAAAATCCAAAAAAATAATATTACAAATTTAGAGTTAAATACATTTTGCACCCCTAAAGTTTACCACCTTCATCAATTACCCCCTAAACAGAAAAACCTTCAATTACCCCCATATCTTTGTGATAATCCTTTAAATTAAATAAAAAATTGACCAAAATACCCTTAACTATTAATAATATGCTATATTCACCTTAATCCGTCTATAGTTAAATATATCAATAAATTTAACTTTACTTTTTGTTCATTTATGATGTTAGTAAGTTAATATTGAATTAGTCATATATTAATAAAATAAATATTAGTACTTTTAAATTAAAATAAATTTTTATACACTAGATATAATTTTAAAGATAAAAATATTGCAAGTAATTTTCGAGTCTATTATTTTGGCACCCAAATAATCAGATGAGGTAATTTGGGTATTAATGAGGTTTTTTTTTTTGGTCTTTTTATATAATAACTCTAATCACCCATTGACCTAACCTTAGGTCCAACACGTTAGGCCTGTCAATTAGTGTGCAATATTTAAATCTAGACCTAGACCCATTTTGATAGTTTTGCTTCTTTATTCGTTAATTTAAAATTTAAACTTTTCAAATTGGTTGATATATTTAACAACAGACGACATTAATATGAATATATCATATTATTAGTAGTTAAGGATATTTTTATTAATTTTTATTTAATTTAAAAAATTATTCAAAAATGGGGATAAATGAAGATTTATTTAATTTAGGGGTAATTAACGAGGATAGCATACTTCAGGGGCTGATGGGCTGCCTTATGTTTGGCCCAAATTGTGTCCTTATTGGGCTCAACTCAACAACCCCCCAATGAGCTCCACACCTATGAAAACATTTGTTTAAAGAAATGTGGCTCTAAAAGGATAATTGCATTTACGCTTCATGATCTATAATTTATTTATATAAATTATTATTGTATTTTGGGTAACTGCAAAAATTATCTCTGACAGCAATATTAGGTAGTTTATGGAATGATATAGACGTTGAAATAATAATTTTTGTAAATAATGGTGATGTTTTTTGTGGATGTATGTATAATTTTTTTAAAAGATATTATTAATTTGAGATCAGATGGTGTAAATATAATTTTTTTTAAATAAAAAGTATGTAACGACTATTCATACCTTCAATACACAAAGCCTCAAATATACACCCTTGTCCTAGCCTAAGTCTTTCAACACACACGTGAAGAATTTTAGTATATTATTATTATTTTTCGCCTTTTTATTATCTTTATTATTATTATGGTCGAATACGATCTATGTAGTGTATGTAAATATAAAATTAAACTCGATTGCTAAACTGTAGTTTATTCTTTACTAACTCAAGATCAACCCAACCCACTCTTAACCCGCTAATTACGGTACAATTTGGGCCGGGTCGATCGGTTGGGGAGGCCTGACGATTTTGTTGAATACCCCCCCACACACACACACGTGCACATAGGGTTGGGAATAAGCGGGCTTGGATGGAACAACCTTGCTGACTCCGAAAAGGACTCGGGACCCAACCTGTCCTAGTTTTTTTACCCCCCACCTCGTCCTGGTACAAAATTCGCTGGGGCGAGTTTAACTCGACAGACCCAATTATTATATTTTTTATTTATTTTACAAATATATATATATAAAAAAAAAAAGAAAAATTCAACATATCCTTTACAAATAAAATTGTTCATCATATATTCTAACACAACAAATAATTTTTTTAGTACAAACGAAATTGTTCATAAAAAAACAATCCAAACAGTCATAGCCATTATACATCTGTAACAATTTTTTCATCTTTCTCCTCGTCAAGTATTGTGAGACAATTTTTGAACAAGTATTTGAGAGAAAAGAGAGTTTAAACTTTGGGGTATTCTAATTTGGAGGAAGAGGAAGAAAACTGATACGTGAAGAAAAGTAAAAAATAATTAAAAAAATTTATTATATCGGGTACTTAAGAACCTAGGACCTGCTCTAGATTCGGACAATCCTCGCCTTCAAGTTTTTGAATAGGAGCAAGTCTGGGACAGATTTTGTCAAATATGGATCAAATTACCACTCGTACATGTGCACGTATGCGCAGACACACACTACATTTTTTAGTTAGAGTTGAGAAAAATCTAAATTACGAGTATACAGTATAATGCGTCACACCCTTTGATAATATGGAATATATATTACACATATACATAAGAGCCCTATTGTCCTACTTGGAATTCCAAAAAATATATTATTTTTTTTTAGTTTCTCTTGCCACAAACGACGCCGTCCTTCTATCTTTTTTCCAGAAACGGCACCGCTTAAGCACAGTGGAAACCCTGTTGAATCGATTTTTCAGCAGATTGCCACAAGACGAAGAAAGTTAGTTTGAGGTGCAATTGGTGTTTTCTTTTGATTTATGGACAAAACCAAGTCTCATAGAAATCAAATCCATACAAGTCATATTTTACCATCTTGGATTGGTAGAGTAGCTTGGATGCAACCATCCATGATCACTACTTACAATTGGTAGAGATTCTTGAAAGTTTAAGTAAATTGCATTATTTTTAAAGGTTTATCATTATTTTATACATATTATGCTAACTGTTTTATTTTTTTATAGGGGTAGAGCTCGGTCTGCCATCCAAGCAAATGAAGTTGTTCACCAAATGCTACAAGAAGAAGGCTGGACGCGGCCCGAGGGCAGCTGAGGTGGCTGTAAGTACCAATATAATTTAATTTTTTAATATAATTCTGGAGTAAAATGCTAATAATTTTACTTATTTTGCAGGAGACGTTCCAGAATTGATGGAGGATCATTAGCCTCAGCCCATGGCCGAGGGCCACGATATCCTGGTCGAATCAGAGGTTCGATGGCGATGACCAAGCAACAGTTGTGGTTGACTATAGTTGGGGGAAGAACAAGGACAATGTATTTGGCTTTGATTTTGAGGCCCACATCTCCAGATGGATCTACGCATCACCATTGCCACCCCCACCGTCACAATCAAACCCGATCATGGAGGATCGCATAGGCCGGCTCGAGAAGATGATGGTCGACATGATGACCATGATGCAGGAGATGCGTTACAGCCTCCAACAGACCCTACAGTGTCGAACGACGATGAAATGAACGATGCTGATGAGGAGGGTTTACATTAAGTTTTTTTTTTTTTCCAATATTGTAATCGAATAATATTTTATATTACAATAATACTTTTTTTCTAATTATTCATATTTCATATGTTTATTTCATATTTATTTAATTAATTAAATTCATAAATAGAATTAATTAAAATTTTATTAATTAATATAATTGTTTATTATAATTTATTAAAATATATAAATTAAATTATTTATTTAAATTTATTATAAAATAAAAAATTAGGAATGATTTTACTAAAAAATGTTACAAATTCAAACAAATGAGCGTTCCTAATACCATTGCTAAAATAGTTCTAAATACGTGTTCCTAAATAAGATTGAAAGTTTCTAATATCATTGCTAAAATAATTTTAAAAACATGTTTCGAATAAGATTGGTTGTTCCTAAAACAGTTAGATGCGACTGTTCTAAACAAAAATTTGACCGTGCTTAATACTATTTCAAAGATTGACAACCAAACCATTTCAATGACCGTTCCTAAATATATCACCAAAATACAAAATAAAAACAATTCTAAAATTCAGAGTATTATAAAGACCATTCCAAAAGTAATCCGAAATAAATTATATAACCGTTTTGAATGTTATTCAATCCGTTCCAATTAAAAAAATAATTTTTTTACTCAAATTTAATTTTAGGAATGCTCACCATCAATGCATTACAATGACCGTGCCAAATTGGAACGGTCCTTCACTAATCGTTCCTAAATATTTGTAACGCCTTATGCAGTGACGATTCGTAATCGTTCCAAAATCGGGTTTAAAATAATTTCTTTAATTCTAACCATGCTAAATGACAAAAGGATTGTTCCTAAAACCCACTCTAAATCCCACATCTTTTTATAGTGGTTGTAGACATATCGTATTTGAAAAATTAGATAACTTTTCTGTGATGAACACAGATGCCATTTTTCAACTGTTTTTCCAGCAAATATTGTGAATCAATTCCAATTTTCATTCCCAAAATAATTAAAAAAAAATATTTTAAACAATTAAAAACATAAAAAAAATGTATATGACACCTAATTGTTCATCATTGAGTTATAAATTTTTATTACAACACAATTGAATGGCGTATACAAAATAATATTTTTTCATATGTTTACAAAAAATAAATACAATAGTCGAATTTTAATACATGTTAATAAAATAGCCATTAGACCATTTTTCGACCGTTTATGGGACGAATTTTGTGACAACATAATCTAGTCCTTGGAACGAATTTTGTGACAACATAATCTAGTCCTTGGAGTTTGTAATGATCATTTATCCATCACAAATATTATAATTTGGGATGAAATTTTCAATACTAATTAATTTTTGTGCCTTACCGTCACAAAATTTGTCAAGTATCAGAAATTCCATCCCAAGATTAAAGTAAAAACACTTCTAGACTAACTTTTTGACGATTAGCGACGGACATATTATCACGTACTATTTTCCAATGATATTTGCCATATATTTCTTTTTCCCAATGGATTGTCCAATTCCTCCGTCTATCGAAGGAATGCCTTGGAAAAGTATTAAAATTCACTACAAAATCGTCAGAATTTAGGATAAATTTTGCGATCAATTTTATTCATTCCAAATTTCATCCGAATAAAATGATATTCGTTTTGGTTTTGAATTAGCCCAATCTTACAGACCAATTTTGTAATTTTGCTGTCAAAGATTGCCAGCTATTAACATTAAATGACAATCAGTGGGAGGGGCCTTTTGTGCAATAATTTTGGCCTTTGTTTGTAATTTTTAATGAAATGTGGGGTCAATTTCAAAATTTTGCAAAATGCGTGGTAAAATATGAAATATGCCTATTTTAATACTTATGGGTCAGGAAACAATAATCATTTATAGTGGGGTAAAAATAAGAATATAATGAAACCAAAAGTTTTTCTTTACCAAGAAAATATTTAAAGAGACACATATTGGGAAAATTTTAATTATGTAGGGCCATTTGAACCACTTACATTGGAAGTTGTGTTTGTGGGTTAGGGTTTTTACTTCATTTTTGGATATAACTTTTTCATAATTTTAGTTTTGATGGGCCACAACTGATTTTAGATATGATAAATTACATAAATCACCCACATCTTTTAAGAAATTACACATACACCCTTCAGAAATGTCGACAATATCACACAAAATTTTTCCTATTTTTATCTAACAGAGAGGGGTGGTTTTTGTAATTATACCAAAGATATGAATAGTTTGTGTGAATAAAACATAAATAAAAGGATGTAATGCAATAATTCCTAATTTTTTTATAATATCATGGATTAATTGTAACGGCCTCCCCTGAAAATTATTATTACTACAAATACTCCCTCGTTATTTGAAAAATTACACATACTTGTTTGAAATTAATAGTCGTCTAGCATATACACCTACAATAGATTATCACGAGGGTGTACTTGTTAAACAATTATTAATTAAAGGGAATATATATAATTTTTTAAATAATAAAAAGATAATTATAATTATGATAAATTTTAAAAGGGATAATTACACCCTCATTTCCTGAGATTTGGTATAATTACACGTAAACCTCTTGTGGGTTAGAAAATTATATCTAGCACCCCTAAAGTTTGCTTCTGCTTACAAATAAGTCCCTCCGGTAGTCAAAATTCACTAAATTTGCTGATATTAACAAAAAAATGAAAAAGAAACTTTGTGTTTACCCTCTATTGACTTATTGCGAGTCAAATAAATCTTTTTGTTATCGAATTACACTCATACTTCTTCACGTATTAATAAATGTGAGGAGGTATATCTTCACCGTTATAAAGGTAGTTTAGATCAAAAAAAAATTATTTGACCTGCAATAAATCAGTAAGTCAATTATTGGTAAATATCAATGTTCATTCAATTTTTTTTATTAATATCAACAAATTCGGTTAATTTTAACTAATGAAAAAACTTATTTATTAGACGAAAGTACACCTCAAAAGTGTTAGATATAATTTTTAAATCATAAAAAATTTATGTATAATTATATCAAATTTAAAGAGAGAAGAATGTAAATCATTCTATTTTAAAAAGTCGATTGTAATGTTTTCAAATATTATAATAGGAGTGAAGTGTTGCAATGATGTGGAGAGAGAGAGAGAGAGAGAGAGCACGTGAAGATGAGAAGGCAATATGATATCACGGGAGACTCAATCTAGTATTGTCCTTACTTTTCTGTCTCCTTCTCCATCCTCACTTCTTCCACTACCCTTACCCCCCCCCCCCCCCAAAACCAAAAAAATAAATAAATAAATAAAGAAAAAGGGACATCATTGTTAAGTACCACTTTGTAACTTACATATTTCCCTAGGGAAAATTGTGTCAGAACAGTACAATGGTCCCAAATTCTTATATATATATATATATAATTAAATAATTTCGATTCTATTATTAATTTAAAACCATATATAAACCACTTATAACGGTAATTAAAGACACTAGAAGAAATATAATTTTTAATCATGATTAATTTTATAATTAATAATAAATAATTATTAATTATAGCCGCGTAACGATTATTGACAGTGATTTTTAAAGTATGACTAAAATATATGTCATGGCTAAAGACTATTGTAAAATAGTTTGTCATGACTCAAAACCATAGCCAAAAATATTTTTCATGATGGATAAACTAAATTTTTGCATCGATTTTATTTAATTATAATTAATAATAATTATTTACCACAGCTTATATGTTTTTGTAGGAGTGATTCGTCCTTATTAATTGAATCAAAAAATGTTGGGCGCCAAATTCTACTTGCATAATGATGTTTATACGAATTGAGGGGTTTATTAGTCGAATTTTTTAGAACAGTATACAGTACGAATCTACGTTAAAAGTGTTAGAAAAAAATTGAGGGATTGATATTCAAATCAAATAAGGGATATTTTTTTAGTTATTTTTTTAAAATTTATTAATGGTTAGAGTTTTTTAATTAAAGTAAGAACATACTTTGGAGGGTTGATCTTACAATCTTGATAAATATAAATACCCCTCTTTTGACTCAAAGGATTGCTTGCTTGAAGGGGTATTTGAGTAAATTTCATCTAACAACTCTTAGCCCTTGGCAATTTTTGTTATTTATTATATATATTATATTTTATTTAATATATAAAAAAACATTTATGTATATAATATTCTTTTTAAATATATGAATAACATGAATTTTATAAACTTGATGTGCATATATATATATATATATATATATATATTGAAAAGAATTCTAGATGCAATGCAACCCATTTTCACATTCTTTCTTAATTATCTGGTAAAAGTATTATTTTAGTTAGCTAAATATGTCTAATTTTAATTTTAGTCCAATAATTATGTTCATTTTTGTTTAGGTCCAGTAACTTACGAAATTGCTTACTTTTAGTCCTCTGGCAGATTTTCGGACAGTTTTACTCCTATGCAACTTTTGAAAGGCAATTTTAGTCTATATGCACTCATAGGAGTAAAATTGTTTGAAAATCTGTCAAAGTACTAAAAGTAAGCAATTTCGTAAGTTACTGGACCTAAACAAAAATGGACATAGTTATCGGATTAAAATTAAAATTAGGCATATTTAGCGAACTGAAATAATACTTTTCTCTAATATATCTCATTGATTACAAAGAGAGTAAATTGCATCTAAGTCCATGAAATTATATCTAATTATATTTATATTCCTATTCTTTTTTATAAAATTATAATACACTTTTTGAGGCGGTGTCGTTTAACGTACATCAAGGGGCATTTTTGTAAAATTTCACACTGAAGAGGAAGTGTACTTGTAATTATCATTATAATTTCAAAAAAATACCTGTAATGTTGATAAGTATATAGGGCGTATACACAAAAAATAAAAGATAAAAAAAAAAAAAAGAAAGGAAAGAATATATAATTGCAATAATGAAATTTTTAATAGAAAAAAAAAAGAATATTGTACATAAATAAAAATTAATTACTAGGGACCATAAAAGACACAATCACACTACTCAAGGAATGATAGGGCCAAAGGCCTTACACTCCATTAAGGACTTTTGTACCCCACCCTCACAGAAGAACAGTGTTACCGGACACCGGTACAAGCAGTTGTCCCCTAACCGGACTGTTACCGAACCCGCTTTCAGATCCAGAAACGCACCCGGAACTGGCCCCAACAAGTAATTCCCTCCTAATAATAACCTCTCAAATTGTGCTAACCCCCCTTCACCCGTACCCGTACCCGGACTCAATACCTTCAACACGTACTGTGTCGGTATCATACCCGAGAACTTGTTGTTCTCCAAAGACAAGGCTGATAATCTGGGCATTAAACCCATGAACCCGGGTAAAAACCCACGGATCTCATTGTTGCTCAGGTCAACGGATATAAGTTGGCTCGTCCAACCCGAGTTCCCGGGTACCTGGACCGACCCGAATTGATTGTAAGACAACGTTAACTGCTCCAACGACGGGTGGGTAAACAGACCCGCCGGAACCGACCCGCTGAGATTGTTGTGACTCAGGTCCAACACCTGCATAGAAACCAAATTCGCCACGCTCCCCGGAATGTTCCCTTCTATCTGGTTACTCCTCATGGCTAACTCGATGAGCGATGGCGGCAGACCCGGCGGGAGCTCGCCGGAGATTGCATTGTCGCTGGCGTCGAGGAAATTCAGGCTGCCGAGCTGACTCAGCTCGGGAAACGCGCCGCTGATTTTGTTCCCTTGAATTTCGAGCCTTTTTAAATTCTTCAGACCGTTGAAACTCAACGGGATTGCTCCAGACAGCATGTTGTTGTCCAAATACATCTCTTCGAGGCCGGCGAGCGAGCCGAGAGAGTCGGGGATCGAGCCGGTGAGTGAGTTACGCGAAAGCCCAAGACGCTGGAGCCGGGTCAAGAGAGAGAAGGATTCGGGTATGGAGCCGCTGAAGTTGTTATTTGAAAAATCAAGGTTTTGCAAGTAGGGGAGAGTCCAGGAAACGGCGGACAGAGAGCCGGAGTAACCAGCCGGGTCGAGAGTGAGCTCGGTGACCCGGGAGGAGGAGTTGAGAACGACGTCGCAGCGTAAGCCGCAGGTGAATTTGTCGGTGAAGAGGTGGTCGCAGGGGTCGAGGTTGAAATCCCAGGAATCAATGCAGGAGGAGGGAGGTACAGTGCTTGGGGTGATTGTACTCTTGAGCTGCTTCAGGACTTGTACGTCCTGCCAGTGGGTGGCGGAATCAGCTGCGTGCATGAAGAAGAAATGGAGGGCGGTGATGACGAAGAGAGAAGATGGAGATGGAGATGAAGGGATAGGCATGTTGATTGATGTTGATGAATGGGTGTGATTGAATTGGAGGAGAGATGATTGAAGATAGGGGAGTTGCAGAGATGTGTTCTCCCCTTTTTGGGGTGAATGGGTCTGAGTGGCAGATGTCAGAGAGAGAGAAAGAGAGAGAGAGAGGCTCTCTACTCTATACTCTTCTTGCTACAGTTATCCCTCTTGCTTAAATATATATATATATATATATATATAATTTTAACTTAAATTCATGAAATAAATCAATTAGTAACGAATCACGTAACAAATACAACTTATTAATTTTATCGATATGGGGTCTGTCCAATTAGGGGGGGGGGGGGGGAATTACAATCACCCTCTAATAGTTCATGGGGACTGCCTAACTCACGCTCATGATCAGAGTCGAAACTATTTTAAATTTTATGTACGAAAAAACATAAAGAAAAATAAAAATATATAAACTCTTTTAAGCACTAGTGTTGTAAGAATTTCGTTTTTAATCCAAAATCAGGTTTGGTCAAAAATCAACAGCTCCCAGCTATATGTACTCGAACACTCTAGTGTTAATGACTAAATCAGATTCGATCAATTTTTTCATCATCGAAAAAAAAAAGAGGAAAGACCCAAAAAAAAAAAAAAAAAACCAATTTTTCCATTATTTTGAGGTTAGAAATAAAGACTTGCTAATGACTCCCTATCAATTGGTCAAATTCTTGTATCAAGTACAAATTTTGGTCATACATATATATATATATATATATATAATCAATTGGTCAAATGGAAGTACATAAATTATGGTGATCACAACTTCAAATAATTCACATTATTCCTATGCTTATTATTATTATTATTTATGGTCTCACGAAAAGCAATTCTTGTGATAAAGACTATTAAGTGCAATGCTATTCATAATTAATATTACGTCCTTTGAAAAGAATGTGTTGGTATTATTATTTATTATTATTATTATTATTATGTCATACTTTCTATAATTAGCAAAAAGACTATAATTAGCATTCACTCTTCTCAAAAAATGTTATCATTATGTTTATTTTTATTTTCAAATTATTTTCGAAACAAGTCAAAACATACTCAATGTTTCCCATCATTCAAAAACACCTTATTTAGGTGATTCTGAATATTTTAACATAAATACATATATACACACATATATATAAATATATATAAAAAAGACATAATTTGACAATGAATAGTAATTTTTGTCTCCCAAAACACAACAATAAACATATAATACTTATTTAAATTATCTCAAAAAATAAATTCAAACATACATACTATCTCTAACACACACTTATTTATGTTTGTTTTTCTCTCTCTATCTCCATAAAACACAACAAAACACTCAAAAGATGAATCCAAACATTATGTACATTTTTGTCAATGTTAGATTTGAAAAATGGACCATCAAACTTAGCATCTTCATTAAAATAGGAGAGATCAATGATCAAAGTCTTGTAAATAAATTCGAGATCATAAATTTTTATTTAATTATTAATGAATTAATTTGAATAAAATATTAAAAAAGATTTGCGTATAATCAAAGAGAATTTCAGTCAATCCTCATTTTGTCGTCCACCAAAATTAATTATTCTGAAGCATTATTGAGCCTTAATAATTAATTTAATTTAATATAAATAATACATTTATTATTAATCCAAAAAACGCAATAATCTCATCAATTAATCAGCACATATTTTTTATTTTCACACGAAAATAAATGAAGAAATAAGAACATATATTAATTTCCACTTGAAAATCAATTAATATCTTTTCGTAATTTTATTTAATTTTTTGGTCTACATTCATATTTATTATTTAACCAATTAATTTAATTAAATGTAAACATGAAATTCTCCACATTCACATATTCTTCCTAACTTCAATGTTTTGAAAGCCAAAGGATTCCCATATAATAAAAAAATAAAAATAAAAATAATATTGTCAAGTAATAATTAATTGCAACTATATATTAAGTAGTCTATTTTAATGTAATCAACGGTTGAGATGCCTTAATCATTCCAAGATACTTTTATTTACTCTACAGCTCATCATAAATCACCAACCAACATACATTATACTCATTAGAATTAAGGGTACGAGCTCCCCTGAAATTTGTCATAATTTAAATATTTACTCGTTGTTTGAAAAATTAAAATATTCCCTAATTTTGATGGCTTGTCCAATAATTAATCCAATTCGTAGATCATTCGTTTTTTGTAGTGAACTTATCGAAATGCCCTTATGGGCTATAAATTATAATTTTTTATTTTCTAAAAATTATTTGAAAGTTTTTTTATGAACTAAATAGACAAAATATTTTTTTAAAAAAAATAAAAAAAAATACATATGGGGTGAAATTGACCATTCCGTGCCTCCATACAATAATCACACAATTTTATCAAATATTAAAAAAATATTGATAATTATATCGAATCTCAGGATAACTCATTACAATTTATCATAAAATTAATTGTGTGGCTAATTACTATTGTCGAAAGAAAAAAAAAAAAGAAATACTTACATTCATATCTCTAATCAATGGTTTGTTCAACAAATCATTTATGTGTTTTATGTAACTACAATCTACAGAAAACACTCCTGATAGCCAAATATTAAGAGTAGTTTGTATAATAAATATAGACGTTTTTCGAGGGGTGTATGTGTAATTTTTTAACATGCTGGGGTGGTTTGTGAAAGTAGTTTTGATATTTCTAGCTGGAGTATGTGTAGTTTTTCAAAAGACATTGATAATTTATATAAACAAATAGTAGATTAGGGGTGTGAATATAATGATCCCAAAAAAATAAAAAAAAATAAATTTGGATAGTATAATAGTATTTTTCTAAATATAATCATTATCAACGGCCACGTGTCTGACACATCATCAACGGTGTATCAATGTTAAGTCAAATATATTTTTTTCCTTTTTCTTTAATTTTTGCGACCCATTAAACAACTGATCATGTATCTATATTCTATACATATCCAATAATGCTAGAAATATTTTTTTAAAAAAAATAAATTATATTAACACCCTCTAAAGTTATAATAAAATACACAAACACCCCTTATCTTTTATTTTTCGGGTAAATGTAAGTTTCATTAATAAAACAAGATCGTACAGTAAAACAGTGTTCAATTGGTGATTTCTCCATCGACAGGCCAAGGGATACATCATAAATACCCCTTATCTTTTGCGAATTCATAAATACATCTCTTGAAATTATAATTATAATTACAACTATATCCTTTATTTAGAGGCAAAATTTATACAAATACCCCCGAATAAATATTCCACTCACCTCAACTTAAAGAGTGCAGTTGTAATTTAAAAAAAAAAAAAAAGAAATATTTTTAATTTAATTGGAAAATAAAATATATTATGATGGAAGTTGCAGTGACAGAGGAGGAAGTGCAGTGTGCAGAGTGCTCTCTCTCTCTCATCACAAAAATAAATAAATAAATAAATAAATAATAATAATATATTATTTAATAAAAATAGTGTCAGCAGTAACGGATAGAAACAATATATAAATAGAGTTGATTACAATGAGGATAACGCCAACTCACACCCTTTTATGAACTCTAATTTAAGCAACACATTGTGGTGGTGGTGGGGGTGGGGGTGGGGGGGTGGGGGTGATTGATTTATACATATAATTATGATTTGAAAAATTATATTTAGTATTCATGATATTTATTTTTATTTAACAAATAAATCCATCTGTTAATTAAAAAATTTACTGAATTTGATGATAATAGTAAAAAAGTGGAATGAAAATTTATTTTAACTCCCGACTGATTTATTACCCATTTATTGAAAGTCAAATAAATCCTTTCTTTTTTTTTAATCAAAACACCCTTATAATTATGAAAATACATCTCTTCACATGCATTATCGTGCAAAGATGTGTACGGGTAGATTGGTTAAAGAAAATTTATTTGATCTACAATAAGTCATTCATAAGTTAATCGATGAAAAATATAGATTTTTATTCAACTGTTTTGTTAATATTGACAAATTTGATGAGTTTGACTGAAGAAGGGGTCTGATTGTTATACCGAAATAAATATATTATAAAAAATTTATGTGTAATTACACCAAATCTTAAAGGGGAGAAGTGTAACTAAATTCCTAATTTATATGTTGGTGAGGACACATATTAATCCTTCCATCATTAGGTGATGCAATTATGTCTTAGTAGGCCCAAATGGAAATCATCTCAAGTTTGGTTGTAGGTGCTTAATAAATGTAATAATTAAATAAATAATTATATCTTTTGATATTTGTCATAATTATAAATATTTTTTATTATTTAAAAAATTATAAATAATTAATGATTTATTAGACGATCTTTAATTAACAATTATCTAATAAATACTTTTAGAATAGATTGTCACGAGAAAGTATTTATAAGATGATTTTAATATTAAAAAATATTTATAATTTTTTAAACAATAAATAATATAATGATGAGAAATGTTATGGAAGTGCATTGGAATTTACACTAAATTTTATCTATTTAAACTTTGAGAAGAGAGTGAATTGATAATTCCCAAAATCTCCTGTTTTTCACAAACAAAGTAATCATGCTATGATTACCCCCCCCCCCCCCCACCCCCCACCCCAACATGCAACTCTGTCTTACACACACTCACACTATATATATATATATTTCTGGGAATATGAACACAAAATTTTCTGGGACATTTTTGACTTGGTTTCTACTTCAAGAAATAGACAAGTGGGATATGTAGGAATATTTTAATTTTATTTCACATAAATAGCCAATTAATATATAATAGGGTTAAATACATTTTACACCTCTGAATTATGCTTAAAATGCATTTATACCCCTGAACTACAAAATATAACAAAATAGCCCCTTATGATATACATTAATTTTTTTATGATCAAAATGCCCTTATTATTTACACCTCTAAACTATCTCTATTATAATTATTCTCCTAAATTTAATCTGAAATCTTATAATTTTTTTTAATTTAAATACACATACCCAAAAATTAGAATTTTTATATTGAGTATAGAATCTGTATAAACTCTATAAATTACAATTCTTATATCTTTTTACACAATTTATAAAAAATTTATATAACTTTTACAGTGTTGTTATATATGTTGAACTTTTTTTAATAATAAATTATCAATACGATTTTAAGATATTACATCGAACATATATATACATATATTGTAAAATATGCAAATCTATAATATAATTAACAATTTTCTATATTTTTTAATTAATAATTTGATATATTTTTATTATGTGGATATATAATGGAATAAAATTTATAAATTATATAACATACTTTTTCTATAATATTATACGCATTATGTAGTGACACATATTTACATGTACTGTTTAATATAATTTATTTATTTTATAAAACATATTTGTATATATTGAGCTTATAAATATTTTTGTGTTCCTTAATTTATAAAAGATTATAAATTATAAATGTTAGTTTTAAAATAAAACGTGAGTAAAATCTTAAATCACTAAAAATAATTTGGGGGAGATATTTCAATAAAATATATTTTAAAAAGTAGAATAAAAAGTATAAGGGTAAGTGAGAAGGAATTTTTATCTTATCAATACTAAATTATTTTGTCAGCGATGCTTTTACTACCTTTTATATTTTAAAGGTGTAAACAAGATAAAATACATAATTAATAGGTATAAAATGTATTTAAGCCTATAGAATATACCCACAGCAAAAATCCCTTTTCCAAGAACAAATGTTGCTTTTTTTTAACACTTTTCAAGAATCAAAAGTTTAGAAAGACTTCTACTTTTTGGATTGTGTACATTGGGAAATGTGATATTTACATTGGAGAATACACATTTTGATTTTTTCTTTTTGTAATAAATTTTTAGCATTTGTTTGGATATTTACATATCAGAAAAGATTTCAACTTCCACTCTCTTTTAAACTGTATTTTGTAGAATATTTCTTTAATATGGGTTGATTTGAAATCCTTTCAAAATTGAAATGTAGTCTTAGTTTGTGAAGGATGTTGGTTTAGTCATTCTCAAGCATGTGATGAAAAGCTTTTTTTCATGAGAAACTAAAAGTAAATATCTAAAAGTGGGGTTGCCCACTACATCATTTACACATTTCTACAATGTGGAAAATAAATAAATAAATTTCTTTAAATTCCAAAAACAAACATGGCCAAGAATCATTGTCATACCATAAAATAAATAACATTATAACCAACTCTCTTGACATTTAATATTATTACGAATACCTTCCACTACTCAAAAAATTATTAATGCTCTTTGATTTTAATAGTCGTTCAACAGTTAATCTAATTCGTCAATCTTTATTTGGTTTTCATCTACTTTTTAAGATAAATTAACCAAGATATCATTGTGGACTATAGAAAATTTAATTACAACAGAAAATTTAACACCTAAGATGGTAATTTGTTGCAGAAACGATCGAGAATTGAGAAAAAGAAAAAGAACCTGACGAATTTTAGTACTGTAAAACTACAGATATAGTACATCAAGATCGATATGCTATATAACAAGAGGAAGCTGTACGTGGTATATAGAGATCATTGCATATATGCGCTAAAACCAGCTAATATCTACATTTACACATCGTAAAGCGAAGCAACTTAACTTATACATGCACAGGCTCGACGTATCCAGTAAAGGGTTATAAGGAACCGACCTTGTTTAGCAGCACTCACAAGCTCATGATTCGTCCTCAGCCGACCAGTCAGACTTGCCCGTCTTTCCTTTGTTTCTCACACAAAAACTACCCAAGTGCTTCCTCACATATCCTTGGTTGATCTCAAACACAAAACTCATTCCCTTTATCTACAAAAAAATTACCATTTTCAAGAATTATTCACATAGCAGAGCTCAAAAAGTCAATTACATAGCATATCCGCAGTCAAAACTTTTGTATTTTCTCAGTCGAGACTTCACGTCTTGCAGAATAGCGGTCTCCTTTTTCTCTTTATAAGATTACAGGATAGTAAGTTAAAATGAACATTAAGCCTCAATTAGCAGTGAAAATAAATTAATGACAACAGCATACTACAGATGCTATTTATTAATGTGCTTTCAGGTAATTCTAAGCAAATGAGGAGGTTTCTGAAAGTTTCTTCACAAGAGCCTGATGGCAATATTCGCAAGTGAGGCGTCCAATTTCACATAGTCCCATATCCAGTTTGTAAACTGTGGAAATGTAAGTTGAATCAACAGATATACCTCAATCAAACAACTGGAACTAAGGTTCAGCAACTGCCCAGTTGCTACTGTTGTGCCATTCACTGATAGTGAACTCTTACCAAGATTTCTTATAAAGAAAGATCCATCAGCTTCCATCTTGATGATAGCCTAAGCAGATATAAATGGAAATGCCAGTTGAGATTGCAATACATCCAAAACAACAATAAATGGTGCCCTGTAAGTTAAATACATAAGAATGCTTAATTGTGTAATAAAGGGACAACCATCATTACTCTGAAGATCATAACTCTACGCACCCTAAATATGCAAAGAATCCAAGGCAAATGTTACACTTCCACCCACAACCCCACCGCACCCCCCGAAAAAGAAAAATAAAGTATTTGATCCCTACAATAGTCCAACCACTACGTTTGGATGGTGACTCTGCCACAAGATCAGTTGTTGCCACTGGCCCCTTTCCCCAGGGATTCCACAAGGGTTATTGCTTTTGCACACCCCAACAATTACTCATCAGAATCAAACCTTTGATCTTAGCTCTGATACCAATTGCAAAACTAACCACCTATCTCTATGTTTAATGCTATAGCTTGTAGTAATAGTGAAGCACAAGTTTTTAAACGATATAGCTATGCAAGCACTAAATATTGTCTGTCCAGTGCTGTGCCCCCGCCATAGAGCAATTATCAAAAGAGAAATTGTCGTCACAAGCCAACAAAAAATAACCATATACTTTCTGTATGAGCAACCTATTCAATCAACACAGCTCCACCATCCAACTTTTCTTAAATAAACCATAGAGTAACCGCCAAAAAAGAAAAAGGAAATTAAGGCATGGATACAAGTTTGGTAAACAAAACAACACTAGCTTGATTGCTTAAGTTAAACCTATGATGCATGGACATGGGCACAGAGATACAGTCACGATACGATACAGAAACGGCAACAAAAAAAATTACGACACAACACGGCTATATATAATATTTTTTTTAATTATATATATTCTCAATTCTCATAAATTAAAATATGCAACATGAAAAATTATCAAGGTAAAGCGTAAAATAGGCATGTCTTACATCTAAATTTTTAACCAAATGTGGCTTAAAAATAGACATAATTAGTTTATTTAAAAAGTACGCAATGAAAAAGTTATAATCATCAAATTAGTTAAATTATCATGACGATCTCTCGAATTTTAGTAATTTCATCGTAAAACTTCTAATTTTCTTTTCCCCTAAAACATCTAATTTGAGTGTATTGAATTGTCCTTTTTCTTTTTTATTAAGCACAAAACTCTTTTTTTTAAAGACAACCCAAAACTTTTTGAAATTATTTTAAAAAAAACCCTAAACGTGTCGGACACGCCTGCCTGACACCGTGTCCTTTTTCTTTTCCTTTTTTTTCTTTTTATTCTCGGACACGCGATTGCTATGTTCAACACGTGTCCGAGGCGTGTCCTTGTCGACACTACACCAAATAATTTTTTGGAGTGTCCGTGGACTATAGAGTTAAACCAAGCTAACTTATTGAAACAAGGAACCCAAACAAGTTATAACCAAATTATTAACAAGAAGATTGGTAGTAACGGCATGATGTTGAAGAGTCACTAGTTAGGAAGCACATCGTTCTGATAAGTTGCTTCTTTACACACCAAATAACTTAAACTTATTGCCGTAATGGCAAAAAGTTTAAGATATAACTTCTCATTGGATCTCTACCAACTAAAGATGTGCCTCATTCTACACATGATTTTAGTGAATAACTCGTTAATAAGACTCACAGACACAACTTCATTCATCTGCAGGTCCCAAATTTGAAGAACGAAAAGCATAATAATACCTGCCGCCTAGATATTTTATTAGCTCGTCCTTCTTTTCTTAGATCAATGTCAACATCAACATCATCAGTTGATCTTCCAAGTAAAACCTGCAAAGGAAAGTTAATTAAGCAAGCAACAGTATTAGATTTTTATAATAAATAACACACACTCAGTCACAGTAAGGAACAGTTGGACCATAAAATGTATATAACAAGTTGCAGACAACTCAGAAAGCACAAAGACAAGGCATTAAGGAGACAAAACCCAAATGTGAAATTATAAATCAAAATACCATTCTAGTAGCATCACAGAGAACAGTTGCAACCCTTTTATTGAAGAATTTTGACTGTCTCTAAGTACTATTTTTCATAAAAGACGGACAAGTAAACAGGAAGGCACTGTAGTCCATCAATTTAAGAGCCTTATGAGATCAACGAAGCATTTGTATTCTTCAGATATCAAAAGAGAGAACCAAACTGTCTAGATTATTGATTTTCAGAAATTGCTGGCACACGAAAAGGTGGCAACGCAACATTAAACCAGATATTTTAAGAGCCTCTATAGCTGAATGATGTGTTTGCTGTTCAAAACATGACCCATAAGTAAAGTTTAGATCAATATGTTGCAAGCAACTTCCTTCACAAAAAAATCTTGTTATATACATATGAAAACAAATGCGGAAAGATAATTTTTCATTGTAACTTCTTCAATCAGAAAGAATTGTTGGGCACAAATAAGTTCAAGCACTTGCACTGTTACATGATAAAAATTGATATCCATATTATCGTGCATTATCGGAGGACCATGTATATCTCTACAAGTACTTCTTTGGCAGACGTGTAGGTCCATTTGCGAAATGTTTGTGAGACCTCCAGAAGTGCCATAGTGCACACATATGTCACAAAGAAGCATTAAAAGATTTAAAACATATCTTCATACCATTGAAATACACAACTGTTAGTTGCCTATATATTCAAAGCAGCTATTCGTTCAGGAGCTTATATGTACTACATACTTTTTAACTTTTGAGTAGGAGTAAAATCCTTCATGCTTATTGTTGAATTTGATGTAGATCATCCATGCATCTTGTAAGAGAAAACAATCAGCAATCTTTTCCAGAATAGGTGGTTCTGAAGCATGAACATGCAAATGGGAAGAAATAACAAACATAAGGGACCTACTGTTTCCTTGTCTATTTCCCTTCAACTACAAAAGAGAGAAATATTAGCAGGAAGCTTTGAACAGAGTACCTCAGGCTTCCTGATGTAATGCCTCAAATGGCGGCCATATAAGATAGCTAGAGCTCCTTGAGATGTCATGGCCCTTTGCAAGCAGGAACGAGCACCTTGTTCCAACCTTATGATTGTTCTCTTAGTGTCATCGTACTGATAACTAGGAACTGAATAGTAAAGACACCCAACTAAACCAATTATTATCAAATTTTGAAACAGCAATAAAGCATGCATTTTTTCTTCGATCAAAATAGAGCACAATATCATCCATGAATACATATTAGTCATTACAGTAGTAATGGTGAATCGGATTTCAGACATGGTGCAGCCTCAATTACTAGGTAAATGCGTGACCATCATAACATATAAGTACAGAATTATCTTTAGTTTGTGCATGTCAAAATCAAGAGTTATTCCAGATGTTTTCTAATATTCGTAAATGATACAAGAATCTTACATGAAAAAAAATAATAATAGTGAGAAGATAAGAGTACTAGTGTAAATATTTGCACTCAAAATTTATTCTAAAAGTCTTCCACGATTGAAGTAGCAACTGGAGAATGAAGAACACACAGAACCAATTTTTACCAACTTAAAACTGTACCCATTAGTTACATTACCTTGCCTGCTAATGTGGGAGTCTTGATCATATGGATCTAAGTCCATATCAAGTATCTGCAAGGAAATAATTGCACGATCAAAAGCCAGAACGTCAATATAGATAAGATTCAAGTCCACGAGGTTCTGGAGTTATACCATAGCTTCTACATCAGAAAAATAAGGCACATCATCATCAATAAGAGATTCCTCAGGATCTGATACTGAGGAATCGGCTGCTGATTCTGGAAGGGGGGTTCTTGCAAAACCTGTTTCCGTGGATCGCATAGTCTCAGTAACTGTTGTTGGGTTGTCTCTAACCTGTTTACAAAACATAGGTATTGTGATAACATCCTCATGTAAGCTAGACTAGATAAGAAATCAATAAAGGAAAAAGAATGTGAAACAAACAACCTTCATATCAACTCCCTGAACTTCTTTATCAGCCAGACTATCACTGGATACTTTTGCAATTGCATAAAGCGATCTTCCTTTACTGGAATCTCCGATGGTTGTGTTGACAAATCCAGGAAGAAGGGCCTGAGGGGTGGAGTCATGAATTTCAGTTTTGGATGCACCGCCAACAAGTGGGTGCACTGACCGCGATTCTGGCAAACTATGCATTCCCACCTTCTGGGGCCACCCAAGAACTTTGGTGGAATCTTTTGCTTTCATTGACAAGTTTACAGCTTGGGCATTATCCTTCTCGTGAGCGGCAGCACATGCATTTTTAGAAACCGTGGTGACTGGTTGTGTTGCAGAATAACCAAATGACGTGGAAGGATGGATAAGCAAGAATATATCATCATTGCATGGAATTTCAGTGTCCTCAGTGTTCAATGTGCAGCAGATTTTGCCATTACTAAGTTCCGTAAAATCAGAAGCTAAAGTGGATTTTGAAGGCACAACAACCTCTGGGTTATGATTTATTTGCTGGTCTCCATCAACAGAGGACACAGCAACTAATGCCGCGGGGTTTTCAGTAGGATCAGGTGCCAAACTAGCCTGCGGAACTGTTCCGGTCTCCTGTTCAACTTTTGCAACATCATTTCTCTGACCATCTTTGTTAGAACCCTCGAGGACTGAACTAACATCATCAATACAACATTTATTCTCTGCATGCTTTTCATCTTCATCCACCAAAAGAATCTCATCCTCATTTGAAAGGTTCAAAAGTGAATCAGGATCCGCAAATTCACCTGCATACACTGCTGAACTACTTTCTTTACCCTCTACATCATTGGGAATCATATCTTCAGCGACCTGAGCTGTATCTTGCAGGCTCATGCTAACAGGTACTGAAGCTGAAACATCTTGCGTCCCTCTCCAGTGGCGCAAGTGAGGCTGGTCAGATGCAAACACCATTGTTTGAAAAGACGAAAAGCCATCTGAATTAGGGGCACTGAATTGTTGTCTGCCTTCAAAGCCAACAGGAGGATCATTAGGATTTTCATGTATTGAATTTTTTCTGAGAGTAAGTGCACTTTTTCTGTTTTTGATATTGACCTCCAAATTCCTGCCTTCTGTTATTGAGGAAGTGACATTCTCATCAAATCCATAACGTCCCATGATTTTATTTTGGCGATTGTCCTCAAAGGAATTTGAGCATCCAGCCTGTGATACATTAGTTGCACCAGATGCCACAGCAATATCCCTTATTGTTTCTGGAAAAGCATGCCGTAAAATATCTAAATCTTCTTCTTGAAGTCCTAAATGATCCGGTATATTATCTCCAAGCATACAGTTTTGACCCAAAGGACTACCATCAAGCATTACCTGTTTGTGAAAATCAGCACCAGGCCCGCTGAATTCATGAGGATTAGGTTCAAAAAACCCTAGATCACTGTTACTGAAAAATTCACTACGGAATCTTTTTCTCATAGCATAATATTTTCTACGGATGCTTTCTAATTTCCTCTTCTGCGAAACCTCTTTATTTCCTGTGAAGTTGTTCTCTGATCTATTTAACTTTGATGCTGCTGGACTGATGCCAGAGATCTCAAGCTCAAAGATATGAGCAGAAGCTTGGGCTGAAATATCAGGATCATAAAGAAGAGAGTACCATCTCTCTCGCAGTTCACGTAAAGTATATCTGCGAGAAAATTGTACCGCACCTTTGGCAAGTGCTTCCAATGATGCACCAGCCTGAAAAGAAGAAAGTGATAGGTATCGTGTTAACTAAATGCATTAACCATCAAGTTAAAGCAACAACTTTATCAGTGAGCCAAGAACACATAATACCACCTTCAAAAGGTCAAGGTTCTACAACTCCAACGATTTAAGATATCGAGCATGAAGTACTATTCTTTGGTATTGACTTCTCTATTTAACAACTAAGAATGAGGAAAAAAAGAAGAATGTTTGTAATTAAAAACGTGACTATGACTAAAATTTTACATATCGTGAAAATGAATAAAAAAATAACGTTTGAATCTATTCCTAGATTCAAGAAAAAGTTAATTTTTCATACAAAGATGCATAGTCAGTATATTAAAACATTACTTTGATATTGTTTGAGAGAGGCATAATAGATAAGCAAGTAGACCGGAAGTGAAGTTGTGACGTGGGCTGTTGAATCAACAAAAACAGCAACCTTCGCATCCTTTGAGAGATGAGGGGAAAAACTCTAAAGCCAGTGATTTGACCATGAAATGAACTGTACTTTTTTCACATATTTACTGATTACAATTGAACAACCATATAAATGCAAGATTTTGCACAAGTATTATACACGATTATGTGACTAGTCCCACTCTCTTACACATACACACCTATGTGTTCATGTTTGTTATTTTTCACCAGCTCAAACCTATGGTATGTAAAATCCACTTTAAATGGCAACTAGAGAAGTTTTGGTCATAAACTAAAACACTTCCTTTTTCCAGTTTGAGACAAGAGTGGTATGTACTTCCACTCAACGTCATTCTTTTTTCCTAGTTGAACAATCCTAATACTTAACTATAACCAATGATATTTATTTCTATCCTGACATAACATATAGACATAACATATAAACCAACAAAAGTTTTAGAGAGAAGCTCTTCTTACAACTTAAAAGACACAAGAAAGTCCATAATGAAGCATTAATAAACCCAAGAAACAAATAAAAATAAGACATTTAACTCTTAAAAAATAAAACTTTCGAAGATCATAAACTGCTCAAGAGTTATGATTTCTTCCCAACGTATTACAATAATTAACTACTGCATAATTCGCCTTCCATCCATATTAACTTCAGGACATAGTAATTTAGCGAAAAGCAACAAAGATACTTTGGAGACTTTTCCAAATCAAAATTAACAACAAAAGAATAAAAATTAAATTCAATAGAAATCCACTGGACAATCATTCTAATACTAGACCCGTATGACATAAAACTTAAAAGAGTTCAAATTGCAAGTGAAAGTAATAAACTACGAAATTAAACATTCCGAAAGAAATTACCTCTACAGCATTCTTCAGCAAGAGGTCATCTTCAGGAATCCACTGAATTGACACCGAAGGAACGGTCGCCATTCAAAATTAGCTTATCATAAATCTAACACAAAAAGTCCAGCTTCTACGTACACTTTATAGATGCAAAATCTAGCCGTTTAAAGCAATTTACAGCAAACTTGAGTGAAGGAAACAAGCGATTTCCACATAGATTTAAACTCCTCAGCTTACTCTAACAGCGATTGTTCAAGTGAGGAAGAAGAACATCCCCCTTTCGGGACAAAAAGGCACTTCTCCTAAACTTCCACATTCAAATAAAAATGGGCACCTAAAATTTCAGTCTTTTCCCCCCAGAAAACAGAGAAATATCATCAATTATGGGAGAACATTCTGGAAATCCATAGCTGTTCATCGATTTAGAGAAGAAACACCGACCAATTTCTCCAAATTCCATTTCTTTGCCTTACCATAGCATTATATCGCGCTTATGAAACTTTGATTCTGGTTGGAGAATTCTGAATTCGAACCCTAACCACTCATTTTCTCAGGATTGATGATTTGATTTCAGATGCTTTTTCGCGTACAGAAATTCTTTTGAAGATGTTTGGATGTATCCCAAGTAGAGAAGAATATACTGCAACTACTACCAATATTTGTTTTTCGGGTTTTTGTAAGCAAGCACTGTGTTTTTTCATTCATATAATAATACTTTTTTACATTTTAGAATATACAATTAAAAAAGTTAAAACATATAAAATAACAAATTATATTTAAAAAATAATAATTTAAGATATTATCGACAACAAAAAAATTAATATTGTGATATTAAAACAACGTCAAGTTATTTTTATTAAAATAAAATACAATTATTTAATTAAAAATATAATTATCATATTTAAAACTTATTATGAAGGTGGTGTCATTAATTAATCATCGATCGAGAGTGTAGATGCTCTTTTGTTTTATATGAACTAGCAATTGTGGCACGTCGTCGTGTGCGCATACAATAAATAACTTTTTACGGTTTAAAATATATTATAAATAAGAGTAAAATATCTAAATTAATACCTTATATTAAAAAGAATTATTAGTTAAATTAAAATTTTTAGAGTTTAATAAATTAGTTATCTTATCAGTTGAAGCTCATTTTTGACCTCACAAGAAAATGGTGTACTGGTGTTATTAACCGTCGTTTGTGAGTGTGGAGGGCTTTTTTTTTTTTTTTTTTTAATATTAGCCGTTGTGGCATGTTGTTCCTGCAAGGATATAATGAATAAAATTTTTACAAACTTTAAATATTTTAGAAATAATATTATAAATAAAAATAAAACATATAAATCAATACATTATATTCAAAATTTAAAAAAAAGAAAAAATATTAATTAATATAAAGTATAAAAAGTTAAATATAAATGAGTTATTTTATCGTGGGAAGGGCATTTTCGGGTTCATAAAAAATTGGTGCAGCTATATCATTAACTACCGTCTGCGAGTATGGAAAGTCTTGTCTTTTTATACAGTACTAGTATTGTGGCACGCCATTTTTGCGTGCATATAGTGAGTAAATTTTTTTACATACTTTAAAATATATTTAGAAATAATATTATAAATAAAAATAAAATATATAAATCAATATATTATATTAAAAATAAAAGAAAGAAAGAAAGAAAAAAATATTAATTTATCAATTAATGTAAAATTTGATAAGTCAAATAAGTTAATTATTTCATGGGTTGAAGGGCATTTTTACTTCACATAAAAATTGGTGCAGCTATATCATTAACCGTCATTTATAAGTGTGGAATATTTTTTTCTTTTTTATGTAGTATAGATAGATTAGTATTGATATAGATTAAAAAAGACTTATTTTAATATCACTTAATAAAAATAAATGTTTCTTACTATAGAAATAAATAATAATTATGGTAATCCTAATCAATTAATAAATAATTAGTAATTTGGTACTAATTATACAGGATCATTTATTTAGTAAGGAATAATCTTATCATTCACTTAATATAATCCGTGAAGTAAACAGGGCCTAAGTATAACATAAATAAATATTTTGTCAATAAACCTAAACTCTTATACCACTTTAGGCGAGTATTAGCTCCGAAATGCAAAATGAATGAATATATATAGACCAAAATTGCTCTTAAAAAGCTGTGTAGGGGTAAAATTGTTCAAAATTGGATCAAAGGAATAAAATTAAGCAATTTTGAAAATTACCAGAAAAAAAACTAAAACGAGTAAATTTAAAGGACTAAAATTAATAGCAGTCAAACTTAAAGGACTAAACAAATAATTTTTTTTTTAATAAATATATATTTTCAAATATAACTTTCTAATATTCCTCAATATAATTGAATAATATTTCTCAAATATAATTTTCTAATATTTCTATTAACTTTTTTTTTATCAATGTTTCATTATTATAGAAACTAATTAAATACCTGTGCATATAATTAAATAATCAGTTAATCAATGTGATTAAATTGAACAGATCAACTGTAAATTAATAACAGTAATTAAATCTACAAAATTAAATAATTTAATTCATTAACTATAACATTCCTAATTGAAATGAGATATTTAACCGATCACTAATTTATAAATAATCAAACTCATAAAACTTTTAAGTTAAATAATAAATCGGATAGTATAAACAAATTAAATAATATAATTATTTAAATTAATAGTAATTAGAGTAAAAGGATTAACCCACCCTTATCCTATTCTTTTTTAATATTTTTCAAAATACCCATTATGTCCTATAAGTTTTTTTAATTATTATGATTTGCTTTCAAGTATTTTCTAAAACTCCAATTTACTCAATTTCAAGTTTTTAATATAATCAAAATTTAAATTTGTAATTTATTTATTAACTAATTAAAATTTTTTAAATACTTACAAATTAATTTTATAATTATGTATTATAATCTTTGAATGTCACCACCCCATGCGCGGTTGCCCAGATTCATCGTCGCCCCCCGATTCGTCATCACTCACCTCTATTCGCATGTACATACATATGTATATAACATATATATCAAATATTTTTGTAATTATTATATATTATAATCTTTTTGTTATCTATATAATTGCGCGTGTATATATATAAATACCAAAATATATTTTAAAATCTACCTAAATCTAAATCGTTCATTTTTAATTAAGAAATGTCAATGGCTATTAAAACAAGAGTAAACATGGGCAAATCACTAGAAACTTCAACGTTGTTAAGGGCAACTAATGGAAGGGAGAGCGTGTGCACTATTTCATAAAATACGAGAGTTTTTTATATAAAATTTTAATATGAGGTTTTCAGCCGAATTTTTTAAATATATGGGAGTTTTATGCAATTTATTTAAAATAATTCAAAATGTAAAGGCTAAAAAATCACAAAAATGGTAGTCTAATACATACAGTACACTCTTCAATTACCACACAGAGCAACAGAGAGAATCCCAAGATGGGGAATACTGAAGCTTGGGTGAAAAGAAATCAAGAAAAGTATTGACTCAATATCCCCAGCAAATTTTTCAGACAGGGGAAGTTTCAGACAACTGGGAAAATTGATTTTTAGAGAAATTGTGTTTAAAAAATGTGTATTTGTGATTTTAAATCTAAAATTAGGGGTAGGAAAGTAAGATCAACCAAGGAGGTGAAAGATAGGCCGAGCAAGATAATGAAAGAAAAAGCGGATCGGTTCGAGATCGTGGCGGAAGCGTGAAATACGGTAAAATAAAACAATAAATGGATTAAAACCAGATCAAAGAGGTGCACCCTTTTATCATTAATTCCCAGGCACTTGGTGCAAATAAGACGCAGAGATGCATAAAATAAATTAGCATTTAAAAAGTGGCAAAAAATAAAGAGCACCGAACATAAAAGTAACCATGAAAGTATACATTTTCTCGTTTTTCTAATTGGTTATTAGCATTGACTTCAAATCCTTCTCCGTATCCGTTTACTTAGAGGGTTCAATTGTAGAACCCCTTTAAAGCAAGTTCACATTACATCGTGGAAAGGATCTATCCCTCTTTTAAAGCAAGTTCACATTACATCGTGGGAAGATGGATCTATCCCTCTTGTTAGAAAGGATTAGATCCATAAGAAGAAATCATGAAGCTTTCTACTTGCCTCGCAAGGATTGGAAATGAGCTCGTTGCATTGCTGCTTTGAGTTGTATTATTTCCTTTTAGACTTTTGTAAAGCAATGGCCGCCGACTCGTTGCCTTTGCGTCCCATTAAAGGTCTTATCCCTCGATCATTTTCTTTCATAATTAATTCCATCACTTCCACAATAATTTTTGTGTGACCCTTTAGGTTCACCTCAATTAGACTTGGGCTTGTGATCGACAAAATTAATTATTTTTTGTTATTCTATAACCAGAAATATCTATTATCATGTGTAGCCATCTAGCAACAGTCTATAGGATTAGAGACCAGGTTAATGTCGATCGTGTACAATAAGACCGTATTTACTAACCAAGAATACGAAGGATATCCGGCGTAATCGGATTAGTATATTGTTTACTTTGAAAAAGCGTGGCTCGGTATTGATGCTAAAGCCTGGTATTTGGCTGAATAAAATGCTGATATGAATCCGGGCTAGGGGGTGGGATTTGAATCCGGCCGAGCTATCCCACATTTCAGGATCTGCATTTTACATTTTTATCCTCAAATTAGCACTCTCTCTATCCCTCTCGAAAAATTAGCACTCTCACTCTCTCTTTTCTCTCTCGATGGAGTCCTGCTGGGTATCGGATCGTATTCTTCATTTCTGCAACACTTTTCGAGCCAAGAATTTGAGCCAGCGACATAGAAATCAAGCAGAAAAAAAGAAATAAAAGAAAAGATGCAGATCTTCGTTAAAACCCTTTTACTGGAAAAACAATCACGCTCGAGGTCGAGAGCAGCGACACCATCGACAATGTCAAGGCCAAGATTCAGGTCCCAGTTTGCCCTCCCCTTTTTGTTCTAATTTTGGGTAGTGATTGTTATTTGTTTTGGTTTTGTGTTTTGGGTTTGGGTTTGGATTTTTACCTGTTGTATCTCTGTGGAGTTTGTTGTGCTTGGGGGGAGATTTAGGAATTTCGGGTTATTCTATTTTTGTGGATTGTGGTTATCGATTTACGCAGTGGATGGAAATAGGGTTTGGAATTCTTATGTTTATTATTTTGTTTTTCTTGATCACATTCCTGCCCGTTGGGATGTTGTTAATGATATTTGGTGTATAAGCGGCAAGCTTGAATTTCTGTTGTTTAGTTATAAGCTGAAGGTCATTGAACGAAAATTTTCATTGATTTGGGATTATTAACTTGCCTTAAAAGTTAAAATCTCAAATTGATTTAATCGGTAAGGCTTTTATATAAATTTCAGTAGTTAATCAGGATTTCGGGTTATTGGTGGGGCGTGGAAGGGCTTGAATGTTTGGGGGAGGAGTCTTCATGTAACTTGCAAATAACATACTAAGAGTCTCTTGTATTGCTTGCTTTCACTTTTCTTTCTGTCTTTTTCTTGTTGGGGGATGGATGGATGGGTGGGGTTGAATTGAGTTGCATATTTGAAACAATTACTCATGAAAATTGAACTTGTATTGGGAAATAATGCAGCTTTCATGATTTATGTATATATATGCACATATATTATATATGTATTTGGTTGGGAACAATTCCGAGTTCTTTATATTGGTTGAACTTCAACTCTGTGTAATATGGTCATTTCATTCGCCCACTGTGTCCCAGTGACACGAGGAAATCCAGCCTTTTTATTAGTTAGAAGGTGCTTTATGATTTAACTTATTCCAGTTTGAAATATAAAAATAGAATTTTGAAATTAACTTGAATCTTTTATCACTACTTTTGAAGTTTATTTACCGTGATAAGTACTTAGGTTTTGAGTGTGCAGACATGCTTTGAGAAGTCATAAGCTTCATGTTTGTGGTTGGGATTCCTTCGGTTGGATGCTCGTTTGCAAAGTGCATTGGCTCATGAATAGAGCCAACTGATACCATTGACAGAATTAAGGAACGGGTTGAGGAGAAAGAAGGAATTCCTCCAGTGCAGCAAAGGTTTGTGATATGTCTTACGTAATATTTGGAATTCCTCTTTACTTCCTGTGCTGCATGCGCTGCTGGATTCTATTGATTTAATTCTTAACTGGAAACTGGCAATGGCTAAAATCTCTTATTGATCTTTTGTAGTTGGTGTCGCCGGTGCCCTTCATTGTGTTTTACCCATATGTCAAGTTTCATCTACTGATTTCCAGACACTCCCTGTGTTCCAACTCATTTTTCCATTTTACTTGAGAATTCTGTCTCCCCAAAAATTTACAACCTTCGGAATCCTGGGTGAATGGATTGGTTCCTCTTCCTCTCATCTCCTCCTGACCTCTACTTCTATCTCCTAGTGTAGTGATAGAAAACCCAAACGAAAAGAGAGACATGTCTGGTTCTTGCCTTTTTAAAATATGTTTCAAACTTGTGAATGCCAAGAGATATGATTCAGTTTGTAGACTTTGTAGAAATACATAGTCGATATTAGTTTCATTTATGCAACAACATTGAGACTTTCACATTGTAGGCTCATTTATGCTGGCAGACGACAAAACTGCCAAAGACTACAACATTGAGGGTGGCTCTGTTCTTCATCTGGTCCTTGCTTTGAGGGGTGGTAGTCTATCGGCTTCTGCTTAGGAAATTCGCAATAAACTGAGTTTAAATTTCATGTACTCATGGGATATGAGTGAATTCTGCTAAAAAAGCAGTTTGAGTTCCGACTCCATTCCCTATGTATTTCTTGCTTTTCTTCTTTTTCCTTGGCTGAAAGAGGTTGTAATCATCAGTTCACTGGGCTGACTCCTATCCCCATATGGTAATTTGTAACTCCAGTTCATTGCGAATATTTTACTTGTGTTAATTATTACGGAAGAAATTAAATCTTGAAAATTTGTACATTTTTTTTCAAGAACAACTTATAAAAGTTACAAACGTTTTAGATTGAAATCTTTCAATATATACTATACCATATTATCTCCCCAAGTAAAAGTATCTGTACCAAAATGTGGAACTCCTCTTCAACATTTGATAAATATAGATATATATAAATGTTATATAGCAAGAAGATGAAGTATCAGGTACATGAGAAAACAAACCTCTCTTACAAACAAGTCTTCTTACAATTTCATAGATATACATACTTCTATTGTTATGTATAAAATATATATATATATCTCCATCAAGATGGAGATGGAAAAGAAATATAAAGTTACACCCTGTTTGGCTGTAAACATAGAACTTTTTCAAGAATCACAGCAGCACTCATGTCTGTTTTTATATATTAGTAAAGCACCACCTTTTTTAGTGGCTCTGTTTGCATGTATGTCCTTCTTCTTGAAGTTGAGAAGCAGACGAAGGCTCTCGGACGGGAGTACTGGATGATTCTTCTTCTTCAGTCACAAACCGGAGCATAATTGGGGGAAAGAGAGGAAAGGGAAACGAACCGGGGCAGCTCACTCTGTAATTTCTCAATTAGAAGAGGGCAAAAAGATAATAGAACTAGTAAATGGTCGATTTAATCCATGCAGGTAAACAGAATTGTAAGAATATATTGGCATTCTTGTTTGGAAAAGTAAACACCATGTACTTTATCCCAATTGGGACAATCCCAATAACAATCCAAAGTTAATCCGAAGGAAGGATGGATGCAACCACGTAAACACGGCCTTAATATTATAGCTAATAATAATTTTTTTTTAAAGTGCTTGTTCAGTTATATGGATCAGGTAAGTTTATCAGCCCCACCATGTTTTATCCAACAATGCATTTTATCTCTAAAGATTTCAATAACATGGGCAATTTTGCCAATTTACATTTGTTTTTATCTAAAAATTTATCCTACTAAATGAACAACAACCCACTTTTCAAAATTTTTAATCCATTTAGATTAACACTCTATAAATTTTGAACTTGACAATTCACGTACCTTATTTATTTTGACTAGAATTTTTATATGGATAAATATATAGAACTCATTTTTCATGTGGCTTAGCTTTCAACCTATAATGTAGGAATATTTTAAAAAATTATTCAATGTGTTGGACATGACCAGAATAGATGTTGGAGACGGCGTTCACGTGTCTAAAAATATAAAATAAAAAGAGGACACGACGTTAGACACGCTAACATGTTTTGGAGGCGGGTCCATCATGTTTATTTAATAATTTTTTTATAATTTCAAAAAGTTTCGAGTTGTCTTAAATTTTTTTTGAATTTAATAAAAAAAACAGAATTAATTCACTCAACTCAAACTAAAAGTTTTGGGATGAAATTACTAAAATTTTGAGAGATCATCATGATAATTTAATTAAGGGTAAATTGCAAACACCCCCCTGTGTTTTAAAAAAATAGCACGAAATTCTCATATGTTATGTTTATAGGTAAAAAATCCCTCGTATTATTTAAAAGGCAGCAAAATACCCTCCCTCTGTAAGGTTTTAGTAGAGAGTGATGAACACGCGTTGGTGATGCGAATTGGCCTCATTTTTTACCTTTTTTGCTGATTCTTTTAGTTAGCAAATGTCCGTTTGCCCCCTTTGTTAGACATTTAAGTTTATAAATATTTTTCACTTTTACTTGGTAAAGAGCATTATTTTAATAAATTACATATTATGATTAATTTAATTTATTTTATTACAATTATATTTATTTATAAAATCTATTAACTAAATATTAAAATACATAAAATACATATAAGTTTTAAAATTTAAAAAAATTAAATTAACATATCACAATACAAAAATTACGATACTAGAATTCACCATTCAAATTTAAATACTTATAGGGATGTACATAAAAGTAATTATAATAATTATATATTACTATTGAAATTCAAATTTATTTTATATGTATATATTTATATATAAAATTAATACAAAACCAAAAGGTTATAGAAAAAAATAGACCATTGTCTTCGCTTCCGGCCACCAGCTTTCCATTGCCTATAGATTTGGCAACGACGGTCCCCACAAGAAGATATAGACGACCTCCATCACCTGGATCTAGGGGCGACTCCATCGTCGCCCTTTTTGCTTGCGCAGCTCGATAGCGAGGTTGCCCAAACTTCTGGGCGACCTCGCTGTCGCCGAGTGTCGTGGCGGCAACTCCGCCCTTAATATGTGTGTATATATATATATATATATATAGATATAATAAGGGGTGCTCTGTTGTTGTCCATTTTGCTTGCGTAGGGTGACAACGAGGTTGTCCAGACTAGACGACCTCGCTGTTGCCTAGTGTCTTTGATAGGATCGCATTTTGTGCTTATTTTATATAATATTTTAGCCTATTTTGTGACCAAATGCTCCTAATTAAATATTATTTTGCAGCATTAGGACAAAAGAAATGGAAAATGAAGAAAAGCACCAAAATGAAAATTCAAACAAGACTCAAACTCAATTTTTGGCAAGAGTTTGGAGCTGCTTGGACTACCTCTGATGAAGGAAGAGTTTAACTAGAATTATAATTTTTATCTCTATAAGTCTTTTAGTTCAACTAGGAATCTACTTCTAATCCTAGTAGAACTAGGTATCTAGCTATTATAAATAGGTGATGTAATTCACTTTAAGAGACAACTTTTGAACTCTTCTATTTCTCTACGTTTTTATATTATTTTGCTTTTCATGCGTTCTGAGCATGTCTAGCTAAATCTCTCATTCTGGTTGAAGACTTGGTGAACGCTTAAATCCAACAGGTTGTGAGATCTAATTTGTGCTTTCTACTTTTATTGATATTGGTATTTGTGTTGTTTTCTGTGCTTTTATTACAAATAATCTGATTTATTGTCAAGAATATTTGCCTAGCCAATTGAACTTTCAAATCCGTATTGTCTGTTTAGTTCGATAACTAGTGGTAACACAATATAATTGATTATGTAGAAGTTTTCGATTATGTTGTGGGGAATGCACGATCTAAGTTAAATAAATCCTCGTAGGAATTTATTGGTTAGAATTGGGCCTTTCTAGTTCTTAATGCTGTCGGTAAATTAAATCTTGAGAACGTTCCCAATGTTGTTTACTGATTAGGGATTTAGTCAACGGATGTTCCTTGATTATCCACAAGGTAAGGAAATGTGAGGTCGTTAGATCGTACCAATTGCCATAACCAATTTATCTATCATGAATAATTGTTATCTTTGCATCTATGATCAACCGTGGAATTAAGTGTGATCCTATCTTTAACTGGAATACTCTTCTCTTATATTTATCTCTTCTAATTTTATTAGCTTTTTAGTTTTATTCTTCTTCACAATCAAAACTCCCCCTAATTATTCTCGTTTTTTAAGGAATTAATTTAAAACCAATCTCTATGGATTCGACCCTACTCACACATCTACAAAAGTATTCGTAGGAATTATTTTTGATGGATTCGACACCCATCAGTCTTGGTGGCGACTGGCATCATCGCCCCTAACTGTACATGTGTATAGTCATAGATATAGATATATGACTATACATATATATATATGTATAAAATAAATATACATATGTATATATAACTGTATGTATAAATATATATTTAATATAAAATATATTTTAAAATAATTTTAAATTTGGACCATTTATTTTAAATTATTGATGATCAATGACTATCATAACAAGGGTACAACAATGAACTTAAAAATTTTAACGTCGTTAACTTTGATTAATAGAAGGAAAGAGTGTGCATAATTTGAAAAATACAGGATGTTTTTTACCTATAAAATCAACACAGGGGTTTTTAGCTAAAAACTGAAAACACAATGGTTTTACACAATTTATCCTTTAATTAATTATGATGTCCAAAGTATCAACTAAATTTGTATTATATGGGCGTCATTCAACACATTTTACACTAAAGTTTGATAAAAATGATTTCATTCCCCTTTAAATAAAAAAATGAGGGGATATTTATACTAATATAAATTTATGATATTTATGGTAAGTATGGGCAAAGACTACTTTAACCTTCACCAACCCCCTATTATAGGGATACGATTTATTGGTTGGGATTATTCTAGTAATTCATTATTATCCATAAATTTGGTAAGTTTGACTTGAACCTTCCTTCTCGAGAATATCATCCTTACCTTATTTAGCTTAATTTCTTTTCTCCATCAATTTGAATTATTAAAAACATTTCATTGCGCACTTTTTGAAATAAACTGATTGTATATATTTTTGAAGTGTAATTTGATTAAAAATATAGATGTAAGATATACTTATTTTATATTTTATCTTGATATTTTTCATATTGCATATTTTAATTTTATGAGACCATATCATGTCTTAATTTTTTATTTTTTATATACTATCATATCCATATCATATCATCTCTATATCACCGTATTCAGGTCCATATATTATGACTTTCTGCATTTGATAGGGGTGGGTATTGGGTTGAGTTCGAAGGGTCCGGGCGGTTGTTGGTAAGCTAAAATAGCTATTCTATTGCGGACACGACTTTTGCGAATATGCAATAATTTTGGGAGTTGTAATTCACACTATATATATATATATATTTTAAATAATCCAAATAGGATCTAAGATCATCGTGGAAAACAAGTTAATAACATTGAAAGTAGGGGTGACAGATGAGTCGAGCAGGCTCGACTTTGAGCTCATTGGAGGCTGTTCAGCTCGCGAGCTGGTGAATTTTTTTCTTATATACATTCTTTTGAATTTTTTATATATTTATTTTTATATTCAATATTTGATCAATTTTATAATCTAAATTGACCATATATTATAATTATTAATCAGTATCATATATTTTAGTTTAGATAATAATAAATTATGGTACTTTTATTTATACATTTAATCAACTTAGTAAATTATAATATTTTTTATAATTAAAATTATTATTTAACATGATATATAGAACTTTATGTTATATTTTAATATATATTTGTATTACGTTAATATTTTTTAAATTGACAAGTAATTCACTTATAATTTTTAATTATTTATAAATTTATATCAAAATTTAGTAATTCCTATGAATTAATCTAAAAATTATTATAATAATAATAATAATAATGATGATGATGATGGTTGAACAATTCTAATTATTATTTTATTATTATATAATGTGATTAAAAAGTTTAATCAATAATTATGATATCTTAAAATTTGGGCACCTGATTCATACGAAATATAAATATATACAAGACTGTGTCCATTAGATCATATTAGATGGTATGATTTAAAATTATATGGTCTGATTCAACGCTACACTGTCTTGAATGATTACTCTTATGTTTTGAGTACGATATCTTGACATCCATATATCCAATAAGTCTAAAACTTTATCAAATGTATTTTTTTGTAAGTTTTATCATATCTAACGGTCTGATATGAATTTTGATGACCCGATTACCCCATGTTGTTCAACAATATAAGATGATAGTTACATCAATGTTATACTAACATTTATAAATATATAAATTTTGCAGATTGTGAACACATAGTAATTTCAACTATATCTATGTAAAAAATTTATAATTCTCATGATTTAAAATAATAATAATAATAATAGTAGTAGTAGTAGTAATAATAATAATAATAATAATAGTTGTAGTAGTTGTAATAATAATAATAATAAGAAGAAGAATACAAAAAGTCAAAAATCAATGCTGTGTTTGGATTCCAATTTTGGCCCATTATCGAGATGGGCCAAAAACACAGCAATGTTTGGTTTTAGTTTTTACACCTTGACTAGGTGTAAAAACAGACTACTAACCTATTTTTTTTTTATTTTATAGACCTAGCCCATAACAGAAATTAGTGTTTTTTAAAGTGTAAAATTGCAGCTCCTTGTCATCGTCTTCAACCTTTTCTCCCCACAAATTCCGATCGAACCGACCACAGCCTAGCACCATCATCACCGGCGTCAGACCCACCATGGCGTAGTGAGAAGAACTCCATCGACAGCATAGCCCCAGCGCTGCTATCACCCACGTCTTCCCACCACGACGGTGTTACCATGACCAAGCCACAAACTCCATTAGAGTCCGTTGCCACTGGCCATTCACGTCAAATGTGTGCCGCCGGCTGTTGGAATCGATTTCTCACGTGCCACCTAGTCCTCGTTCCACACCGTGCGTTTATAAAGCGAAATGACGAATTTCCCTCTGTTAAGTTTGCCAACAATTTCTTGTTCTTTTACTTTAATTGCACGATTTCTTCCATTCAATTTCTGATTTTTGAATTTTTTGATGTCTTCAGAGTTGGGTGTGGATGTAGTATACTGAAAAGTTTGTACGGTTCAACAATATTTGCCTTAAATTATTGTCTGTGATGATCTATCTTTCACATGTGCACAGTGCTTTCTTTTTTTAAATTATTGTCAGATTTTCACCTTTTCCTGCAGTTCCTGTTGATTCACACATTGAATAGTGGTTCAATTTTGCATCTACAATAATCTGCAAACGGTTGTATGTCTATATATATAATATATAGTGTGGTATAAACACCACATTGAAGCTTTCATAGTTCATATTGATAAATCAGAGCGTTATAAGATTCAGATCTCATTTTATAAGTTTTTCACGCTGCCAATCAAAGCGAGACCTCGGTACCTTTTCCCGGTGAGTAAAGCTGAATGCCTATATTTGTATTCAATGATGTGTTGTTATTGCCTTCATAACAATCTGATATTTGAGATATGTAGTGATAATTTATGTTTGTTAATGCAGTTATCACTTGGTTAAGTTACTTTCTATGTTACTTTCAATTTTGTAGGTGTTGAACATATTTAATGTTTATGGTAGTATATATTCTTCATTTTGTCTGTGTGATCAGTCGGGGAATTGATTGTGGAGTGGGCCCAGCATTTTCCTGTCGATATATCTTTTAGTTGAGTACTGGATTGTTTAGGTAACTATAATCTCTGACACTCATTATGACAAGTAATTGCCTACCTTTCTCCATATCCATGTAACTCATACCTTATAGAGATATATATGATAACTCCAGCAAATGTGCCACTTTGAGGTTTTTGCTCATACTTCTTGTATTTGTCTAACTACATAAGGAGTAGAATTTATGATGGTTTCCGTTTTCTTAAAAGATTAGGTTATAAGAACAGCTTCTTAAGTCTAGTAGTTTGACTCTCAAATGCACTAGATGATCTTGCCTTGATTACTTGCAGCATTATGTCATAGGATGACAAGGATAAGATTTGCGTTTGAAGGATAACACGATTCTCAGTAGGTTCCACTGTGTGATATGGATTGACCCAACTGGCACTGAATAAGTAAATTCAGCTCACAAGTTTTCCAAACTGGTGCAGATAATGCTAATTTGAGTTTGAGTTTAACAATTTGTTTGTAAGCTTGAAAGCAGATGGAACATTATCTTGAGCTTGAAATTTCCTTTCGTTTTGGCCTTGGCAGCATGGTTTGGAGTCTGTAGAGAACTAGGGGTGAGAAAGAAGTATCTTATGTGAAAGACAAATATCAGCAGACAATAGTTTCTTCTCTTTTTAATCTTTCTTTCCAATTGTAGGATGTTTGCTTTACTACGAAAATGATTAGGCATTATTTTTTATATGACAAGTAGATGAGGGCAACATGTTTCAGGTTGCTTGGGGCATAGCATAAACCTAAAACCAATTGTATGCTTCATGTGCTGATATGTATCTGTTAGAATATTAAGGGGGGAAGCATAGACTTAAACAAGAAAAGATCTACACTTATAGAATTTGTAAGATACTAATAGTGTCATTGCTTTTGTTCCTTCCATAGCACAGTGATGATTGCTCTCAATTTGCTTACATTGAACTTTTAGAAACTTTCTTGATGTATCATTTTGCGATAAATAAAGATTAGATATCCTGAAATTATGTGTCGAGAGTAATGTGAGTCTCTCACTGTGAATAATTTGATCAGATTTCTTATTAAATTTTGCTGGCATCCTGTCGTAGCAGCTTGTGATTGAAATAAGCAATACACCATCAAAACGTTTCATGCTTGATGAAGAAATTAGCTAAAATGGTCTTACGCATGTGAATTCATTATTCCACTGTGGATGATGTTTGATACTGTACAAGCTATTTTTCAATAAAGAGGTAAAAAAATTTCTTGTCAATTTGAAACCCTCTAGTTGCTCCTTGTGGATCTCTTTCAATAAGTCTTCATCTGTATGCTTATAATTCAACATCAAAGTAGAGGCGGGATCCTACTGATAAATTATTATAATTGGTGAATATCAATATTTTTTATATAACAGAAATGTAGCTTGCCTGTTAAAAGTGAAATTTTAAAAACAATGTTAGTCAATTTGCACATTTGCACTACGAAGGTGCTATAAAAACTTCGTTTCTATTTAACAGTAAGTGTTCGTTTTTAATATATAATAGGTATTGATTAAATTTAATAGTAGAGAGGTATTTTTTTATACGATCTTTACCTATACTATATATAATTGAAAATTGGTAAATTGGCGTCTCAATTGTTTTGATATGCTAATTTTAATATTTAATTTGAACGAAATTTATTTATTTATTAAATTTAGGTTTCTTTATATTATTTTTATTCAAATTTATTTTAAGAAATTTTGAATAAAAAAAAGAAAGAAGTCTATTTTATACTCTATCCCTTATTTTATCCTTACGAACTATCAGATGAAATAGAATGCTTAGAATAGATATAATGAAATTCTTTGATTGGTTCTTTCCATAAAGCAAAGGAATGATTCGTTTTTTTATTTGACTGATGAGGCCAAAACACAATTAATTTAATATAACAAATATATATATAATTCTATACCAAATCTAACATAAATAAATATTAAATAATAAGATTAATAACCTAAATAAATAAACGGTGCCTTATTTTATTCAAAACGCGGCATGATCTGTGACCAAATATGTGTTTCAAATTTGAACTCATTTACTATTTTTCAATAGTTGTTTCTTTTTTATTTTAATTTTCATTCATTTTTTCTCACTATATTTTTTATAGTTTTAAGAATTAACTTATTATTTTATTTATAATTTATTAAATAATAAAAAAGTATAAATATTGTACTTTAACAGAAATAATAACACATGGTTTTATGTTCTAGTAACTCATTAGCGAGATAATGACTGTTTGTTATAATTCCAACCCTTTGTGATGTGCGGCAGTTTTTTTCCTTATGGATATATAAACGATTGTAATCAATTGTTACGATACTTTGATATATAAGACAATCCACAAAGATGCAACACCTAAATGACGCTGGTTCATCCCACTCATCTCGATACCATAAAGTGTTATGGACCACGGAAATGGAATGCGTGTTCATTAAGTTAATGCACGAGGAGTTCATCACACACCGACTCCAATCATCCACATTTCCACCGTTAGTCTGGGCTCGTGTAACCGAGCGAATGAACTCGGTTACGAGTCAGGGTTGTCTTCTTACGACGGTACAGCTTAAGGGCAAACTTAACAGGCTGCGTTGTGCTTGGCATTTGTTAAACGAAATTTTGAATAGGGGGAGTGGGTGGGGATGGGATTCAGAAAGGAATACCATAACAGACGATGCAGGACGCTTGGAGGAGCTGTATCGGGTAAACATCTACTCGTGTTGCCTTCTTGATTGCAGTGTCCTTGCAGAATCCTTACAGAGTCACAAACTAATTACATATCTTGACAATGTAAATGAATGCAGGAAAATCCGGAATATAAAAAAATAATTGAGCATGGGCTTCAACGCTTTGACCTATGCACTAAAATGTTCTCACGGAACACCGCAACTGGTGGGCTCGCGCGTTCGTAATCACAACAACGTCGGACAATCCACAACACCAACCACATAGACGATAAACAGATGGATGGCACTCAATCGGGCAGCCGTTGTTCACGAGATGAGTACGAAAATACAACATTATCTCAATCTGTTCCCATGACGTCCCGAATACTTTTCTTCCCCGGGACCATCGCAGGCTTCCGCTGGTCCATCTGGAAGCGGGCGTCGATTCCGATGAATAGCTAGTGAGTTGCAAGCTAAGAAGTGTGAGACGATGGATAGGTTGAATGAATCACTTCTAGGGAAGATTGACCGAACTGGGCCCAAAGCTACTGAATCAATTGACCGGTGCGTAGATGAGTTGACAAAGTTTAACGATCTGCCAGACATCATCTTGTTAAGTTGTGAAGATTGATTTGAAGAAGAAAATGATAACCTGATTCAACTTAGAAATCCCAAGTTGAGTTGGAGAAGGATAACTCGATTCAAAGTTGAGTTGGAGAAGGATAACCCGATTCAAAGTTGAGTTGGAGAAGGATAACCCGATTCAACTTAGAAATCCCAAGTTGAGTTGGAAAAAGGATAAGTCATGGCTATATATATACTACTCTTATTAGCATTATTTTATAGAGCAAAGTAGAATAGAGTAGAGAGAAAAGAAAGAGTTGAGACGAGGGTGAGTGTTGTCTTTCACGTGTGGTGAAGACTTGCATACAAGTGTGTGTGTGTTGTACTCCTCAATTTTCCTCCTCTTTGAGTGTTTTCTCCTGGCTTGGTATCGCCCCCAGACGTAGGATTTATATCCAAACTGGGTTAACAAATTCGTGTGTCTTTTATCGCCTTCATATTCCACCTGTTATCCATCTTAACCCGATCCATTTCCTAACAACTGGTATCAAGAGCCTGATTCAAGGAGTTAAGATGGAGGGAAAGTTTCCAGTCGAACGGTTCAATGGTTCCGACTTTGGGTTTTGGCGTATGCAGATGGAGGCCTACCTGTACGGGAAGGACCTATACGAACCACTTGCAGAGAAGTCCGAGAAGACGAGTGATGAAGAATGGAAGGTGCTCGATCGAAAGGCGATGAGCGCAATAATCCTGTCGCTCTCTCGAAATGTCGCCTATCATGTGAAGGGAGCAAAGAGCACGAAGGAAGTTCTACAGACTCTTGCCGATATGTACGAGAAACCCTCAGCAATGAACAAGGTTATGCTGATGAAAAAACTATTCAGGTTGCAGATGGAGGAGAGGAAGTCGGTGGCCGATCACCTCAATGACTTCAACCAACTCACGACACAGCTGGCGTCTGTGGATATCGTGTTTGACGATGAGGTAAAAGCGTTAATTTTGCTTTCATCTTTACCTGACAGTTGGGATGTGGTTGTTACTTCGGTGAGCACTTCGTCTGGGAAGGAGAAGATGAAGTTCGACAACATCAGGGACATGATGTTGAACGAGGAAACCCGTAGAAAGCAAACGGGTGGATCATCTGGCTCTGCACTACATACAGAGTCCAGAGGGAGACCTGACACACGGGGTAAATACCGTGGAAGGTCAAGGTCCAGGGGGAAGAATAAAGGCAAGAAGGAGATGGTGTGCTGGAACTGCGAGAAGCCCGGACACATGAAAAGCGAATGTCGGGCGCCAAAGAAGGAAAAGGAGGGCCGGACAGCGAATGCCGCGACGGAAGAGATCACGGATGCACTCTTGTTGAGTGTGAGCAGTTCTTCCGATGATTGGGTTGTGGATTCAGGGGCCTCATTCCACTCATGCAGCAACAAAGACATCATGGAGCTATACACCTCAGGTGATTTTGGCTTAGTTTATCTTGCAGATAACAAACCCCTCAAGATTGTAGGAAAGGGAGATGTGCGGATCAAATCAATGAATGGGTCATGTTGGACCCTACATGATGTGAGACACATACCAGGACTGAAGAGGAACTTGATCTCAGTCGGACAGCTGGATAGTGATGGATTCCACACGACGTTTGGAGACGCGAAGTGGAAGATCAGTCGGGGAGCAATGACTTTGGCACGAGGACTAAAGTCGGGAACGCTCTACATAGCGGGAGGATCCAGTTCAAACATCCCCTTTGCAGGAACTGTATCGCAGGCTAACTTGTGGCACAATCGCTTGAGCCACATGAGCGAGAAAGGAATGAACGTGCTGAAGTCGAAAGGACGGTTGCCCGAGTTAAAATCGGTGGAGGTGGGTCATTGTGAACACTGCGTGTTCGGAAAGCAGAAGCGGGTGAGCTTCTTGACCACAGGAAGAACTCCGAGGAAAGAAAAGTTGGAGCTTGTTCACACCGATTTGTGGGGGCCAGCACCAGTGTCATCTCTTGGTGGATCAACGTACTACATGACATTCGTCGATGACTCCACTAGAAAGGTATGGGTGTATTTCTTAAAAAGAAAATCTGATGCCTTTGATACATTCAGGAGATGGAGGGCACTAGTGGAAAATGAGACAGGTCTACAAGTGAAATGTCTCAGATCGGATAATGGTGGCGAGTACAGCAGTGAAGGTATCAAGAATTACTGCGCCGACCATGGAATCCGAATGCAGAAAACAATCCCGGGGACACCTCAGCAAAATGGCGTTGCTGAGAGGATGAACAGAACACTGAATGAGCGTGCGAGATGCATGCGATTGAAGAGCGGACTACCAAAGATGTTTTGGGCAGATGCAGTCAACACGGCTGCTTTCTTGATCAATCGAGGGCCTTCTGTCCCGTTGAACAACATGATACCGGAAGAGGTATGGAGTGGTAAGAAAGTGGATCTTTCTTTCTTACGTACGTTTGGTTGTTCAGCCTATATTTTGAACGATGATCGGACTAAGCTGGATGCTAAGTCGATTAAATGTACATTCATTGGGTATGGGACTGACGAATTTGGGTATAGATTCTGGGATGATCAAAACCGGAAAATAATTCGTAGCAGGAATGTTATATTCAATGAGGATGTAATGTACAACGACAGGAAGGTAAGCCCGGACGATGACAAGAAGGAAAGGGAATTTGTTGATCTCGATATTTCAAATTCCGGGATCATGAGACCAGCAGATACGGATTCAGTGGGAGTTCAGACGGACGAAACCGAACAGACGGAGATAGAGCCAGAACCAATATCGGAGGAACCGATTACTGAAAGCAGCACACCCTTGGCACTAGGTCGAGAACCGAGGCTGAGAAGGGCCCCAAATAGGTACTCCCCCTCTCTTTATTACTTGCTTTTGTCTGATTGTGGAGAACCCGAATGTTACGCAGAGGCAGTCAATGATGTCCACAAGAGCAAGTGGGAGCTTGCGATGAACGACGAGATGAACTCGTTGAAGAAAAACAACACATGGGAATTGTGTCAGCTCCCAAAAGGAAAGAAGGCCCTACAGAACAAATGGGTCTATCGGGTTAAGGAAGAATCAGACGGGAAGAAGCGGTACAAGGCAAGACTCGTAGTAAAGGGATTCCAACAAAGATACGGTATTGACTTTACTGATATTTTTACACCTGTTGTCAAGTTAACTACTATTCGTCTTGTGTTGAGCATGGTAGCGGCAGAGAACTTGGAGTTACAACAGATGGATGTGAAGACAGCCTTCCTACACGGGGATCTTGAGGAGGAGATATACATGGTACAACCAGAGGGGTATAATGGAGATGATCAGCAGGTGTGTCGTCTGAAGAAAAGCCTGTATGGATTGAAACAGGCTCCGCGGCAGTGGTACAGGAAGTTTGACAACTTCATGCTAGAGATAGATTTCTCTAGATGCAATGCTGATCATTGCTGCTACGTGAAGAGGTTCGATGAGTTTTTTATCATTCTACTCCTGTATGTTGATGACATGTTGATAGCAGGATCAAATGTCAAAGAGATCAATAGGCTCAAGGATCAGTTATCGAGGAAGTTTGACATGAAAGATCTTGGCGAAGCAAGACAGATATTGGGCATGAAAATCACAAGGGACAAAGGTATTGGTAAATTATGGTTATCTCAATCTGATTATATTGAGAAGGTATTATGCAGATTCAAGATGGAAAATGCAAAACCGGTTGGAACGCCATTGGGAAATCAGTTCAAACTATCCAACAGTGATGCGCCCCAGACTGACTCCGAACGTGCAAAGATGAGAGTCACACCGTATGCCTCAGCAATTGGGAGCCTGATGTATGCTATGATCTGTACTCGACCGGATATAGCACATGCAGTGGGAGTAGTTAGCCGTTTTATGAGCAATCCAGGAGTAATGCACTGGGAAGCTGTGAAATGGATTCTTAGGTACCTAAGGGGTACTAAGGACCGAGCATTGGTGTTTGGTAAGGGCAAGCTTACCTTGTTTGGGTTTGTTGACGCTGATTTTGCAGGGAGTGACTATGACAAAAGGAGGAGCACTACAGGGTACGTGTTCACATATGGCGGTACAGCCGTATCCTGGGTCTCAAAGCTGCAGAAGGTTGTCACACTGTCCACGACGGAAGCTGAGTACGTGGCAGTTACTGAGGCGGCTAAGGAGCTCATTTGGCTGCAACACTTCTTGGGTGAATTAGGGAAACCTCAGGCAGATGTGATTCTTCATAGCAATAACCAGAGTGCGATCCATCTGGCAAAGAATCCCGCGTTCCATTCGCGGACAAAGCACATCGAGATCAAGTACCATTTCATCCGACAACTTCTGGAGAAGAAGGCACTGCAGCTGGAGAAGATCCAAGGAGAAAAGAATCCTGCGGACATGCTGACCAAGGCGGTTGCGATGGAGAAGTTGAAGCTGTGTACAGCTTCGACTGGCCTTGATGACTAGAGTGGACAAACCCGGCGGTACCAAGAAAGAAGTGGAGAAAAGCTAATCAATCTTCAAGTGGGAGATTGTTAAGTTGTGAAGATTGATTTGAAGAAGAAAATGATAACCTGATTCAACTTAGAAATCCCAAGTTGAGTTGGAGAAGGATAACTCGATTCAAAGTTGAGTTGGAGAAGGATAACCCGATTCAAAGTTGAGTTGGAGAAGGATAACCCGATTCAACTTAGAAATCCCAAGTTGAGTTGGAAAAAGGATAAGTCATGGCTATATATATACTACTCTTATTAGCATTGTTTTATAGAGCAAAGTAGAATAGAGTAGAGAGAAAAGAAAGAGTTGAGACGAGGGTGAGTGTTGTCTTTCACGTGTGGTGAAGACTTGCATACAAGTGTGTGTGTGTTGTACTCCTCAATTTTCCTCCTCTTTGAGTGTTTTCTCCTGACTTGGTATCGCCCCCAGACGTAGGATTTATATCCAAACTGGGTTAACAAATTCGTGTGTCTTTTATCGCCTTCATATTCCACCTGTTATCCATCTTAACCCGATCCATTTCCTAACACATCTTCACCACCGCATTGGAGCGTTTTCACAGTCAGAGTACACGCACGATCTTTTTACGTCTTAATGACGAGAATAAACTCTGATGGTTGTACTCTTTGGCAAGTGACTGTATTGCTTGATTCTTAGAAAATTGGAAAAAATTGATTTCATTATGTGTATTCGTGCATGTATGTTATATCGATTTACTCATATTGCACTCATACCAAGTACCCATACTCGTTAAGTATTTTCATGTCCCCAGCCAACAGACATCTACTGCATGTAACTTACGGACTAATTTGTCTTGCTTATGTTTAGCAATACATCAACGATTGGATATATGACAAGCTCGGGAGTTGGTGGGGGTCTAGACTCGAACTTCGCAAGTAAGAGTCTGGGGGCCTCAGGGACTCCAGGAAGTAACGAATCTGATGTTCCAGAGGAATTTTACGTATTCAGAGATTTAATATGCCCAGAGTTATTTAGAAAAAATGTGCCACGTAACACATCTTCACTACAAGGAGCAGGATGGGTTGCGGAGATTATGACGACCCCACACCAAGGAAGGTTTTTTGACAACATTCGCATGACCAAACCATGCTTTTATGCTTTGGTTGATGCATTGACTAGTAGAGGTTTACTGCCTCATGGTCAGACGTCCAAAGTTACCTCAATTGAGGAGGTTGCACTTTTCATGCAAACGGTCGGCATGCATAAAAGGCACTGTGACAATATGGAGCGATTTCAACACTCATTGGAGACTATTAATCGTAGATTCCACCGAGTGCTTTCTGCCTTGTGCGCTATGGTGCCAGAACTAATAACACATCTGAATTTTACAAACACACATCCGAGAGTGGCAAATAACCCAGATTTCTACCCATACTTCAAGGTACGTACCACATCTATCATTGTCGTAACACCATCTCATAGTCTTCACAACCGCGTAATTAATGCAAGCTTGTTCAGCATAATATTTCATGCATCTAGCTATAAATAATTGTTGACATCGATGTAGGATTGCGTTGGAGTGATGGATGGAACGTTGGTACCTGTATGGGTCCCCCAAGTTGACCAAAATCGATACAGGTCACGGAAAGGCCGCCTAGCACAGAATGTACTAGCAATATGTGATTTCGATATGAATTTAACTTATGTGTATGTTGGGTGGGAAGGAAGTGCGGCCGATGCCCGTGTCCTGGACCATGCAGTTTCACAGGATCGAAATTTTCCTTTCCCTCCAATCGATGAGCATTGTAATATATAAATTAGATTCCACCAACCTCTAGTTTAAGGACCAATTACGTGGCACTAGCGGTTCTCTTTATGATGATACCTTGTGACAATGCAGGTAAGTATTATTTGGTAGATGCGGGTTTCGCAAACTACCAATGTTTCCTAGCTCCTTATTGAGAAACAAGGTATCACCTACCTGAGTGGAGGGGACAAGGTCGTCAATATCATACCCCACAGGACATGTTTAACCATGCACATTCAAGGTTGAGAAATGTAATTGAATGATGCTTCGGTGTACTGAAGAAACATTTTCCAATACTACAGTGGGGGATGCCGAGCTACCTTCAGAACCACCAGGTCGATATAGTAATTGCCTGTTGCGCCCTTCATAACTTCATCCGTAAGTTTAGCAACGATGACATCATATTCAACGAACCAGATAAAGATATTCAGACTGACATGGATTCATTCTACCATAGGGGACATCCAACCACTTATAAGATAGAAACCTAGCGCAACCTTCGAGATAGCATAGCAATGCAAATGTGGGCAGCCAACCATCGAAACTAGCAATGAACGTAGTGGACAGTGTTGATTCATATGTAAACTATTAAAACTACTTTCCTAATGTAACTTTGTCTTGGAATGTTACGCTATAATATCGTTTAGTACTATTTGCATGAAGAATTATAGAGTGTGCTTGATTGTTTACAATTGTAAAACTGTTTAGATAGTAGTTTTAAACAAATTGACATTTTTTTATATTTTTCAACTGTATATGTGGTGCGATTTTGCACAGTAATTATTTTCCTGACCGTAATTCTTTGCAGCCATGGCATACTGCAGATATCTGGAGAGTGCTGGATTTCCACAGGACGACCATTGGAGTTTAAATATTGAGCAGCGCTTCATGTGGATGATACTTGACGACAACACTCGGGCGCCTATGAGAGACGATGCACTTGCGGAGGCGCAGATGGGTCACTGGGCACGTGGATTACATAGCCATTTTGGATATCCTTACACCTGAGACCTAGTCCATGATAAATTCTACGAATATAAAAATCAATTTCAACAGTTCTAAGGCATCACTCAGATACCAGGGATTTATTATGATATTGAAACATTTATTATGGTGTTTCAGGTAGAGCTACGACCACATGCGTTACGGGTACGTCATTTTAATTCCAATCTGATTACAGCTACTTAACAATCATCATTTGAAAATAATATTGTAATTTCCAATGCTAACAAATTTATAATTGGACCCTTTTTACAGCGTTTTTCATTGGCTAGACGGTACTATAAGTATCCAGAGCCACATTATCCCAGCATGTTAGAGGTGTGGGGGCCCATCAGGTTACCAGGCGTTCCTATTAAGGCACAAAACGAAGTAGGAAATGACGAAAGTGGTAACACCGTGCGTAATCCGGTGAGAGAAAGCGTGGATGCACCTATTGTTATATCGGAATCTACTGCCCCATTGTTACAGTCACATATGCACATCGCTAGATGGGATGCAGTGGACCATGTAGCTCGTGGAGATGGTGGCTCGGCGCTAGCATGTAATACCTCAGTAGCTGCACGACGCAGTATTGACACGGGCTCGGAAGTGGGGGGGATCGGATCATGGACTGACTACATTCGTCGGATTGCTGTGCAGTTTGATCGGAGTGCCCAGACGTACAGTGAGGGAGACAGGACAACGCGCTCGCCGCGACCACGAGGACTACCACCACGCCGTCGTGACAGTCCTTAGGCATACAATGCCGACTGGGAAACTTTCAAGTCGAATATTGATTTAATCATTAAGAAGAAAAAAACTAATCGAGCAGTTTGTGAGTGTCAAATGCATTTATTTCTTATATATCGTGCAGTTGTGTAATTACATTTTCATCATTCCCTAAAAATTGACAGCCTTGTATGTCATGATTAAAAATAATTTTAATTGTTCTGTTTTTAACTAATCAATGCTAATTAATTCAACTTTGATTATTTACATGTTTTGGACTCTATATAGTTTTCTATTTGAACGAAAATTTTTTCAAAATTTGAACCGTGTGGACACTGTATAATTACTGCATGCGTAATGCAATTACTTATTATTTGATTTATCAATTAAATATTTTCACCACGAATATAAAGACGGATGAAATCATTTTCAACATAATACTGTAGTGCATATAATTATTTATTTAATTTTTAATTATTATTTAATATAAAGTAATAAACTCCACACCAAAGCAAATGAGATATAGTGAATTTTTCTAAATTATCTATATAATGTATATTATATATTATTTAATATATATGCTATATGTTAAATCTAAGCAACAATTATATATAAAAATAATTTTTAACTTACAAAAATATTGATATTAAAAATATTTACTATCAATGCTACTGACTAAAAATATTTTAAAATTTTCTACCTCAATAAATTACTTAGTTTTGTATATTGCGAATAATACAATAGTACTATATACGAAATTCATATTTTTTATTACTTTAATTATCTATTATAATTAATCAATCCGAATATAAGGTCTAACGAATGTATTTTCATCACATTACTATACTTAAATTTACTAAATATTAATTACAAATTTTTTGAACTTACACTATTTTAATATTTCGAACTCAAAATTTTTAATACTTCAGTGTAATATTTGAGAAATTTGAAAATTGAGGACAATATACCAATAATACATACTTAATTAAAAATATCTATTATTCAAATGTTTATATATTATATTTTTTTAGTCCAAATTGTAGGTGTAACAAGATCATTTTCGAGACAATACTACAGTGCAGTAAATTATTCATTAAATTTGTAATTATTATTTAAAATGTTAAAAAAATATTTAACAAAGATAATTACTTAATTTAAATATATATACTATATTTCACTAACAAACAAACTATTATATACATATACAATTATATTAAGAAATATATACAAAAAAAGACATGATTTGACATCCAACAGTAACTTGTCTCATATATTCCAACATCAAACATACACCACTTATTTTAAATTATTTTATATTTTATCAAAACACAAATCCAAATATACTATCTATTTCAAACACATACTTATTTATTTTTATTTTTCTATCTCTATTTCCAAAACACAAAACCAAAACACTCAAATTACAAATCCAAACACAATCCAAAAACCCTCTTTCTCTCTCTTGTTCTCGTTTCTTCTTCCTTTTTCTTTCTCTCTTTCTGTTACTTCTCCATTAGAAACACTTTACTCGTTTACGGCATTCTCTAGAAATTTTCAACCTACAGGTACGGCTGCTTCCCGAGTTTCATAACAATCCAGCATTTATGTCACTTTGAAGTTTTAACCCGAGCTCTAGCTTGAATTAGGCGGCGTGAAAGTCATGCTGCCTGAAGATGGGGAAGAAGTAGATGGCAGCTGGCGAGCTGGGCCCGTCTTTAATTCGTGGCTGACGAGTGATGGGTGAGCAGCTTGCATTCAATGCTGGATCAAGTAACGTCAATGCCTATTAATATGTTAGCAAGACAATTATTGCATACATAGAGTTGAAGCGACTGTCGGAGGGTTTAGAGATGGAGGGATTGGAGGGGCTGAGGCGAACTTTCAGAAGCGGGAGAACCAGAGGAGTTGATTGGAGGAAAGCCCAACTTCTAGCCCTTGTTAAATATTTAGCAGAAAACGAAGCCCAGATTCTTGAAGCCTTGGAACAGGATCTTGGGAAACACCCTGTTGAAGCTTACCGCGATGAGGTCTTTTGTTTGTTTGTTTGTAGTTCCTTCAGATTTCACTCTCTCTCTCTCTGTGGTTTGTGGTTAATATGAATGCTGGAAATTTGCGAAATATCAAACGGGGTTTTAGCAGAAGTTTGGGCTTCGATGGTTTCCGTGATGCGAAGCAGAGATTGATATTGGGGATTACTTTGTGTCAATGCTTTTTCTCGTTTTTTGTTTTTTCTTTCTATAAAAGAAAAGGCCGTCATTTTTGGTCTTTATGGTTTGTGTTTTGCAGAAAATGAAATCAGTCCATTGGTCATTTGTGAAATTGCGCAATCATATGGTTATTTGTTAGATTGTATCTAAAGAAGGCTGTGCTTTTTGCCTATAATTTTGGTTACTTGTCCTAAGCTGTAAAGGATTGCATGAACTTTTGTGTTTATTTTTAGATTGTACGTAAAGGTGTGCTTTTTGCCTATAATTTTGATTACTTGTCCTAAAATGAAAAGGGTTGTAGTAATTTTTGTGGTTATTTGTAAATCTTGTCTGTTTATTGACAATTAGCATACTTGAATAATGCAATAATTCAGTCCCTGAAGCAGGAAAATTGAAAGAAACCAGTAACTTTTGTCATCTTCTGCTGGCTCAGTGTCCAATCTTTTTTTCTTTCCCCACCCCCTGATCTCACATTGCAGATTGGATTGGTGAAAAAATCAGCAGAACACTCTTTGCTGAACATCAAGAAATGGATGGCACCGAAAAAGGTAGTACTATTTTATCAAATGGAATTTCATCAGTTTCCGTTTCTCATAGGGATAGATAGTGCAAGAGCATGAGAGAAGTCTCTGAGAAGATTTACAGCTTCCAATTCTACTGGGTTTTTGGGTGAGCTTATAAGCTCAAAAAATAAGAGGTTATAAGATTATAACCCCTTTTTAAAATGTAAGGAGTTTCTAACTTATTTTCAAGATCTTAACAAACTTCTTCAAATAAATTACAAAGTTCTCATTACCGACATCTTATAACTTCTATCATCTTATTTTATTTCTACACTTCAAGAACTTATTTTAAAATAAGATTGACATCTTATATGTTCCAAAAACATCTTATTAGATGTATGAGTTTGTGAGATTTTCTAAATAATTTTCCTAACACCCTATTAGTCTCATCCCCCTCTTCATGAAAGTGTATTTTCATCTCTAAGAGATTTGTATGCCTATGATGAGGAAATTGCTATTAGTTTACGGAGATACTCTGGATTTATGTTGTTGTAGCTCGGTTATCTAAAAAATGTATAGTTCTTGTGTTGATAGATAATCTAGTATAGTGAAATAGGGCAAATCAAGGCATATCCCATTGTGAGGGAGAGAGCTAACTTGAGAAATTCTGACCTAGCTGATTTGGATTTTTGTAGTATCATCAGTTTGCAGGAGTCGATCTTTAATGGCAATAAAATAATGGGGGTTAGAATATGGTATTATATTCTGCTTAAGGATTACTAAAAGAGAAGCCATTGGTCGAAGGTACAACTATTTAATATGTCTAAACTATATAATTGTGGATGGCATGTCCAGGCCCAGCTACCCTTGCTTTTGTTTCCATCAAGAGCAGAAGTGTTGCCAGAGCCACTGGGTACCGTACTCATAATTGGATCCTGGAATTTCCCCTTCTGTGAGTTACTTGTAATTCTCATTCATCATGTTTTCACTTGTCAACGGATTTGTGCAAATCTGTCCCTTTAAGGTTTAAGCAAGATTAACATTAACCAGAAGTTTCTTACATTACTTTTTCTTCATAAAAAATTAAAATTAATATGCTTAGAGCTCTTGTGATCCTTTATACTAATGCTCGGGGTCTTTATTCAGCTCTTACACTGGATCCTTTAATTGGGGCAATATCTGCTGGAAACACAGTGGTCATAAAGCCTTCCGAGCTAGCACCAGCATGTTCTTCTTTACTGTGTCGTACAATTCCATGTTACTTAGACTCTGAAGCCATTAAAATTATCGAAGGTGGAAGTGATGTTGCCGAACAACTATTGCAGCATCCATGGGACAAAATATTCTTCACAGGTTCCCTTTCTTGGAATTTTTTGTTTCTTGTGCAGAATTCTTTAAAAAATATGTTGATATTTAATTAATCATGCTTCTCTGTATGACCATGTTTCCAAATGGACAGACTACGACGTCATGGTTTTTGAAAACTTCCTCAAATGCAAATTGAAACATAGTTTTCACTTTCTTAACTATTGTTCCAGGGAGTCCACGAGTAGGGCGTACAATCATGTCTGCAGCAGCAAAGCATTTGACACCGGTGACTCTAGAGCTGGGTGGAAAATGTCCTGTCATTCTAGACTCTTTTTCTGACTCAGATTTTAAGGTGTCTAGTATCTATTTCGAACAAGACTACAAGTACACTCGGTTATAAATAAAACCATCTGATTAAGAGATGATGGATATGAAAACTGAAAAATTGTTCACATCTATTTTATGGTCACTCTTTCCACAGCTTTAGTTAGTGGTACCGTAAAGAAACACTCTAAGACCTATGTTATTTATAATTCTTAAAATGCTTTTTCTTATTTTTTGTGTTTGTATTCTGGTTTAAGGTGGCTGTGAAGAGAATAGCAAGTGGGAAGTGGGGATCATGTGCTGGACAAGCATGCATAGGAATCGATTATGTGCTCGTGCAGCAAAAGTTTGCTTCACTTCTGGTATTTAGCTAATCCTCCATCCAATATTTGGGGCATTTTCCTGAGCAAACCTAATTAAAGTCCATCTTTTATGGTGTCTTTCAGGTTGAATCACTGAAGAGTTGTATCAAAAGATTTTACGGCGAAAACATGGAAAAATTGCAGAATATTTGTAGAATTGTGAACAACCAACACTTTGATAGGATATGCAAATTTCTTGAGGAACCTGGTGTGGCGGCTTCCATTGTTTATGGTGGCTCAATCAACAGAGAAAAATTGTTAGTTCTCGGCTTCCTGCTTCCTCTACTTCTGCTTTATAAACGCAAAGAAGCACCTGAAAATTATTGCACATTTACAGGATGATCGAGCCGACAATTTTACTGGATCCTCCACTAGATTCTCAGATTATGACTGAAGAAATATTTGGGCCATTGCTCCCCATCATCACAGTAAAATCAATACATTCCTAACAACTGTAGTGCAATGTTTTACACACTGCTGAAACTATTTCCTCTCCAATAACAAAGATTTTTCATTGCAGCTTGATAACATTGAAGAAAGCATTGACTTCATCAATGCTAGACCAAAGCCTCTCACCATTTATGGATTTACCAAAAATGGGAAACTAAAGGAACAAATTTTGCAAGAAACATCATCTGGGAGTGTGGTATTTAATGATTCCCTGATCCAGGTAGGCCTCCTTTCCTTGTTGTTGGTATGGCATGTCTTAAATTCCTAGGCCCGAAGTCGATAGACCCTTTTTCTGAAACAGAGCGGAGGTAAGAAAAAACGTTTGATCCATTACACCCTATGCTAATTAAATTTATAAGCTATAGGTTAACTTTTGTGAGCCATTGTGCACTACTTTTGTACCTTGTCCTGATATAGTGAAATACTCTCCTCTTCACCAGTGGACATAGTCCGATTTTTGTGAACTACATAAATCTTGTGTCCTGTTCTTTTTGATGCCCTCAAGGTGAGACTGAGCATCTTGATGACATTACCTGTACTGCAGTTTATATGTGATGGGCTGCCTTTTGGAGGTGTCGGTCCTAGTGGTTTCGGGAGGTACCATGGCAAGTACTCCTTTGACACATTCAGCCACGAGAAACCAGTTATGCACAGAACTTTCTTTTTGGAACTCGAGCCGAGACATCCTCCATGGAATGAGTTTAAGATGGACTTCATTAGATTGGCTTACAAATTTGACTATGTCGGGCTATTGCTTCTTTTGTTGGGTTTAAGGAGAATGTTCACACCAAACCGATCACGTTAGTCGGTCAGTTGTTCTGTAAGAACTTGGCCTAGCAATGAAACAAGAATGTCAAGATCATATCCAGAGGTGAATGTAAGAGTATCTGAGTAGTGTTATGTACTAATAAATGAGGAGATGAAAGGATACTGTAAAGCATTTTAAAGCAACTTGATGTTGCTATAATGCTGTTATTTATGATTTAAGTGGCTTAAAGTTTCAGTTTGCGGCTTGTTCAGATTGATGAGGATATGTTTCACCTTTTTGGTTGAAGAGGGTTGGCTCTAGTTCTCTACAACTCAATTTGCAGCAACACATATCACATGGTGCTGGATGGATTTATACTTTTTCTTTTTAATTATTTCGTTAGATGTTTGAGGTTCTATAGAAACAATAATATAAAGTGTTATTGAATTTTATAAAAAATGGGTTTATGAAATTCAAAAATTATATGTTAGGAGTTTATAAGTTTTTCTAAAAGAAATATTGAGTTTTAAATTTAATTTTAAGATATTATGAGTTAGTTTCTGCGTAAATATTGATTCACATTTTAATTCTAAGACTTATAAAAATAGTATCTTAATTTATTCAAATAGTTCAAAAAAATTATTTTTAAAATAAGATTTGACATTTTATAAATTTTAGGGTTAATTACATTTAGAGACCCTCTAAAAGTATGAAATTACACTTTTTCCTAAAAAGTTTTGAAATTTTACTTACACCTCCTCCGAAAATTTTATTTATACATGAGCCTCTTCCGTTAGGGTATAGATAGAAAATATAACATCAACAAAAGAAATTACGTAGACTTTTAGTTTTGTCCTTCATTTAACGTTCCCATATGTATATATATACTTATAAAGGAATAAATATAATATATAAATATATAGAGTGATGTTAATTTTATTATTTTTTTTCTTTTAAGTATAAAATTATAACATGAAAATGTTAAATGAGTGGGTCAAATTAAAAATTTATGTAATTTTTTTGCTAATTCAGTATTTTTCGTCCAAACCATAACGAAAGAGCGTAAGGTATAAATGATAAAATTTTGAAATGGGTGTAAGTGTAATTTTAAAACTTTATTGGGAAAAAGGTTCATCTTATATTTTTAAAGGAAGTTTAAATATAATTTTTCCCTAAATTTTATTAACATCTTATTTGTACGAGTTTAAAATGTTTTAAGTAAGTTCATGACTCTCGGTTCTTGACATATAAATGGGTCATAATTTGTGTATGTTATGTAACAACGGAGTGTTTGCAAAAAAAAATTATTTTTAGGAAAGTGATTTTTTGTAAAAAAAAGTTGAAAGTTCTAGCAAAATTAAATGTGGGTAATGTTTGTAAAGAAAGGAAAAAATAGATAAAAGTTAACTTTAATAGTATTTAGAAAAAAATCACTTTTAAAATAAACTTAATTATTAAAGACTATTTGGTCTTCTTATCATAAAAGATACAATTTTTTAATATATTTGCACTCGTTGTTTGTTAAATAAAACTATTTTTTCATAAAAATAATAAATTTTATTTTGATTAGTATCATTTAGATTAATTTTTTAAAAATATCAACAAAAAAAATGAATGTTTAATTTAATAATGCTAACATCAAGTAATATAACTATTGATTCATACACGACAATTAAACTTATATGATATCTAATGTGAGCAAAAAGTGCTCGTTATGGAATTTTTTGGACTTCAAAAGTTTGGGCCGAATCTTTAGCAAACATGATAAAGGGAACCTACAAAGAGTATGTCAGTACTCCGATGATCAAATTAATAATTGATGATAAAATGATAAATTCCAAAAAGAATAAACTAGCAATGAATACTTATAAAATAGACGAATGAATTTGCTAAGAACAATGCTTTAGAGTTGATAGATGTACTTCTATTAAGATCACATTACCCTAAACTGGAGGGAAAGATTAAGCCCCGTTTGGTTGTGTTTTTATTTTCATTTTCAGTTTCCAACATTTAGAAATGGGTAGAAATGCTTTATTGGTTTTTGTGCGAAAATTGAGAATATATTTGGATTAGTTGTTTCCAAATGTAGGTATATAGGTGTGAGAATGTTGAATATAGGTATATGTATTTTTGATGTGACAGATGACCAAATTGATTGAATATGTGAAATTATAAAATAATCAAAGTGAGTCTTGCCATTTGAAATAATTTTAATTGATTTGAAACAAGAAAAGACATGCTGACAAGATAAGACAAGTATGACAAACCCATGTGACCTATAATTTCAAAAATTTGAAAATTAAAATAAGAATGTATTCTCAATGAAAATGGCTTGACCAAACAAAATCCCAACTACCCAAATAGTGAAAAGTGAAAAAAATCTCATTGAAAACACAACCAAATAGGCTTTTAGATTTTATAGTTTAAGCCCCAAGTGGATTAGGAGGCAGGATCTCGGGGGACTCAGTTTCAACGGTTGCTGAGGGTAAGTTTTCACAAAATCAGGGAGATTGGCAGAGATCACCAAGGAATGCTGACTGTGATGGGATAAGATTCCTGAGGGATAATACCTCGAGATTCTAAAGGGTTGTTAGGAATGTGAGCAACATCCAATGATTTGTCCTTATCATAGTCTACGTGGGTGCTTATTCACTCTCAGACCAAATGGTCTCTTACCATTAGGAGGAATGGCCAAATTGATTCCCAGTAGGACCAAGTGTCTCAGGCTAATGAGCATCGATCACGGCCCATCCATCAAATCATGGGGGGCTATTCCCTTTTGGGCCTTATGCACCTCTAGGCCCTCATACCAAATTTCTGCATGGATTGGGTCTTCAAATGGGTTAGGCCAAAGCTTGGACTGAATGCATTCTTTGTGTAACTTTCAATCGCCCCTATTTTGTGGCGGAGGGTGCTGAGTTACTCCTTAGATTAGCGAGCCTCTAAGTTATCCACCTTTCATCTTTCACAAGGGGAGTCCAAACTCGTTATGAACTTCCATTGAAAGCTACCTATAGAGTTTATGAGTATCAAAGAGACCCCATTTACCCCATTTTCTTGATAATATTCAGTTTTTCATATAATTGCATGCGATCTTTACGATGGTCTATTTTCTATATGATTTTTCGACTGATTTTACAGATTTGATCATGTGTTTCTTGATGAGCAGTCAATGGCCCCAGGAGTGGACACTTTAGCCCAGAGCATTGGGCTACCCGTTGAGGCTTCATTGTTCAATTTCCACTTGGATGTCATTTCATTGACAAGTTGGAGGTTGTCTGCAAGTGGTTGACGTTGCTATGTACCTAGGCATGCTAGTTCTATGCGGTTGTGGGATTGCTTCTTGCATAAAGGATAAGCTAGCAAACGGTCTTTCCGGAGATATAAGATGATGATTATGTGACTCGGTCCTTGCTTGATATGATTTTCAAAGACGTGTCTTTATTATTGCCATTTAATAAAATGTGTTTAACTAATTTGATAAAGTTTTTATAATGACTATTTTCTTCCACGTGCACTCATCCATGGCCTCACTAAACTTTTGTTTACGTATTTCGAATTTTCTTCTCCAAATACAGGTGATAACATGGACAAGTCAAGATCTAGCTGACCTAGAAAAGAGATGAAGGTTATTCCAAAAGAAGGCTGAATGATTAGCACTCATAGTTGTTCTGGTTATCGAGTTGAAATTTTGATGAGTATATTGTTATTATTGTTTTGCTTAGGTCGTGTCCAAGAGAATAGGGCCTAAAGTCAAGGTCTTACTTTTGGAGCTGTATAGTTTTTATATCTAGGATTTTTTCTGGGACGACTCCCTCCACCCTAGTATTTGGGCTTTTCATGCTATGTGGGTATCTTCTCCCATAAGTCCTCTAACAATCATGCGAATTAACCCTTTCCGCTGGTAATTGGGGTCCTTAGAGCGCCTGGGGATTGCGCCCATCCTTTCCTTTAGTATATTCGTGTTTTTGGTAGAGACGCGTACCCTGAGTCTTTTCTCAATACACACACTCCTATAGGTTTCCATTTTAAATGAGTCGCTCTATCTCATTCTTTAAATGCCGACATTCCTCTCTAGTATACTCAAAATCATTGTGGAAGCGATAATATTTGTCGGACTTGGGTTGGGTAGGTCCTTTTTTAGCCATTTGGGGTTATGTAAACAATTCTTTGCCTTCAACTGCACAACAACTGCATAAATAGAGGCATTCAAGAGTGTGTACATGGGCTATCCTCTTTAGAGTGACAGTTTCTTATCTTGAAACTCCAATTTTGGCTTTTCAGAAGACCTTTTCTTATTGGAATGTTTCTTCTTTTGCCCCATTCTTTACTCTTGTAGTCTTGCGTATCCTCTATATTGATATACTTGGCTCTCAGGCCAAGAGGCTGAAAACCTCGGGGTTGGCTTCCCTGCCAGGAACTTAAAGAAATCTCCATCCAGCAACAATTAGGAGAAGGCGTTGGCCTTGGCCTCTTGGGTAGCTGAAGGTACCTCTAGGGTAGCTATGCTGAAGAGGTGGAGGTAATATCTTAGGGATGCCCCATCCTTTTGGAGGACTTTAAAGAGCCTGAACTCCGTCTTTTGATATTTTTTGTTGCTAGCAAATTGATGTATAAACAAGGACCAAAATTTCTAAAAGTTCCCAATTGCCCCTGCAAGTAGTTGGTTGAACCATTGCAAGGCTACCCTGGCGAAAGTAGTAACGAATACTCGACACATGATTCCATCTGCGTAATGGTGTAAGAGAGTCGTGTTTTTGAATCGAGATAGGTGCTCCTAGGGATTCGTATACCATCATACTCCGCAATAGTTGGAGTCCGAGAATCTAGGGAAAGCTAATCCATCATAACCCCCTCAATGAAGGGGACGCCAAGTAGCTCCTCCATCGGGACTCCCATTACCTGGTTTCGTACATCTTGAAGTCGCTTCTACAAGCATTTCAGGCGGGTTATCCACTAAGGGGGAACCTTCTCTAGTGGGGCTGGCCCTACTTCCTAATGGGAGCCAACGGCCTTTGAGCACGGGGCACCTCTTGCTCACTTTGTGCCTCCACAGTTGCAGGAGCCACCACAGGCACTTGAGTTATAGCCATCAACTACGCTTGTACTATTGAAGCGATCATCTACTGTATAGTCTCCAATAGCCCTAGAGATAACTTTTTTGAAGAGGTGACAGACGAGGTGCTGTTACGCATGGAATCAGCTAGGGGCTTGATGAGTACCTGGAAGATCCCGCTTCCATGGGTCCACTTGGGGCCAAGGGGGTCCCCTCCCACCACCTAAAGAGTTTGAGCATTACCGGCTACCTCCACAACCTTTCACTTGTTCAAATTGTTGTTTGGGGTTTCCATTGATTATTCCGCCTTAGTTCGGTGTTCCCATGGCCAACGTTACTTGATGCGAGAAAAAAGTGTTCGTTAAGAAAATTATTGGACTTCAAATCTTTGGGTCAAATCTTTAGCAAACTTGATAAAGGGACCTATAAATAATGTTAGCACTTCGATGACTAATCAATAGTTGATGATAATAAAATAAATTACAAAGGGAATAAACTCAACATATGCTTAGGAAATAACAGAATGATTTTGCTTAGAAGAATGCTTGGACATGAGTTCATAGGTGTGTTTGTTTTAAGGTCACATTACCCTAAACAGGGGGGGGGGGGGGGGGAATTGGCTTTTATAGCTGCAGCGGATGAGGAGGCTGAATGCCAACGTACTCGGTTCAAGCGGTTGTTGAGGATAAATCCACACATAGGGGCTAATCCCTCTTGTGCCTTGCGCACCTCCAGGCCCTTGTACCAAATTTCTGCACAAATTGGGTCTTCAAATGGACCAGGCCAACGAGTGGCCGAACGCATTATTTATGTATCAAGTGCCCAACAACTTCTTAATTAATCATAGTCTTTTAGTTAATATTTTTTTAATGATGTAGGAATGATACAATTAGATAATACATCAATTAAAATGTTTGTCAAATTATTCGAATTATATAAAAATTTAAATATCCACTTTAAATATGTAACTTTTAAAATAAACTAAAATCTGTAAAGTTGAATTAAAATTATTATAACGAGGGTAAATAATAAAAAACAAAGCTGGATTATAAACAAAAAAAAATCAAAGCAGCTAGAAGCACCCTTTTGGCCTAAAAGTGCTTCTCTTAACAACTTTAGAAGTAGAAGTTGGCATTCCAAACACATTGAAAGTGCTTTATGACAGTCAGAAATTGAAAATTGTTTTTCTGATAGCTCTTGCAAACACTCACCAACAATAATTAAACGAGGGGCAAAATTAAAATTATATATATATATACATATATATCTATATATTTTGTTAGTATTAGTATTTTTCGTTCAAAACTTACGAAAGGGTGCCAAGTGTAAAGAAAATTTTTGGAGACTAGGTTTAATTTTAATTTTATTTTGGGAAAAAAATGTAATTTACATTTCTGATGGAAATTTAAATATAATTAACCCTAAGTATAAAAAGATATGGAGAAGGAAGATCTCCTTATTTAGAGCCTCTTGAAGATTTCCACTGATATGCAGTCAATATGTGCTTGAAGTGATGTAGGACATAATCCTGGAAATGACACAAGGAATATTGAATTTAGTTGCTGTAGATTCAACAGAGACCAATTAATTTTTTTCATATACTTTTTCCATATCAATATTCTTATTTTTATATTTTATCATTTATTTATTTATTTTTTTTGTCAATTATTATCTTAATTTTGCAAAATTTACACTTTTTTATATATGACTGTTTTCTTGTATTTTTTTTCTTTTTTTTTTTTGCGGAAAGAACATAGATGCAGTGACATGTCATCACAATAACTTTAAATATCAGATATGCACTACATGTGATATTTTTTCGTCAGAAAAATCATCTGAAAAATGGTTATTTATGAAAAAGTACAAATTTCGCAAACTTGCGACGATTAATTAAAACACTTAAATAAGAATTAGATGACAAAATATAAAAACGGATATAGTTCGAATGACAAAACAAAATTTTCTCTATTATATTAATGTCATCTCTCCAGTGCGAAAGCATTATGGAAAGGATAATTAAAGTAAGAGGTTATGGATCTTAATGGGTTAGCAAGGATGTTTCAGACAATCTTGTAAAAGATATTACATAAACTAAAGTTTTGTTTGATTCAACTGAGATGAAAAGGGAAGTAATTAAAAAGGCGAAGGGAAAAATACAAGTTTTTGTTCAAATTGTTTGGTATGTTAAGGGGAGTAAATCTCAAATATTTTTACTTGTTTGATACAAAGATAACAGATTGACAAGAAAAGACTATTTTTTATAATTTTAGTGAACAATCCTTCTCTCCATTTTGTATTAAAAATAAATAAGTTAATGTTATATAAATATAATTTTAGTATATATATAAAAAAGGAAAAAGTATTATTTTAGTCCGCTAAGTATGCCAAATTTTAATTTTAGTCCGATAACTATGTCCTTTTTTTTAGATCCAGTAACTTACGAAATTGCTGACTTTTAGTCCTCTGACAGATTTTCGGACAATTTTACCCTTATGCAACTTTGAAAGGCAGTTTTAGTCCATATGCACTCATAGGGGTAAAATTGTCCGAAAATCTGCCAGATGACTAAAAGTAAGCAATTTCGTAAGTTACTGGACCTAAACAAAAAATGGACATAATTATCGGACTACAATTAAAATTAGCCATACTTAACAAACTAAAATAATACTTTTTTCTCTATAAAAAATTATCACATGCCAATCTAACATGGTATGATATCATACTATGCATTTTATAGTTCTGTCCTTGAGAAAAGAGGAACCTATTGCTTGTTTGATCACTTAACTTAAATCAATATACAACCATTGAATGCTAAGATGGGGGAAGAAACATTAGAAAAAATTGAAAATGAATATCAGGATGTTTTCCAAAAACACCATCTAAGACTGTGTCCAAGACATCATATGAGATATGGTATGGCAAGTCTGCTTTCTGTAAATACCTTAGGGTGGGAGATAAATTGGATTCCAGATCTAGTTTGTAGAGGTTCACCGGATATCCAAAGGAACTCTGGGACAATTATTTTTATGATCCCTAAAAAGAAAAGGTGTTTGTTTCGAGAGATGCAGTGTTTCTGAAAAAGGATTTTTCATCGGATACCCAACGTGAGGAGTTGCTTCTTGAGGAGTCAAGTGAAGCAAGGCCTGAGGTAGCAATAGCATCATCCTTAGTACTTGTGGTTCCCAGAGAAGATATTCCAATTCTTCGGAAGTCGACTAGAGTATCTCAGCCGCTTGAGAGATATGGTTTACTGGTAACCGGTTAGTTGGATATAGATACCCTATAATATTTTTATTTATCTTCTTAGAAGATATTTTTTTAATAAAAAATATAATTATTTTATTTCTATCTTTTGTTTATTCTTTTTTTTTCATTTTTTTATATATATGACTATTTTGTCATGCTTTTTTTTTATATGCTTACATTCTTATTATTAATTTTGTTTAAGAGGTCGTATAGCAAAAAAATAGTGTTTAACATCAATAATAAGTAAAATATTGTTCTTAAATTAATGAATTTACAAATTCTTTAAATTATAAAATTTATATTTATCTATTCACATGTTATTGACTCGATTAGATGTTGGATTCATTTAAATTAATAATTTTTTCATGAGTGAAGTACAATAATATAAATGTGATTAAATTGGCATTTATAATTTAATATAATTGACAATGATTCATGCTATATTTGTGCTACAATCTACATCTATGCTATAATATAAAATAAGAGCACCCTCTTGGTATCTCGCTTAATTTTATTATGTTATTTTTTTAAAAAAATTAAATTAATTAATTATTTTTTAACTTCTCCATTTATCATGATTTTATGGTGGTTATTTTCATTCAAGTAATTGGTTTTCCTACATTATTTGTTATCTTTATTTGTCAATTTGTTTTATAAATCAAAATATTTATACTAATTTATTATCTTAATATATTATTAGGTACTTTTTAAAACTATAAAAATTAATGATATACAATTTATATAAATATTTTATTTGATTCATTTTTAATAGTTATATACATACATAGGATGTGCCACACTTGCTATTATATATATGTCGTCGTCCAGTTTATTTATCTTTAAAGATTGTTTGGCTTATTTATTTATTTGATAAATTTTATTCTTAACATTTCAATTTACATAGTTAGAATTAATGTATTAGAAATTATTTGTGTAAGTATGCTTTTTACTGAATAACTTTTAAATTTAGAAGAAAATTTGTATCTTACTTGAAATTCATATTGACATAATTTACAGTACAATCTTAATTTATTTTTTTAATGTAAATCTGATAAAGAGAATTTTAATTTTGATATCTTTCTTAGAAAATATAGAAAAATAATTTTTATGATAATACAAATTAAAATTAATAAATATGACACATTATAATAATGATAACAAATGATACCAAATTAAGTTCAAATAATTTTAATTGGTTCATAATTTTATAAAAATATCAAAAGAGGAAAATATATCCCATCTGAAATTCAAGTTGACATTTACAAATATCCTTTAAACTTATTACCATATCACATTGCCACCTCACGGAAAAGGCTGCCAACTAATTTCTTGTACCATATAGGATTAAAAAATCAAAATATATTCAATATGGCTAAAAATTGAACTTCCCAACCACTAGAGGATTTAATTTCATCATCTTCGTAAATTAAAAGACTAAATTAATAGAGATCAGATGATTAATTTCATCATCTTTATAAATTAAAGGACTAAATTAATAAATGACATATATTTACGGGATTAAAATTAATAGTGAGTAAAATTAGTATACTGAAAACAATAATTTTCCAAAACAAAAAAAATAATAAAAACAATAAATCAAAGTTTAAGTGAACAAGAACTCAAAACGAGCAGACTCGATTAAAAATCGCGTTCTGTATTACTTTGGATTCTTTCGCCTGTCCATTTCAGTTTTCCTTTCACTCACAATTTCACTTAGCAGAAGAAATCTCACGTTGTGTTTGGTAGATCATAGGGTCGCTGCTGCGATCGTATCTAAACTGAATCTCCAGCCACAATTCTCTAGACGAACTCACATACATGAAGGCCTCTACGATGTACTTCGAAATCGAATTACACAGCACGAGGTTACCATAAGGTCTGCTCTTCTCCATTGCTCAAACAGAGCAGAACCGGATGGTGGCCGTAGGAATGTTTCGTCAATGAAGGCTAGCTTCATTTTACAGACTAGAGCGACGTATACCGCTCTACTCCAAGTCAAATAGTTAGATCCAATCAGTGGTGTAGATGCCAACACAAAACTGGAATTGTCTGAAGGATGTAAATAGAGCACATCCCTCTCGTATTGTTCCTCCGCCGTTGGTGGCGCATCCCTCATGATCACCGCTTGTTAATGTGCCCTTAACAGGTGAATGAATGCACACACGGAGTATCAAGAGACCTTCAATATGAAAGCTCTGATACCATGTCAAGATTGTAGTTTAACGTGATGAACCAGAAATGCAATTGCACAAAGAAAATGAAGACAGCTAAGATTGTTTCCATTGCTTCAGAAATTGTTACAGAGGAAAACAAAAGTTACAGAGTATATATGGGAAGGAGGAAGAAACAGTTAAAAAATAACAAACCCCGCCAAGCGTAACTAATCTGCAACTGCCTCGTCAAAATGACGTGTCCCAATTATATGCCGAATAAGTGACTGTGCGGATGACTGTACAATAATTAACAAACTGCAACTAAGAAATAAAGAAAACTTGAAATACGAACACGCTTTCTCTAAGGCGTGACTATCCTTGGTCCAAGAGATCTGATGCTACACCAGCACCTTCAAAATTCTCATCAACCATGGCAGCACCAGCAGTAGTGGATGGAGAAGTTCCAATTCCCACATCTTCGTAAATTAAACGACTAAATTGATAAAGAGGAGAGGATTAATTTCATCATCTTTGTAAATTAAAGAACTAAATTAATAAATAACATATTTATAGGATTAAAATTAATAATGAGTAAAAGTAACAAATTGGAAATAATAATTTCCCAAAACAAAATAAAAATAATAAATCAAAATTTCAGTGAACAGGAATTCAAAACAATGAACTCAATCAAAAATCGCATTCCGTATTACTTTGGATTCTTCACGTGTCCATTTCAGTTCTCCTTTCACTGACAAGTAACAATTTCACTTGGCAGAAGAAAAGTCAAAGTAGGAATGGACAATGACTCTTCTCCTCAGCCACAACAATAATAGATGACAACATACACAATATTAATAATTGTTTTCCATAATATGAATAATTACAATTTAAGAATTATGATGTTGCCAGTTCTTTTCAACGTACCAATGTTCACATTTTGGGAAAATTACATATGCATCCTCCAAGATACATCTAATTACAAAAATATTTGTTGCTCGTCCCACGACTACAAATGTAACTGTTAATATTGTAGTCGTAATTACAAATCCATTTTCTATTCAATGACGAAATTTTACATAAACATCTCATAAAGTATATTGCACTAACAACTCTCTCAAGAGGTGTACCTGTAATTTTATAAAAAATAGAGAGAATGTCTGTAAAATTTGGCATAATCTAAAGGAGAGTGTCGGTGTAATTTACTTAAGTTTAAGTATAATCATAATTAATAAATATTTTTGTCATGTGGTTCTAATTGTAACCAGAATATTTATCACGATCTTTAACGATAAATCCTTTTGGTATCTCGCTTAATTTTAGTATGTTATTTTTTTACAAAAATTAAATTAATTAATTATTTCTTAACTTCTCTATTTATCATGTTTTTTCAGAACTACCTTATGGTGGTTATAGTAATTGGTTTTCCTACATTATTTATTATCTTTATTTGTCAATTTGTTTTATAAATCAAAATATTTATACTAATTTATTATCTTGATATATATTATTAGGTATTTTTTAAAACTATAAAAACTAATAATATACAATTTATATAAATATTTTATTTGATTCATTTTTAATAGTTATATACATAATAGCAAGTGTCGCATATATAGCATATGCGCACTTGATATTATGTATATGTCTTCGTCCAGTTTATTTATCTTTAAAGATTGTTCGGATTATTTATTTATTTGATAAATTTTATTCTTAACATTTCAATTTACACATTAGAATTAATGTATTAGAAATTATTTGTGCAAGTATGCTTTTTACTGAATAACTTTTAAATTTAGAAGAAAATTTGTATCTTACTTGAAATTTATATTGACATAATTTACAGTACCATCTTACTTTATTTTTTTGATGTAAATCTGATAAAGTGAATTTTAATTTAGATATCTTTCTTAGAAAATATAGAAAAATAATTTTTATGATAATATAAATGAAAATTAATAAATATGAGTCAGTACAATAATGATAACAAATGATACCAAATTAAGTTCAAATAATTTTAATTGGTTCATATTTTATAAAAATATCAAAAGAGGAAAATATATCCCATTTCAAATTGTAGTTGACATTTACAAATAGGAGTGTCAATGAGTCGAGCGAGTCGAGCTTGACCTTTTTTGGCGAGTTCGATTCTGAGTTTTTCGGCTCGAGCTCAAGTTGAATTTTTTTTATTTATTATTTTTTATTATTATTATTAGATTAAATCATGAGAATCACCAAATTTTTACATAAATTTATAAGTAATAAAATAGATTGTATAATGTATACTCTATTATAAATATACCAAAATATAGTATGAAATTTTAATTTATTGTTATAAATATAAACTATTGATTAGTTTAGTAGTAATATAATTAGTAAAATATATAAAAAATTCATACTGAACAATTTAAAATTATAGAAAAGTATCTATTATCTGAAATAATGCAATTGAAATACATAAAAATATTTTATAATTGAGATTAATATATGTTCACAATCTACAATAAATTTATATATTTATAAATGTTAGTGTTACATTTATGTAACTATTATCTTACATTGTTGAACAATATGAGTTAATTGGACCATCAAAATTCAAATCAAACAGTTAGATATGATCAAATTTACAGAAATATACATTTGATAAAGTTTTAGACTTAGTGGATATACAGATGTCTAGATATCATACAAGGAACATAAATATAATCATTCAAGTCAGTGTGTCGTTGAATCAGGCCATGTGATTTTAAATCAGACCGTCTGATATAATCTAATGGACATGGTCTTATATATATTTAAATTTGGTATGATTCGGGATTCTGAATTTAAGATATCATAAGTGTTGATTAAACTTTTTTATCTCATTATATATATAATAAAATAATAATAAAAATAATTAAAATTGTTCAACCATCACTGTTATTATCATTATCATTATTTTTAGATTAATTCATTGGAATCACTAAATTTCGACATAAAATTATAAGTAATAAAATAGATTGCATAATACATAATATGTATCTTGATATAAATATAATATCAGAAATAGATAAAAATATCATAAGTGAATTACTTGTCAATTTATAGAAATTATAACACAATATAAATATATATTAAAATATAACATAAAGTTTATATGTGCCATATTAAATAATAATTTTAATTATAAAAAATATTATAATTTACTAAGTTGTTAATTAAATTTATTTTTGTATAAAGATTAAATGTATAAATAAAAGTACCACATTTTATTATTATCCAAAATAAACTGTATGATATTGATTAATAATTATAATAAGATAAAGAAATTTTGATCAATAAATCAGCAGTAAAATATAATTATTGAGATTATTGTGATGCCTTTATGAAGGTATTAGATTATGAAAATGATAAGCACAAACATTCCTGGTTTATAAAGGTTTGTGCCAATGTTTATAACACTGATATCCCGCACTGGTTTATACACTGGTTCTACTATTTTGGTCCCACTCCAAATATTTTACCTGAGAAAATAAAATTCTTTTTTGATAAATGGGTGGATATTTCACCACAATTGATAAAGAAACAAGAAGCTAAACTGTTCATAGAGGGAATAGCCTCATGTTTCTTCTTCATTGAATTTTCAATACCTTGGATCTGGAAATGGACGCCAGAAATTGGTCAGACAGAGGCTGGAATTCCTTGCTTATACAGAATATCCCATATAAAATTTTGGGATAAAATGATGAAAACTGATCCTAATACAAAGGAAATATTTGGAAAAGAGACAATGGATCTCCTCCAGACGAAAATTAGCGTCTATGAAAATCAAAAAGAAGATATTGCTACCCCATCTCCTTTCGATCATATCTCAAGAAAATTCAAAATGAAGTCAGAATTTCTGACTAAGGAGCAGATGGTTGCTGCATATGTGGAAGAGATGAAAAAGGACCTTATGGCACATTTTGGGGAGGATAATAAATCCACCAAGTCAGATTCAACCATGGCATCCGAATTCATGCAAGATGCTCAAGATCCAAATGATGTGGAATTTGAGGATATTTTTGAAGCTATCAAGGAAACCTTGGTAGAAAAAATTCATAAGAAGGATATGGAAGAATCTTCCTCAAACCAGGCAAAAATTGGGAGAAAATCTGATTAAAGAAGGTATCAATGCATGATTATCAGTGTCAAATGACGCATTAATAAGCAATTAATAAGATGACGTAATCAATGACGTCAAAACAGACAAGAGGCCGGGAATCTCGGCTTTTCTACTATTCATTTTTGACTTTTAGTTCAATTATTATTGTAACTGTAGCACTTTTTCCAGAAAATCGGTCTTATACTGTGTAATACACGGTTTCTACTGTAGTTTGTAGGGCTAGACCCCTGTAGAATAGGATCCCTTGTATCCTATAAATACAGGTGTTTAGAGTGTTAAGTGCAGAACCTTGGAAGAAACCTCTCTTTTGTTTTCTCTCTTTCTCCTCTGCTCATGTGTTGAGCAATCTTTTCTCATTGTAAATCTATATATTAAAATAAAAGAAGTGTGCTACATAAGGACTACTGTAAGTTTTACTCGCTTTATTTTAATTATTTATTATCTTATTTTACTGTTCATGGATAGCCTTATAGGCTAACCGATTCATGTGTTGATTCCTAACTGTTAATTACACTAGCATGAATTTGGCATCATGAATAATTAGGACTCATCAAATTTATAGGTTAGATAATAATAACTGGCCTTGACATAAAAATTATGTTCTAAATATATGGCTCCTGGTAAGACCCCGGTCATAGCCGTGTTGAAGGCGTTTTTAGGGGCAGTTTGGAGTATTATATTTGGATATAAATTTTATGAAAGGTTGCCGGTTATTCATTATCTTGTAAAATTATCCTATCCCTGCCTGATGATCCTGGTAGTAATGGTATCAGAGCCATGGTAGTAGTAATTAATATGTTATGGATCAACACATGACTTTCTTCATGCATCACATGAACATACTTAATAAGAATTCTAATATTAAAAATATTAAAAATGAGGAATATGATATACCTCAGAATTTGGATTTATTAAATAGATGACAATTCCAAAAGTTGAACCGAGATTAATATATCAATTAGGAACTTTTGAAAAATTAGGATTAAAACAGGTAGTAAAAACTACTGAAGAATCTATCTCATTAGATAATGACGAAATGATAATAAGATTATTATCTGAAAAGGACATTAGTCATTACAGACAAACACATAAATTTCTACATATAGGACTTGTACAAATTGCATTTAAACCTTTGACTTTAGAAGGTTTACCAGAAAGCTTTATTGCAGCTTTAAGAGATGGTAGAAATTTAAATTGGAAACAATCCCTTATGGGCATAATACAATCTAGTCTGGCACACGGACCAGTATATTTTAATGTATATCCAAATTTACAATTATCTTTATCTGATATTAATATATTAGATGCCTTAACATTAAATGTTAAAACTCATGGTTATGATTATATGCCTGGAACAGAAGTAATATGTATCTGTTATAGAATATATTATAAGCCTTTATTTACATTAAATCCACAATGTAAAAGGATTGATAAGTCAAGAAATGAAACTATATTAATTGAGACTAATTTCAGTAATTCAAGTATTACTACAAGAAGACCTATTAAATGGGATGAAATAACTTTTCCAGAAAACTGGATAATTGAACAAGCTGTACCTAAAAGGCCACAAATACAAGATCATAATAAAATTATAGATATTCTTCAAAATAACGAAGGAACTGTAAATATCAAATTTGAAACAAATTCTAAATCATTACTATTTCAGAAATGTAACTCAATGAGATCTTACATATCACCTATAGATTATAGGGTAGAATCTCCTATGCCTTCTAGAGCCTCTACTTCTCAAATAAGAGAAACAGAAATATTTACTCCTGTTACAGAAAAATTATATATCAACATACAAAATATTGTAAGAGAAGCTAATAATCAAACTCAGGATAATAGTGAGTTAGAACCGACTATGCCAGAAATGGAGTTTAATATTTAATGGATTATAGCTCTATTATAGATTTTAGCCCTGGCTCTCCAGCCAGAAAAATTATTTCAGAAGAATTTAAAGACGCAGGTTATAGCCAATTCAGAGAATGGTTTTTTCAAAGCTTTGATAAGCAAGAAATGTTATATTTTCAAGATGAATTTTATAAGGTTTGCAAAGAAAAAAATGCTTTAATTCCTTTTGTGACATGGTTTATTGATACATATGTCAAAAACTATATTTCTGTTATAGAAAGAAATTATAGACTAGAATCAGGGAAAGTTTATCAAGGTCTTTACCCTCCACAACAATCTTTTCATATTGAAAAGAATGGAAAAATTCATAATTTTACAGCCTTTTCTAAATTAACAGAAACAGACACCCTTACAGTAACTTGTAAGCATATTAATAATATGTTTGAACAAAAAAATTATACGAATTTATTCCTTAATATTTTAAGAGAACAAATACAATCAATTCATAATAAAATTGAAATGATTATTAAAGCTATAAATAATATACAACCGGTCATAATAGAAACAAAATCTGAGGAAAAAGAAGCATCTCCTAGCTTTCAGCCTCCTCCAGTTATATCTGATTTCAAAATAAGGCCAATACATGAATTAGAAAAAATGCTTGAAGAAAAATTCAGTAAATTAAGTATAAAAACTCTTGATAAGGAGTTACAGTATGAATTGATAGAAAATAACAACCATAAACAAGTTTTTAAAAACCAAATCAATAAAATTACTAACAAATGGGCTGATAAACCTATTCAAAGTAAATTCTATTATAATAGGCCAACACCTATGGATGTTTTACATGAAGAATATACTGATACAATAGATATTAGTTATTCAGGTAATAAGATTTATGAATGGAACATAGATGGATATTCTAATAAACAGATTTATAACACAGTACATAGAATGCTTATGTATTCCACTATTTGCAAAAATAGTAATAATTCAGATAAAACTATTGCAGCAATGATTGTTGCTGGATTTACTGGACAACTTAAAGGATGGTGGGATAATTATCTATCTCAACAAGATAAAGATAGTATTATCAATACTGTTAAACAAGAAAATAATAATTTAGTTGAAAATGCAGTTTATACACTTGCTGTTAATATTATTGAACACTTTACAGGAAGATTTAGTGATAATAGTGATACTATTAGAACTTTACTACAAAATCTAAGGTGTAAAACACTTTCAGACTTCAGATGGTATAAAGATACTTTCTTAAGTACAGTAATGGAATTACCAGAATGTAATAATATACACTGGAAATCAAAATTTATTGATGGTCTACCTAGTCTATTTGCTGAAAGGATTAGGAAAAAATTAAGAAAAGACCAGATTAATATTCCATATGAAAGTTATACTTACGGATCTCTAATAGATACTTGTATACAAGAAGGATTAGCTTTGTGTAATGAAATAAAGCTTAGTCAACAAATTAAAAAACAAAACCTTGATGAAAGGAAACAATTAGGACAATTTTGTCAACAATTTGGTTTAGAAAATCCTACTACTAGTAAGGACCATAAAATTAATAAGCCTTATAAATCAAAACATAGAAAATATTCTCAAAAGTATATAGAGAAAAAGAATAAAAGAAAAGAAGAAAAATCTCAAAGAAAACCGAAATATTCGAAATATAAAAATAGATATTGTAAGATTTGCAAGAAATTAGGTCATACTGCAAAATACTGTTGGACTAAAAAGAAGATTAATAATCTTGAAATATCAGATGATATAAAAAATATAATAATACAAACTTTACAAGAATCAGAATCTGAAAATACAGAAACAGAAATAATAAGTACATCTGAATCAGAAGAAAAAGAAATATTAAATGTGTTAGAAAATGAAAATATTTCAGAATCAAGTTCAGAATGTGAACCTTGTAGCCTAGGACTAGCTTGTCCTAAAGAACTAAATAATATTAATAATAAAAATGATATTGAAAAATCGGAATTGTATAAAATACTCTCCCAATTCTCAGAAATGAATATTAACGTTCTTACTTCAAATCATGCTTTTGAATTATTGAAAGCGATTAAAGATCCGAAATTAAGAATGCAAATTATTGATGAGATTAATACTGAATCCAGTACTTCTACTTCTTATAATACAGAAGAAGACTTAAATGGAACAATTATAAACCCAAAGAGATCATACAATATGAATGAGGTAATGAACCAACTTAGAAGTAAATATCAATATAAAAAAGATAATATATCTCTTCAAAATTTATATAAAGAAATAAATAATCTAAAAGAAGAAATTAAAATATTGAAAGATAAAAATACTATTCAAGAATCTAGAATTTCTGACTTAGAGAATATTTCTAGATTAGAAAGTAAATCTCAGAATGATAATAAACTAAAAATAGATGAGCATAGTATTTTCTCTGAAAATTTTTTATCAACCATAGAAATGGTTATATCCCAAAAATGGTATATAAAAATATCTCTTTTGATTGATAATCATTATACAAAATCATTTACAGCTCTTGTTGATAGTGGTGCTGATTTGAATGTTATTCAGGAAGGATTAATACCAACTAGATATTTTCATAAAACTAGTCATACTTTATGGCATGCTGGAGGTGATAAACTCCAAATACAGTATAAAATTCCTAAAGCTTTTGTCTGCATTGATAATAAATGTATTTCTCAAAGTTTTATTCTTGCTAAGAATATAACTAACCAAGTAATACTTGGGACTCCATTCTTACATAACATTTATCCGATAAAAAAGATTGATAGTAAAGGAATTATAGGAACTTTCCAGAATGATGATATATTTCTTGAATTTATTGTTGAACCATTTAGTAAAATGTTGCATAATATTTATGATAATATTAAAGCAAAACAGAATCAAATTAATTTCTTAAAACAAGAAATAAACATTATAACAATCGAAGAGCAGTTGAAGAATCCTAAATTACAGGATAAAATTAGTTTATTAAAAAATCAATTTTCTTTAGAAATTTGCAATGAACATCCTAATGCTTTTTGGGATAGAAAGAAACATATAGTTTCTTTACCTTATGAAGATTCTTTTGATGAAAAGAATATACCTACTAAGGCGAGACCTTGTCAAATGAATTCTGAATACTTAGAATTATGTAAAAAAGAAATTGAATCCCTTTTACAAAAAGGATTAATAAGTCCTTCTCAATCTGCATGGTCATGTACTGCTTTTTATGTTAATAAACATTCTGAAATTGAAAGAGGTATTCCAAGATTAGTTATAAATTATAAACCACTTAATAAGGCATTAAAATGGATTAGGCATCCTATTCCTAATAAAAAAGATCTACTTGATAGACTTTATGATAGTTTAGTATTTTCTAAATTTGACTTAAAATCAGGATATTGGCAAATACAAATTAATAAATCTGATAGATATAAAACTGCATTTAATGTTCCTATTGGACATTATGAATGGAATGTTATGCCATTTGGTTTGAAAAATGCTCCTTCTGAATTCCAGAAGATTATGAATGATATTTTTACTCCTTATAGCACTTTTATAATAGTATATATTGATGATATATTAGTCTATTCAAAAACAGTTGAAATGCATTTTAAACATTTAAATATATTTAAACGTCTAATTATACAAAATGGTTTGGTAATCTCTAAGTCAAAGATTGAATTATTCCAGACAAGAATAAGATTTCTAGGTCATATCATTGAAAAAGGAAGCATTATTCCTATTAATAGAAGTATTGACTTTGCAGATAAATTTCCAAATGAAATAACTGATAAAACTCAATTACAAAGATTTTTAGGAAGTCTAAATTATATTGCTCCTTATTATAAAAATTTAATAGAAGATACGGCTATCTTATATGATAGACTGAAAAAGAATCCTAAACCATGGACAATTGCTCATACAGAAGCTGTTAAAAGAATAAAATCTAAAGTTAAAACACTTACTTGTTTAATGTTAAGTAATCCAGATTGGAAAAAGATCATAGAAACTGATGCATCTGATATAGGGTTTGGAGGAATATTAATACAGATAAATCCTGAAACAAAACAAGTATATCTTGTTAGATTCTACTCAGGAAAATGGAATGATTCTCAGAAAAATTATGCAACTATAGCAAAAGAGATTCTAGCTATAGTCAAATGTGTTTTGAAATTTCAAGATGATTTATATAATCAAAAATTTGTGATTATGACAGACTGCAAAGCAGCCAAATTCATGTTTCAAAAAGATTTTAAACATGATGTTTCTAAACAAATGTTTGCAAGATGGCAAGCTCAATTAGCCCCATTTGATTTTGAAATATTTTATAAAAAAGGAGAAGATAATAGTCTTCCAGATTTCTTAACTCGGGAATATTTTAACAAATGACAGGCATGAACTCCCGAGGTCGGGGAGCTTCCTCTTATAGAGGAAGAGGTGGTCGAGGCAAAATACCTGAGATTATATCTCAGAATGGAAAACAAAAGCTCATAGCTATGGATTTATCACAAGATCCTGAATACCAGGCATTCTTGGAATATAAGAAAGGTCAGCAATCTCAAACTGAAGGGAATGATAGTCCCTCGTATGCCAAAATAATTGGTGATGAAGAATCTGAATCCAATAATATTGAATTTTCAAAAACCCAATATAAAGAAATTATATTTCTTTTGGAAGAAAAAGATTTGAAATGGAAAAATGATCCATGAGTTTTAATGCAGAGGTATTTGGATAATTCATCCTTACCAGCAAGGACTTATAAGTCCAGATATTTTTATGAACAAATACTTGTTCAAAATGGCTCATGTGAAATATCACATTTTACGAGCACAAATAAAGAAATTTATAATTTCAGCAAAATGATTATCAAAAAGGTTATACCTTTAGAAGATTGGGGAATTTCTCCTATGAAAGATAAAGAAATTTTGATCAATAAATCAGCAGTAAAATATAATTACTGGGATTATTGTGATGCCTTTATGAAGGTATTAGATTATGAAAATGATAAGCACAAACATTCCTGGTTTATAAAGGTTTGTGCCAATGTTTATAACACTGATATCCCGCACTGGTTTATACACTGGTTCTACTATTTTGGTCCCACTCCAAATATTTTACCTGAGAAAATAAAATTCTTTTTTGATAAATGGGTGGATATTTCATCACAATTGATAAAGAAACAAGAAGCTAAACTGTTCATAGAGGGAATAGCCTCATGTTTCTTCTTCATTGAATTTTCAATACCTTGGATCTGGAAATGGACGCCAGAAATTGGTCAGACAGAGGCTGGAATTCCTTGCTTATACAGAATATCCCATATAAAATTTTGGGATAAAATGATGAAAACTGATCCTAATACAAAGGAAATATTTGGAAAAGAGACAATGGATCTCCTCCAGACGAAAATTAGCGTCTATGAAAATCAAAAAGAAGATATTGCTACCCCATCTCCTTTCGATCATATCTCAAGAAAATTCAAAATGAAGTCAGAATTTCTGACTAAGGAGCAGATGGTTGCTGCATATGTGGAAGAGATGAAAAAGGACCTTATGGCACATTTTGGGAGGATAATAAATCCACCAAGTCAGATTCAACCATGGCATCCGAATTCATGCAAGATGCTCAAGATCCAAATGATGTGGAATTTGAGGATATTTTTGAAGCTATCAAGGAAACCTTGGTAGAAAAAATTCATAAGAAGGATATGGAAGAATCTTCCTCAAACCAGGCAAAAACTGGGAGAAAATCTGATTAAAGAAGGTATCAATGCATGATTATCAGTGTCAAATGACGCATTAATAAGCAATTAATAAGATGACGTAATCAATGACGTCAAAACAGACAAGAGGCCGGGAATCTCGGCTTTTCTACTATTCATTTTTGACTTTTAGTTTAATTATTATTGTAACTGTAGCACTTTTTCTAGAAAATCGGTCTTATACTGTGTAATACACGGTTTCTACTGTAGTTTGTAGGGCTAGACCCCTGTAGAATAGGATCCCTTGTATCCTATAAATACAGGTGTTTAGAGTGTTAAGTGCAGAACCTTGGAAGAAACCTCTCTTTTGTTTTCTCTCTTTCTCCTCTGCTCATGTGTTGAGCAATCTTTTCTCATTGTAAATCTATATATTAAAATAAAAGAAGTGTGCTACATAAGGACTACTGTAAGTTTACTCGCTTTATTTTAATTATTTATTATCTTATTTTACTGTTCATGGATAGCCTTATAGGCTAACCGATTCATGTGTTGATTCCTAACTGTTAATTACACTAGCATGAATTTGGCATCATGAATAATTAGGACTCATCAAATTTATAGGTTAGATAATAATAACTGGCCTTGACATAAAAATTATGTTCTAAATATATGGCTCCTGGTAAGACCCCGGTCATAGCCGTGTTGAAGGCGTTTTTAGGGGCAGTTTGGAGTATTATATTTGGATATAAATTTTATGAAAGGTTGCCGGTTATTCATTATCTTGTAAAATTATCCTATCCCTGCCTGATGATCCTGGTAGTAATTAACAGTTAGGAATCAACACATGAATCGGTTAGCCTATAAGGCTATCCATGAACAATAAAATAAGATAATAAATAAAATACAGAAATTAAAATAAAGCGAGTAAAACTTACAGTAGTCCTTATGTAGCACACTTCTTTTATTTTAATATATAGATTTACAATGAGAAAAGATTGCTCAACACATGAGCAGAGGAGAAAGAGAGAAAACAAAAGAGAGGTTTCTTCCAAGGTTCTGCACTTAACACTCTAAACACCTGTATTTATAGGATACAAGGGATCCTATTCTACAGGGGTCTAGCCCTACAAACTACAGTAGAAACCGTGTATTACACAGTATAAGACCGATATTTCTGGAAAAAGTGCTACAGTTACAATAATAATTGAACTAAAAGTAAAAAATGAATAATAGAAAAGCCGAGATTCCCGGCCTCTTGTCTGTTTTGACGTCATTGATTACGTCATCTTATTAATTGCTTATTAATGCGTCATTTGACACTGATAATCATGCATTGATACCTTCTTTAATCAGATTTTCTCCCAGTTTCTGCCTGGTTTGAGGAAGATTCTTCCATATCCTTCTTATGAATTTTTTCTACCAAGGTTTCCTTGATAGCTTCAAAATTATCCTCAAATTCCACATTATTTGGATCTTGAGCATCTTGCATGAATTCGGATGCCATGGTTGAATCTGACTTGGTGGATTTATTATCCTCCCCAAAATGTGCCATAAGGTCCTTTTTCATCTCTTCCACATATGCAGCAACCATCTGCTCCTTAGTCAGAAATTCTGACTTCATTTTGAATTTCCTTGAGATATGATCGAAAGGAGATGGGGTAGCAATATCTTCTTTTTGATTTTCATAGACGCTAATTTTCGTCTGGAGGAGATCCATTGTCTCTTTTCCAAATATTTCCTTTGTATTAGGATCAGTTTTCATCATTTTATCCCAAAATTTTATATGGGATATTCTGTATAAGCAAGGAATTCCAGCCTCTGTCTGACCAATTTCTGGCGTCCATTTCCAGATCCAAGGTATTGAAAATTCAATGAAGAAGAAACATGAGGCTATTCCCTCTATGAACAGTTTAGCTTCTTGTTTCTTTATCAATTGTGGTGAAATATCCACCCATTTATCAAAAAAGAATTTTATTTTCTCAGGTAAAATATTTGGAGTGGGACCAAAATAGTAGAACCAGTGTATAAACCAGTGCGGGATATCAGTGTTATAAACATTGGCACAAACCTTTATAAACCAGGAATGTTTGTGCTTATCATTTTCATAATCTAATACCTTCATAAAGGCATCACAATAATCCCAGTAATTATATTTTACTGCTGATTTATTGATCAAAATTTCTTTATCTTTCATAGGAGAAATTCCCCAGTCTTCTAAAGGTATAACCTTTTTGATAATCATTTTGCTGAAATTATAAATTTCTTTATTTGTGCTCGTAAAATGTGATATTTCACATGAGCCATTTTGAACAAGTATTTGTTCAAAAAAATATCTGGACTTATAAGTCCTTGCTGGTAAGGATGAATTATCCAAATACCTCTGCATTAAAACCCATGGATCATTTTTCCATTTCAAATCTTTTTCTTCCAAAAGAAATATAATTTCTTTATGTTGGGTTTTTGAAAATCCAATATTATTGGATTCAGATTCTTCATCACCAATTATTTTGGCATACGAGGGACTATCATTCCCTTCAGTTTGAGATTGCTGACCTTTCTTATATTCCAAGAATGCCTGGTATTCAGGATCTTGTGATAAATCCATAGCTATGAGCTTTTGTTTTCCATTATGAGATATAATCTCAGGTATTTTGCCTCGACTACCTCTTCCTCTATAAGAGGAAGCTCCCCGACCTCGGGAGTTCATGCCTGTCATTTGTTAAAATATTCCCGAGTTAAGAAATCTGGAAGACTATTATCTTCTCCTTTTTTATAAAATATTTCAAAATCAAATGGGGCTAATTGAGCTTGCCATCTTGCAAACATTTGTTTAGAAACATCATGTTTAAAATCTTTTTGAAACATGAATTTGGTTGCTTTGCAGTCTGTCATAATCACAAATTTTTGATTATATAAATCATCTTGAAATTTCAAAACACATTTGACTATAGCTAGAATCTCTTTTGCTATAGTTGCATAATTTTTCTGAGAATCATTCCATTTTCCTGAGTGGAATCTAACAAGATATACTTGTTTTGTTTCAGGATTTATCTGGGTTAATATTCCTCCAAACCCTATATCAGATGCATCAGTTTCTATGATCTTTTTCCAATCTGGATTACTTAACATTAAACAAGGAAGTGTTTTAACTTTAGATTTTATTCTTTTAACAGCTTCTGTATGAGCAATTGTCCATGGTTTAGGATTCTTTTTCAGTCTATCATATAAGATAGCCGTATCTTCTATTAAATTTTTATAATAAGGAGCAATATAATTTAGACTTCCTAAAAATCTTTGTAATTGAGTTTTATCAGTTATTTCATTTGGAAATTTATCTGCAAAGTCAATACTTCTATTAATAGGAATAATGCTTCCTTTTTCAATGATATGACCTAGAAATCTTATTCTTGTCTGGAATAATTCCATCTTTGACTTAGAGATTACCAAACCATTTTGTATAATTAGACGTTTAAATATATTTAAATGTTTAAAATGCATTTCAATTGTTTTTTAATAGACTAATATATCATCAATATATACTATTATAAAAGTACTATAAGGAGTAAAAATATCATTCATAATCTTCTGGAATTCAGAAGGAGCATTTTTCAAACCAAATGGCATAACATTCCATTCATAATGTCCAATAGGAACATTAAATGCAGTTTTATATCTATCAGATTTATTAATTTGTATTTGCCAATATCCTGATTTTAAGTCAAATTTAGAAAATACTAAACTATCATAAAGTCTATCAAGTAGATCTTTTTTATTAGGAATAGGATGCCTAATCCATTTTAATGCCTTATTAAGTGGTTTATAATTTATAACTAATCTTGGAATACCTCTTTCAATTTCAGAATGTTTATTAACATAAAAAGCAGTACATGACCATGCAGATTGAGAAGGACTTATTAATCCTTTTTGTAAAAGGGATTCAATTTCTTTTTTGCATAATTCTAAGTATTCAGAATTCATTTGACAAGGTCTCGCCTTAGTAGGTATATTCTTTTCATCAAAAGAATCTTCATAAGGTAAAGAAACTATATGTTTCTTTCTATCCCAAAAAGCATTAGGATGTTCATTGCAAATTTCTAAAGAAAATTGATTTTTTAATAAACTAATTTTATCCTGTAATTTAGGATTCTTCAACTGCTCTTCGATTGTTATAATGTTTATTTCTTGTTTTAAGAAATTAATTTGATTCTGTTTTGCTTTAATATTATCATAAATATTATGCAACATTTTACTAAATGGTTCAACAATAAATTCAAGAAATATATCATCATTCTGGAAAGTTCCTATAATTCCTTTACTATCAATCTTTTTTATCGGATAAATGTTATGTAAGAATGGAGTCCCAAGTATTACTTGGTTAGTTATATTCTTAGCAAGAATAAAACTTTGAGAAATACATTTATTATCAATGCAGACAAAAGCTTTAGGAATTTTATACTGTATTTGGAGTTTATCACCTCCAGCATGCCATAAAGTATGACTAGTTTTATGAAAATATCTAGTTGGTATTAATCCTTCCTGAATAACATTCAAATCAGCACCACTATCAACAAGAGCTGTAAATGATTTTGTATAATGATTATCAATCAAAAGAGATATTTTTATATACCATTTTTGGGATATAACCATTTCTATGGTTGATAAAAAATTTTCAGAGAAAATACTATGCTCATCTATTTTTAGTTTATTATCATTCTGAGATTTACTTTCTAATCTAGAAATATTCTCTAAGTCAGAAATTCTAGATTCTTGAATAGTATTTTTATCTTTCAATATTTTAATTTCTTCTTTTAGATTATTTATTTCTTTATATAAATTTTGAAGAGATATATTATCTTTTTTATATTGATATTTACTTCTAAGTTGGTTCATTACCTCATTCATATTGTATGATCTCTTTGGGTTTATAATTGTTCCATTTAAGTCTTCTTCTGTATTATAAGAAGTAGAAGTACTGGATTCAGTATTAATCTCATCAATAATTTGCATTCTTAATTTCGGATCTTTAATCGCTTTCAATAATTCAAAAGCATGATTTGAAGTAAGAACGTTAATATTCATTTCTGAGAATTGGGAGAGTATTTTATACAATTCCGATTTTTCAATATCATTTTTATTATTAATATTATTTAGTTCTTTAGGACAAGCTAGTCCTAGGCTACAAGGTTCACATTCTGAACTTGATTCTGAAATATTTTCATTTTCTAACACATTTAATATTTCTTTTTCTTCTGATTCAGATGTACTTATTATTTCTGTTTCTGTATTTTCAGATTCTGATTCTTGTAAAGTTTGTATTATTATATTTTTTATATCATCTGATATTTCAAGATTATTAATCTTCTTTTTAGTCCAACAGTATTTTGCAGTATGACCTAATTTCTTGCAAATCTTACAATATCTATTTTTATATTTCGAATATTTCGGTTTTCTTTGAGATTTTTCTTCTTTTCTTTTATTCTTTTTCTCTATATACTTTTGAGAATATTTTCTATGTTTTGATTTATAAGGCTTATTAATTTTATGGTCCTTACTAGTAGTAGGATTTTCTAAACCAAATTGTTGACAAAATTGTCCTAATTGTTTCCTTTCATCAAGGTTTTGTTTTTTAATTTGTTGACTAAGCTTTATTTCATTACACAAAGCTAATCCTTCTTGTATACAAGTATCTATTAGAGATCCGTAAGTATAACTTTCATATGGAATATTAATCTGGTCTTTTCTTAATTTTTTCCTAATCCTTTCAGCAAATAGACTAGGTAGACCATCAATAAATTTTGATTTCCAGTGTATATTATTACATTCTGGTAATTCCATTACTGTACTTAAGAAAGTATCTTTATACCATCTGAAGTCTGAAAGTGTTTTACACCTTAGATTTTGTAGTAAAGTTCTAATAGTATCACTATTATCACTAAATCTTCCTGTAAAGTGTTCAATAATATTAACAGCAAGTGTATAAACTGCATTTTCAACTAAATTATTATTTTCTTGTTTAACAGTATTGATAATACTATCTTTATCTTGTTGAGATAGATAATTATCCCACCATCCTTTAAGCTCGAGATGGCTCGCGAGTCGGTTCGACTCGTTTGCTAGCCTTATTTAATTACAAATATCCTTTAAATTTATTTTTCTGGTGTATTCGGAATAAAAGAGCATTTTTTTAGTTTAGGTTTTCTCCAAAAAATAAAGAAATATTTTTTTTGATAATATAAAATTAAAATTAATAATATGACTTAAATAATTTCAAGCAAAAAATCTGTCACCGTACAACTGCAAATGTACCATGTCACATTGCCACCTCACAAGTAATTTCTTGTACCATATAGGATTAAAAATTTAAAATATATCCAATATTTCCCAACCAGCAGAGGGTTTAATTTCATCATGTTCGTAAATTAAAAGACTAAATTGATAAAGAGGAGAGGATTAATTTCATCATCTTTGTAAATTAAAGAGCTAAATTAATAAATAACATATTTATAGAATTAAAATTAATAATGAGTAAAATTAACAAACTGGAAATAATAATTTCCCAAAACAAAATAAAAATAATAAATCAAAGCTTCAGTGAACAGGAATTCAAAATGGGGAACTCAATAAAAAATCACATTCTGTATTACTTTGGATTCTTCACGTGTCCATTTCAGTGCTCATTTCACTAACAAGTAACAATTTCACTTGGCAGAAGAAAAGTACTTTCACTAACAATTTCACTTGGCAGAAGAAAAGTACTTTCACTAACAAGTAATAATTTCACTTGGCAGAAGAAAAGTACTTTTACTAACAAGTAACAATTGCACTTGGCAGAAGAAAAGTACTTTCACAAACAAGTAACAATTGCACTTGGCAGAAGAAAAGTCCTTTCACTAACAAGTAACAATTTCACTTGGGAGAAGAAAAGTACTTTCACTAACAAGTAACAATTTCACTTGTCAGAAGAAAAATCCTTTCACAAACAAGTAACAATTGCACTTGGCAGAAGAAAAGTCCTTTCACTAATAAGTAACAATTTCACTTGGCAGAAGAAAAGTACTTTCACTAACAAGTAACAATTTCACTTGGCAGAAGAAAAGTACTTTCACTAACAAGTTACAATTTCACTTGGCAGAAAAAAAATTCTTTCACTAACAAGTAACAATTTCACTTGGCAGAAGAAAAAGTCAAAGTAGGAATGGACAATGACTCTTTTCCTCACCACAACAATAATAGAGGACAACATACACAATATTAATAATTGTTTTCCATATTATGAATAACTATAATTTAAGAATTATGATGTTGCCAGTTATATTCATTGTAGCAGTGTTCACATTTTGGGAAAATTACATATGCATCCTCCAAGATACATTTAATTGCACAAATATTTGTCGCTCGTCGCAGGACTACAAAATGTAACTGTTAATATCGTACTCGTAATTACAAATACACTTTCTATTCAATGACAAAATTTTACATAAACATCTCCCTCAAGAGGTGTACCTGTAATTTTATAAAAAATAAAGAAAATGCCTGTGAAATTTGGCATAATCTAAAGGAGAGTGTCGGTGTAATTTACTTAAGTTCAAGTATAATTGTAATTAATAAATATTTTTGTCATGTGGTCCTAATTGTAACCAAAATATTTATCACGATCTTTAACTATAAGTCACCATGTGTAGTATCTACAAGACCATATCAAAGAACCATTTCTTAATTTATAGAAACTCAAAATTAATACATATAATATGATATTATTTTCATTTATTATATAGGTTTGAATCTATATATATACATATATATATTAAACGGGATATAAATACAATAGATTTGAAATAAAAGGAAAGGAAAACATCATAATCTAATTAATAACGTACCATGTCTTACGTCTAATTATGGTAGGGTATACAAAATCTTCTCGAATTAAATAAGGATTTCTTTCAATTATTGACTCTGTTTTCATGGTTGACTCCCATTACAAACTATAGATCAGACAAAATATGTGGCAAGATAGTGAGGTTTATAAAAATAAAATATTAAAGTTGTAATGCTTAATTTATATTGATTGATGTATTTTTGGATAAAGGTAAATTGAGGTGTGAGTGCAAAGATCGGGTGTTATGATGGAAGTGATGGGGAATGAAGATAAGTACACCAAAGAAGGGACGTTGGACTTCCACAACAATCCCGCAAACAAGAACACAAATGAATCATATAAACATAATTAAGTTGATAGTATATATTTGTGCTATAACACAAATGTAGATTGTGTAGATGTAGATGTAGATGTAGTATATATTATCGTCAGTTATATTAAATTATAAATATCAACTTAATTATGTTTATATGATTATCACTTCAACCAAGAAAATTATTAATTTAAATGAATCCAACGTTTAATCGAATCAATAACATTTGAATAGATAAATGTAAGTTTTATGATTTAACGAATTTGTAAATTTATTAATTTAAGAATAATATTTTATTTATAATTAATTATTAAACACTATAGTTTTTATTATAGGACCTCTGAAACAAAATCAATAATAAGTGTGTATGTACATAAAAAAACAAAATAAAATAAAACATGATGAAATAGTCATAAATATAATAAAGTGAAAAAAGGATAAAAAGAATAACTCAAAGGATAGGAAAAAAATAATTATATTTTTTTTAATTAAAGAGAACTTTTCAAGAAGATAGATAAAAATATTATAGGGTATCTATCAATTGATATCAGGACAAAATTTAGTTTTAAAAGTTGTGAAATATTTTTATATAAAATTACTTCAATTATATAAACTAATTGATGTAAAATTTGAAAGAAATTGTAAATATTTAAAAATAAAAAGTAATTTATAGTAAAAAAAGTTAAGAATTTAACATAAATGGATGGACTAAACAAAAAAGAATTAATGATGAGAAGAAATAATTAATGAAAGTTAATGTAATTAACTGTTAACTATATTTATAGATAAATGTAAATGACAAATTAGATCAAAACTAACTTGTCCACGTATGTAGAAAAGAGATTAAACATTGAATGATTTTATTTTAAATAAAATAATATAATTACAAGAAAGATTTGAACCCACTTAAAGATTTCGAATTACTACCATTAAAACTACTGATATAAGTTGTTAACAATATATAAGAAATTTTACATAAACTATAGAATATAAAATCTAACAAATATTTTTAAAGAAATACGTTTTTTATAAGCTTTACATTTTTTAGGCCATTTACTGTTTATAAAAATACAAACTATAGAAGAGTTAATATTTAGGGATGGCAATGGGACGAGTATGAAATGGATTTGGGTAGATTCAGGACCCACCCCGTCAACTACAAAATAGACCCGTCCTGGACTTGGGCGGGTCTTAAATCTTTAGGCCCACGACCCGCCCTGAGAATCATATTTAGACCCAAAACCCCCCCATTAGGGGGCCGTTTCGGGTTAAATTGTTATCCCTAGTTTCAATCCATAAATGGACCTAATGGAGACGTCAAACATTATGCTCTTCTCCTATGGATATGAAACCCACCGGCTGATCCATATACATTTGTTCCTCAATGAAACAGTTAAGGAACGCTATTTTCACATACATCTGCCATATCTCATAGTCATAATATGGAGATATGGAAAGTAAAATTCGAATAGACTTGGCCATTACTATAGGTGAAAAAGTTTCCTCAAAGTCCACACGAGGCCTCTTAGTATAACCCTTCGCCACTAGCCTGGCCTTGAAGGTAGTCACCTCCCCATCAGCTCCAAGTTTTCACATGTAAACCCATTTACACTCAATGGGCTTGAAGCTCTTAAGCGGTTCTATCAAGGTCCATCCTTTATTGGAAATGATGGAGTCTATCTCGGATATCATGGCCTCAAGCCACTTTCTAGAATTAATGTCAGACATTGCTTCTTTGCAAATTTTTGGATCATTATCCAATTAACCAGTCACCAGTAAACCATATCTCTCCAGCGGCTGAGATACTCTAGTCGACTTTCAAAGAATTGGAGTATCTTCTTTGGGAACCACAAGTACAGAAGATGACGCTACTGCTACCTCAGGCCTTGCTTCACTTGACTCCTCAAGAAGCAACTCCTCACGTTGGGTATTCAATAATATTTTTTTTTTTCAGGAACACTGCATTTCTCAAAACAAACACCTTTTGTTTTGAGGGATCATAAAAATAATTGTCCTGTAGTTTCCTTTGGATATCCGATGAACCTCTACAGACTAGATCTCGAATCCAATTTGTCTCCTATTAGTCTCTTAACATACGCGGGACATTCTCATATCCTAAGGTATTTATAGGAAGCAGGCTTGTCATACCATATCTCATATGGTATCTTGGTCACAATCTTAGATGGTGCCATTTTCAATAACTTGGCACTCGTTTCAAGTGCGTAACCCCAAAAGGATAGATACAACTCAATGAAGCTCATCATATTGGTTTCTCCTTATAGAAACGCCGTTCAACTATGGTGTTCTAATAGGAGTCCAATGAGAGAGAATCTCGTTCTCTTTTAGATAGTTCAAAAACTCTCGAATATGATGATGAGTAGAATACCAAGAATAAAGGGGGAGGCCTTCCAGGCTCCAGTTTTGTTCTTGTTTGCGGGATTGTTGCGGAAGTCCAACGTCCCATCTTTCGTGTACATATCCCCATTCCCCATCACTTCCATTATAACACTCGATCTATGCACTCACACCTTAATTTACCTTTACTCAAAAATACATTAATCAATATAAATTAAGCATTACAACTTTAATATTTTATTTTTATATATAATTGAGTGCAAAAATTAATTCACAAAAACCAAAAATCCCTTGTCTTAATTACTCCGTTAATTCCAATCTAATATTTACTTAGGGAATTATCAAAACTAAAAAAAGCAAATACATAGAAAACACATTTCATTATCTTTGAATCTCTGTAAAATACCAAAAGCATTTCATTATCTTTGAATCTCAGTAAAATAAATAAATAAAATAAAAAGAAAGAATTTAAAAATTTAACCACAAACTAAGTAAAAAAAAATCAAATGAATACATAAAAAAATAATTAAAACGCATATCACATTATTATATTAATAGGAATAAAAAGAAAGCAAATTTATATAGAGATGGATGTGTAGAATTGGTAACCTTAAAGCAATGCATTTTCACTTTCAACAAATCTTTCAGTTTGTAAGGACAAGAAAGACAGCTAATCTGTGTTCAACAAATAAGCCTTTCGACTCCAACATCTCATCACTCCCGTATAAATACATATATATAGGGAAAAATGCAATCAACCTCGTTGTAATATCACAAATGAGCAAATTACCCCCTTATGCAAAAACAAATAGCGATTTACCTCATTGTATTTTTTAAAATACAACAATATACCTCCCTATATTTTTCAAAATGAAGTAATTTACCTTCATATATAAGGAGGTAAATTGCTTCATTTAAAAAAGTATAGGGGGGTAAATCGCTATATTTTTTTTCATAAGGAGGTAATATGATTATTTTCAATATCACAGGGGAGTAAATTGCTATTCACCCCATATATATATATATGGATGGATATTAATTAAGGGTTAAATGCATTTTATCCCTATAATATGCAATTTACAAGGGTTTATTTGTTCATATTACAGGGGTAAATTGCATTTAACTCTTAATTAATATTGCATAGAAGGAGGTAATCTGCTATTTTATTTTCTACATTGAGTTCTTTTTGCATATTTCTCATATCATATGGGCTAAATTACATTTTTTCCTATTAGTTAATAGGATAAATTATGCTGGCACCTCTTGTGCTTAGATTCAAATATACAAATACTCCTCATTTTTCCCAAAATTATAAACATATCATTTGAGGTTGTAGGTGTAGTTACACAAAATACCCTTATTTTTTTATTTGTTAGGGGTAATTTTTATAATTATGAAAAGAATAGAAATTATTTGTATAAATAAATCATAGGTCAAAAAGTATAAACGTAATTATCTTGCCACATATTTTGTCTGATCTATAGTTTGTAATGGGAGTCAACCATGAAAACAGAGTCAATAATTGAAAGAAATCCTTATTTAATTCGAGAAGATTTTGTATACCTTACCATAATTAGACGTAAGACATGGTACGTTATTAATTAGATTATGATGTTTTCCTTTCCTTTTATTTCAAATCTATTGTATTTATATTCCGTTTAATATATATATATATATATAGATTCAAACCTATATAATAAACGAAAATAATATCATATTATGTATTAATTTTGAGTTTCTATTAATTAAGAAATGGTTCTTTGATATGGTCTTGTAGATACTACACACGGTGACTTATAGTTAAAGATCGTGATAAATATTTTGGTTACAATTAGGGCTACATGACAAAAATATTTATTAATTACAATCATACTTGAACTTAAGTAAATTACACCGGCACTCTCCTTATGCCAAATTTCACAGGCATTCTCTTTATTTTTTATAAAATTACAGGTACACCTCTTGAGGGAGATGTTTATGTAAAATTTTGTCATTGAATAGAAAGTGTATTTGTAATTACGAGTACGACATCAACAGTTACATTTTGTAGTCCTGCTACGAGCGACAAATATTTGTGCAATTAAATGTATCTTGAAGGATGCATATGTAATTTTTCCAAAATGTGAACACTGGTAACATCATAAGTCTTAAATTGTAGTTATTCATAATATGGAAAACAATTATTAATATTGTGTATGTTGTCCTCTATTATTGTTGTGACTGAGGAGAAAAGTCATTGTCCATTCCTACTTTGACTTTTCTTCTGCCAAGTGAAATTGTTACTTGTTAGTGAAAGGACTTTTCTTCTGCCAAGTGAAATTATTACTTGTTAGTGAAAGGACTTTTCTTCTGTGAAATTGTTACTTGTTAGTGAAAGGAGTACTGAAATTGCCACGTGAAGAATCCAAAGGACTTTTCTATGAGACTTATCTCATGCTCTTGCACTATCCCTATGAGAAACGGAAACTGATGAAATTCCATTTGATAAAAAAGTAGTACCTTTTTCGGCGCCATCCATTTCTTGATGTTCAGCAAAGAGTGTTCTGCTGATTTTTTCACCAATCCAATCTGCAATGTGAGATCAGGGGGTGGGAAAAGAAAAAAAGATTCGACACTGAGCCAGCAGTAGATGACAAAAGTTACTGGTTTCTTTCAATTTTCCTGCTTCAGGGATTGAATTATTGCATTATTAAAGTATGCTAATTCTCAATAAACAGACAAGATTTACAAATAACCACAAAATTTACTACAACCCTTTTCAGTTTAGGACAAGTAATCAAAATTATAGGCAAAGAGGACACCTTCTTTACGCACAATCTAAAGAATAAGCACAAAAGTTCATGCAATCCTTCACAGTTTAGGACAAATTATAGGCAAAAAGCACAGCCTTCTTAAGATACAATCTAACAAATAACCATATGATTGCGCAATTGGACAAATGACCAATGGACTGATTTCATTTTCTGCAAAACACAAACCATAAAGACCAAAAATGACTGCCTTTTATACTATAGAAAGATAAAACAAAAAACGAGAAACTGCATTGACACAAAGTAATCCCCAATATCAATCTCTGCTTCGCATTAAGGAAACCATCGAATCCCAAACTTCTGCTAAAGCCCCTTTTGATATTTAACAGAATTTCCAGCATTTATATCAACCACAAACCACACACACACACACACACACACACAGAAATCTGAAGGAACTACAAACAAACAAACAAAAGACCTCATCGCGGTAAGCTTCAACAGGGTGTTTCCCAAGATCCTGTTCCAAGGCTTCAAGAATCTGGGCTTCGTTTTCTGCTAAATATTTAACAAGGGCTAGAAGTTGGGCTTTCCTCCAATCAACTCCTCTGGTTCTCCCGCTTCTGAAAGTTCGCCTCAGCCCCTCCAATCCCTCCATCTCTAAACCCTCCGACAGTCGTTTCAACTCTTTATATGCAATAATTGTCTTGCTAACATATTAATAGGCATTGATGTTACTTGATCCAGCATTGAATGCAAGCTGCTCACCCATCAGTCGTCAGCCCACGAATTAAAGACGGGCCCAGCTCGCCAACTGCCATCTACTTCTTCCCCATCTTCAGGCAGCATAACTTTCACGCGGCCTAATTTAAGCTAAAGCTCGGGTTAAAACTTCAAAGTGACATAAATGCTGGATTGTGATGAAACTCGGGAAGCAGCCCTACCTGTAGGTTGAAAATTTCTAGAGAATGCCGTAAATGAGTAAAGGGTTTCTCTCCCCTTCAATGCTATTAACTTGTTTTCCATGATGATCTCAATGTTAGATCCTGTTTGGATTATTTGAAAATATATATATATATATATATATATAGAGTGTGAATTACAGCTCCCGAAATTATTGCATATTCACAAAAGTAGTGTCCGAAATAGAATAGCTATTTTAGCAACCAACCAATTCTTTAGGGCTGGCAACGAGTCGAGCTCGAGCTCGCGAATTTGTTCCAAAAATTGCAGCAGAATGGAGGCGGGAAGGAAAGGAATTTTACACCATTTCAAACAAAATTTTTCAGAAATTTTGCTAATCGATAATGGTCTTCCATACAACTCTTACAAAAGCAAATAACAACAACAACAACAAGAATTAAACAAATTATTGTCTACTGAAAACACACCCAAACCCAAGAAAAAGAAGAATAAGTAAAATGCAATAGAGAAATAAAGATTACATGGAAGCCATACTCGTCGCCGTCCTCGTTGCCGATTTACCGTCCTTGTTGCCGTGAGTTTGGGGCTAGGGTTCTAAGAGATGGGTTTGGGGAAGAAATGAGAGGAGAAAGATGGAAGTCGTACTCGTTGTCGTGCTCGTCGCCGTCTTCATTGCCGACCTAACGTCCTTGTTGCCGTGAGTTTGGATTTAGGTTCTAAGAGAGAACAAGAGAGAGAAAGTGATGGGTTTTTTATTTTTAACTTTTTGTATTACTATTATTATAATTATTATTACTATTATTATTATTATTATTTTAAATCATGAGATCAAATTATAAAATTTTTACATAGATATAGTTGAAATTAATATATGTTCACAATTTACAAAATTTATATATTTATAAATCTTAGTATAACATTGATGTAACTATTATCTTACACTGTTGAACAACATAGGTTAATCGGGCCATCAAAATTCAGATCAGACCGTTAGATATGATAAAACTTACAAAAAAATACATTTGGTAAAGTTTTAAACTTAGTGAATATACGGATGTCGAGATATCGTACTCGAAACATAAGAGTAATCATTCAAAATGGTGTATGTTGAATCAGGCCACGTGATTTTAAATCATTCCGTCTGATATGATCTAATGGCCACAGTCATATATATATATATATTTAAATTTGGTATGAATTAGGATTTTGAATTTTAAGATATCATAAGTGTTGATTAAACTTTTTGATCTCATTATATATAATAAAATAATAATTAAAATTGTTCAACCATCACTGTTACTATCATTATCATTATTTTTAGATGAATTCATAGGAATCACTAAATTTCGATATAAATTTATAAGTAATAAAACAGATTGCATAATACATAATATGTATCTTAATAAAATATAAGATCAGAAATAGATAAAAATATCATAAGTGAATTACTTGTCAATTTATAAAAAGTATAACACAATATAAGTATATATTAAAATATAACATAAAGTTTATATGTGTCATATTAAATAATATTTTTAATTATAAAAAATATTATAATCTACTAAGTTGTTAATTAAATTTATTTTTGTATAAAGATTAAATGTATAAATAAAAGCACCACAATTTATTATTATCCAAAATAAACTATATGATATTGATTAATAATTATAATATATGGTCAATTTTGAGTATAAAATTGATAAAGTATTATGAAATTAAATATATAAAAATTTTATAAATATAAGTATATATATAAAAAAAAATAGATCGCAAGTTGATGAACAGAGAGAATTGAGCTCGTGGCTGCCAAGTAATTTTTTGTACCATATAGGATTAAATATTCAAAATATATCCAATATGGCTGTCATGTCGTATTTTTCGGAAAGACAAAATGCATAAAACCCCTTGTGTTTTAAAAAGTTTGCAAAATAAACCCTTTTGTTAAGGCTAAAAGCCCCCCTTTATTTTGTAAAACTCAGCTCAATCGCCCCATCTCCATTAAATACAACTACCGGTGTTAATTTTTTAAAACATGACCGTTATATCCTTACTTATTATATATTATTTCTTATATTAATGACCGTTGGATCTTCTTTGATCAAATACTGATCGTTAGATCTATTCAATTAATCTCAACCGTTAGATTTTAAAAAACTAAAAGGTCTAGATTCAACAAATTATTTATCTTATATTATATATAAATAATTTAAAATTTTAAAAATATATTATTATTATATATTTAAAAAAACAAACTAACTACCCACCCTACCCACCATAGCCCCCCACTCCCACCCCCACCCCCACCCCCACACCCCCGGCGTCCCCCCATTCTCGTCGCCGGCGGCTAAAATTATTAAAATCTTCGTATCTTTGTAAATTTTTTATCAAATTGAGTGAGGTCGGTCTCGTTAGAATCATCTTGAAGAGACGAGTCTGATGGTGGTAGTTTGAGAACAAGATTCGACCGGACGGAGACGAATCGACGGCAAACATATTTAGAGGTCGTGACTTGATCCACTCTCTATGATTGACGAAAACTTAAATTGAATGTATGAAAATGTTCGTCTTGAAGAGAGGATTGGAATGGTACTATTGGCCATCGAAAATTCGTCCGGACGGCACCGGAAACTTATTTCTAAATTTCTGGCAAAAAGGAGCGAAAATCACGGTTTTTTCTTTTTTTTTTTAATTTTTAATTATTTTTAGTTATATTAATTAAAATATATTTTAGTTAATTAAGAATTGTTTAAATAATTATAATGATTAAATATTTTGACTAATTAATAATAATTATAATAATAATTATTGTAATTAAATATATATTTTAATTAATTAAAAATAATAGTTAGATTTAATAATTAACAATTATAAAATTATTTAAATTTAAATATAATTTAATTTAATATTTCAATTTAAGTTTAATATGACAAAATTTAATTTATTTTTTAAGGTGAGAAATTACAAAATAAACACACAAAACAAGTCAAAAAGCCCTTCGTATGTTATATAGACCCATCGAGGGGTATTGTCCAAAATGTCATTAAATATGAATCTAAGCCGCAGAAAATGACTATCAAACGCAATAGACGCGTGTCTCCTCCACTTTCCTTTAGTTGATAACAAAATGGGGTTTTTTGCTGACTAAAACAAAACAGGAGAGGGGGTTTTAGCCTATTCTGAAAATAGGAGGATGTTTTTTTGCATACTTTCTAAAACACAGGGGGGTTTTATGCATTTTGTCCTTTTCGAAAAAAATTCAACTTCCCAACCACCAGAGGCTTTAATTTCATCATCTTCGTAAATTAAAAGACTAAATTGATAAAGAGCAGAGGATTAATTTCATCATCTTTGTAAATTAAAGAACTAAATTAATAAATGACATATTTATAGAATTAAAATTAATAGTGAGTAAAATTAACAAATTGGAAATATAATTTCCCAAAACAAAAAAAAAAATAATAAATCAAAGTTTCAGTGAACAAGAATTCAAAATGAGGAACTCAATTAAAAATCGCATTCCGTATTACTTTGGATTCTTCGCCTGTCCATTTCAGTTCTCCTTTCACTAACAAGTAACAATTTCACTTGGCACAAGAAAAGTCAAAGTAGGAATGGACCATGACTCTTCTCCTCAGCCACAACAATAATAGAGGACAACATACACAATATTAATAATTGTTTTCCATATTATGAATAACTACAATTTAAGACTTATGATGTTGCCAGTTATATTCAACGTACCAATGTTCACATTTTGAGAAAATTACATATGCATCCTCCAAGATACATCTAATTGCACAAATATTTGTTGTTCATCCCAGGATTACAAATGTAACTATTAATATTGTAATCGTAATTACGAATCTATTTTTTATTCAATGACGAAATTTTACATAAACATCTCATGAAGTATATTGCACTAACACTCCTAAAAGAGCTGTACCTGTAATTTTATAAAAAATAGAGAGAATGTCTATGAAATTTGGCATAAAGTAGAAGAATTCCATTTGTCCAATGTTTGTGAAAACTTCTGCACAACCTATGATGAAGTGCTGAGGAACCTGCCAGAATATGGAAATAGGCGTGATCCGGGTCGAATTATTCGATCTCCTGAGACGGCCTCACCGCTGTTCGACTAACTCTTCCGGAACAGGTTTTGGATCCCCTGAGAATAAAACAAGAACCGTGAGCTCGTCGGGTATGTCCCCGACAATGACCCTCCGACGCTCAAGTTAGGTTGATCGAGAGAAATGTATTCTATCTCAAAGTTCGATCTCAATAAATGTATATCAGTTACCTCATTTATGGCGTATCGGGGTCTATTTATAGTACACAGTTGTACGGCAAATACTGGGCCACGTGGCCTCATCTGGTTGATCCCATTCTAATCGGATGGGCGTCATTGTCCGGGTCTTCTGTCACCTCCTACGACCCGGGTCGGGTCCTGTGCGACCCGCCCGTTGCGAAGTACGCGGATCCGGTCGCGGAAATGACCATCCTACCCTTAATGAAGGGCTTTTCAGTCTTTTTGCGGGGGGATTATACATATACCTATCATTACTCCCCCACTTTTTCAAAGTGCAAGTTCGTTGCCTTTGAGGAAGTCGAACCGTCGCGTCCGTTGATTGCGTACACGTGGCAAGATCCCCTCGGTTCATCCGGGCGCGTCGTTCCAGAGTGGGTCTCCTATAAATACCCCCTCATTTGACTTCTCGGTCCACCTCACGCAAAGACTTCCAGCGACCAAGGCTCACAACCACGAGTTCGTATTCGATCTGCGGCTTCCAGAGTCATCCTGCTTTAAGGTACGATGCCTTCCAGCTCTAGCTCGAATTCTGGGTCGCGATCTGGCCCTAAGCCACGATCTAGATCAGGGTCATCTTCATCTCGTTCTGAATCTGCTTCTGGGTCCTCTTCCGAGTCTGGTTCTGGTTCGTCCTCAGGGTCCGGGTCTAGGTCTGCCTCTAGGTCTTCGCATGGGTCGTATTCCACCTCTCCCAAGAGGAATAAAAAGTTTCCGGCCACCAAACTTAAGGATAAACAGGCCGGACCTTTGGTCCTTGCTAAGTTCCAGGATCGGCTCGCCAAAAACCCTTGGGAGGCTGTGGTCAGTACAGTTAGGGTTCCTGTAGATAAGATTAGAGAAAAGTATCACATCCCCTCCGATTTTGACATCCTGATCCCCGCCACCTTCGACCGTATGCATCATCCTCCCGAGGGGTTCACTGCTTTTTCTATCAAACACCTCGATGCCGGGTTGAGATTCCCTCTGGCTCCCCCGGTGGCCGCGATCTTAAATAAGTTGGGGTTATGTCCTATGCAGCTTTCCCCGAATTCCATTACCCATATAGTCCTTTTTGTAGTAATGATGCGATATCTAGATTTAGACCCCAGTTTTGATAATTTTTGGAGTTTATATTCCTTCACCACCTCGAAGCGATCTGGTAGTCGAGGTTTTTTCTATCTTTCGGCCAAACCAGATTGCGGGTATCTGAGCGCCCTGAAGTCGAATGTAGGAGTTTGGTTAGATCGCTACATTTTCATTCGACCTCCTAGTGGTGTCTGGCCTTTCAAGAACGAGTGGACTAAGTATAAACCCCTTCCGAAAACCTGTGGTGGGGGGCTGGAGGGTGACCAAATAAGGAGTCTGACACTTTATAAGTATGACCCAAAGAAGCTTCTCAATGAGAAAGTTTTGCAATTATCTGGGCTCTCTCCAGCGTCCCTTCACATCGAAGAGTCTTTAGGTGATTTTCTTCTTTCGGTCTCACTCGCTTTCATCATTGTGGCGTCCGCGTGTGCTAACTTTTCTCTGCTCGCAGATAGTATCATCATGAGCACGCGCTCGGCTATGCGGAGGATCGCGGCCCAAAACAAATCACGAAAGGGGGGTGAGATCGCCAGTTCCTCGGACCCGAAAGGGAAGGGCAAGGCAGTTGCGAGTGCCAAAGACTTGCCTCCGATCCCACCTTCCTCGGTTCCTTCCAAGACACTCGCGATTGCCACTCCTGATGGGCAACAGTCCATTGCCGTTGATAGCGAGGGTACACCTTCCGCCCATGACGATCACCTTGGCTACAACTCCTCGGAGTTAGATCTGGGTTTAGATGAGGCTAGTGGGGGCCATGGGATCGACCAGGGAAGCCCCGGTCCGCCTGAAGAGCGATCTAAGAAAAGGAGGCGATCTCCACTCAAGAAAGGACAAGGGCCCAAGTCCAAATTGGGGCCTAGCGATAAGGGCAAAATGAAGGAGCCCGCTGAGGCCTCTCACCCGCCTCCAAAATCGCATAGCCCGAGCGTGCTGAGCAGGATGGCTAAGGAAGCCGCAGATAAAACTAGCGTTAACGAAGATCGGGACAAATTTTTGAGGGTGGCGCAGCTCGCCACATGTTGGGAGGATAGCCGGGCATCTCTTCGAGGTAATGTGCCGCCTCCCGAATGGCAGGATATGTCGAGCTCATCGCTGTATGGCGAGGCCGGAGGGGATACCTTTGCAGTCTACAATTCATTCGTCTCCGTTCGTGATCAGGGAGCACTTGTACCGAATAACCCTATTCGGCTTGAGGAGTTCGCAGCCCACTCCCTGGTCCAGGTATTTCATCGGTTGGTTTCCTTCGACCTCCCCTCTTTTGTGCCATTCATTGCTTTTGGTTTTGCAGGCCATGACCTTTCTTTGAAGCTTAAGCCTCAAATGCACCCATTATCGGAAGAGTTACATTCAGACTGATCAGAAGGTGCAAGATCTGAGGTCTCAACTGGCCGAACGAGACGAGACAGAACGCAAGCAGGAGGATAACCTGCTGACCTTGGGGGATGAGGTGCAAAAGTTGCGAGCCGAGCTCGATGTTGCCAAGAAGGAGAAGGAGATGCTTCGTTCTGAGCAAGAGGTGGCCCTGGCAGAGGCCAAGAAAGAGGCGTTCGAAGCCGGACGTGAGGTCGGCCTCATTGAAGGCCACAAGCATGGGTTGGAGGAAGGCCAAGCTGGTCGCATTCTGGTTGAAGAGCATCAGCGAGCTTTGGCCGATTCCCGGATGTCTGCGGTTCGTGATTTTTTAAAGACTGACACCTTCACGACCGCTCTTGAGATAAAGTCTGCGGACTCGTTTGCCAAGGGCTATGAGACCTGCCTGTCTCAAGTCGAAAAGCTCGGTGGCTTTCACGAGTCTTTTGACCGCAGCAAACTTGACATCTCGCTTGATGGCGACCTTCAACCTCTTCCTCCGGATCCTGAGCTGAAAGACGATGAATTCATGGTCCTGAGGGACGAACTGGAGGCAGAAGCTGACGCCTGATTAGTCCCGATTCTTCTATTTTTGTGGTAGGATTTTGAGCTGATTGATCCACATGTAAATCCTAGAAATTGTTAGGACACCATTTTTTTGTAAACAGGAGGGTGGGGTGGAAATTTTGATAACCCCTGTATATGACATTTTGTGGAATGAGAATGAACTTTTGTCAGCTCGCTTCCTCTACTATATTTGCACATTGTGTTCTTTCAGCTCGCTTCCTCTACTATATTTGCACATTTTCTTTCAATTCGCTTTTTGCTTGTGTGCGTCTTTTTCAGATCGCGTATTGGACGCGTCTCTTTCAGTTCGCGTATTGGTTGAGTGCGTCTTTTTCAGATCGCATATTGGACGCGTCTTTTTCAGTTCGCGTATTGGTTGAGTGCGTCTTTTTCAGATCGCATATTGGACGCGTCTTTTTCAGTTCGCGTATTGGTTGAGTGCGTCTTTTTCAGATCGCATATTGGACGCGTCTTTTTCGGTTCGCGTATTGGTTGAGTGCGTCTTTTTCAGATCGCATATTGGACGCGTCTTTTTCAGTTCGCGTATTGGTTGAGTGCGTCTTTTTCAGATCGCATATTGGACGCGTCTTTTTCAGTTCGCGTATTGCTTAGAAAGCGAGTAAAGACAGTAATGTACGCACGAATGTAGGCACAAAACAGATGTGAGCGCAAAAACAAAGAAACTTTGATAAATCTCGTTGTGTAAATTACAAGAGTTGTAAATACTCAATAATACAATATTTAAAATGGATGCGATCTTCCTAACCTTTGAGAATATACAATTAACAATCTGCTAGAACTCTCCCCGTGTAGTTTTGTTCGGTCTTATTGTTGATGGCCTTTTGCCGGCCTTTTGTTCGAGTTGACGGCCTTTCACAGGCTCCTTGTTCGGTCCGTTGATGGCCTTTCACAGGCTCCTTGTTCGAGTTGACGGCCTTTCACAGGCTCCTTGTTCGAGTTGACGGCCTTTCACAGGCTCCTAGCTTCAGGCGTAGAACTTCTTCAAGTTCTGTATGTTCCAAGGGCGTGGTAGATCGCGACCCTGCATGTATTGCAATCTGTATGTACCCTTCTTTCTGATCTCGGTCACTTTGTAAGGGCCTTCCCAGGGTGGCTCCAGCTTTCCTACATGTTTTGACGCCTCCACCTTCTTCAGCACGAGATCTCCTACCTGCAGCTGGCGGGGTCGGATTTTACGATCATGGCTCTTCATCATTAGACCCTTGTGATGCAGGATTCGGGCATATGCAGCCTCTCTTTTTTCTTCGATAACAGTGAGGTCGAAGCTTCGTTTGGCTTGGTTCGTCTGGGGCTCATACTGCATAACTCTTTGCGATTCCTCCCCTATTTCGGCGGGAATGATGGCCTCAGTTCCGTACACCAGGCAGAAAGGGGTTTCACCCGTGGCAGTTCGTGGCGTTGTTCGGTAAGCCCACAAGACCCCGGGCAGTTCGTCGACCCATGACCCCTTGCTCTCGAGGCGAGTCTTCAAATGTTGCAAGATCGTTCGGTTCGTCACTTCGGTCTGCCCGTTCGCTTGAGGATTTGCAACTGCTGTGAAGTGTTGCGCGATCTTCAACTCCTTGCACCATTCTGTAATTTTTCTGTCCTGGAACTGCGTGCCGTTATCAGATATTAATATTCGAGGTATACCAAATCTGCATATAATATTCTTCCAAATGAAGTTGATGACTTCCCTCTCCGAGATTTTGGCTACCGCTTCTGCTTCGACCCACTTGGAGAAATATTCGACCGCTACGATGATGAATTTCTTTTGGGCTTGTGCGGGCGGAAAAGGTCCTACGATGTCAATTCCCCACTGATCGAACGGGCACGCTATCTTGATCGGTTCCAACGGTGTTGCCGGTTGATGTATCAAAGAAGCATACTTCTGGCAACTCTCGCATTTCCTCACCAAGTTCTTGGAATCTTCGACCAAGGTGGGCCAGAAATAACCTTGCCGCATCACCTTCTGCGCCAGCGACCTCGCTCCCGAATGATTACCGCAGCTTCCTTCGTGTATTTCCCGCATCACGTACAGGGCTCTCTCTCCATCCAAGCATTTCAGGAGGGGGCCATCCGTCGTTCGTTTGTAGAGCTGACCATCCAACAATGTGAATCGGGTAGCGCGAAATTTGACTCTTTTTGCTGCTTGTGGGTCGTTGGGCAGGATGCCCTCTCCAAGATACCGTATGATCTCGCTCATCCACGATTCGGCTTCTGAAACGACCTGAATTTCTGTTCCGCTCGTGAGCACCGACCGGTCGCGCACTACTGCAGTGATTTTGCGATCTCGGATTCCATCCATTGCTGCCCCAAATTTTGACAGAGCATCTGCTTTGTCGTTTTCTGCTCGGGGAACTTGTGAAAGCGAGCATCCGCTAAATTTTCTCATCAATCGCTGCGCGATCTCTTTGTACTGTGTCATGGTTCTCTCTCTTGTCTCGTATGCTCCTTCAATTTGAATAGCGATCAGCTGAGAGTCGGTGAAAACCTCTAGATCGCGTGCGCCTGCCTCATACGCTAGCTCCAGCCCTAATACCAATGCCTCGTATTCCGCCTCATTGTTCGTTACCGGGAATGATAGTCGAGCAGCTACTTCTATCTCGATGCCCTCGGGTCCTTGGATCAATATGCCCGCTCCTCCGTTATTCGCATTCGAAGACCCATCGACATGCAGCATCCATTTCGAACAAGGCCGTTCACACGCTTCGGGTCGTTCTAGGTCGCTCATTAGTTCCGTCACAAAATCTGCCAGTACCTGTGCTTTCTGAGCCGTTCTGGGTTGGTACTCAATGTCGTGCTGTCCCAGTTCTACTGCCCATTTGATTAGTCTTCTTGACGCCTCGGGTCGCGACATCACGTGTTTAAGAGGGTGGTTCGTCAATACCACTACCTTGTGCGCCTGGAAGTATGGTCGTAGTTTTCGAGCTGTAACAATTAGGGCTAGGGCCAGCTTCTCCATCTCCGAGTATCGGGATTCGGCCCCCTGGAGCATTTTGCTAACATAATACACCGGATTTTGATTACTGGCCTCTTCTCTCACCAGCACTGAGCTGACCGCATTTTCGGACACCCCTAGGTACAAGAATAAAGTCTCCCCTTCCTTCGGGTTTGCGAGCAGTGGGGGTTTTGTGAGGTATTTCTTCAACTCCTGTAAGGCCTGATCGCATTCTGATGTCCACGCGAAATTTTTGGGCTTCCGCAAGACCTTAAAAAACGGTAAGCTTTTGCCCGCCGACCTAGATATGAACCTACTCAAGGATGCGATCTTTCCCGTGAGCTTCTGCACTTCTTTGACCGAATTGGGTGATCTCAGGTTCATTATAGCTTGAATTTTTTCTGGATTCGCCTCTATTCCTCGTTCGCTAATCATGTACCCCAAAAACTTCCCACCTGTCACTCCAAATGTGCATTTGTCCGGGTTAAGCTTCATCCCGTGCGACCTCATTATACTGAATGCCTGAGAGAGATCTTTGATGTGGTCTTGTGACCTCTTACTCTTGACCAGCATGTCGTCGACGTATACCTCCATGGTTTTTCCGAGCAGATCGCCGAACATCTTTTTAACCAACCGTTGGTAGGTGGCGCCGGCATTTTTCAGTCCGAACGGCATCATGTTGTAGCAATAAATCCCCTTATCTGTGACGAAGGAGGTTTTGTCTCTATCTTCTTCCGCCAGTTGGATCTGGTGATATCCTTGGTATGCATCCATCATCGAAAAGAGTTCGAACCCAGCAGTCGAATCCACCATGGTATCGATCCGAGGTAACGGATATGGGTCTTTAGGGCAAGCCTTGTTCAGGTCCGTGAAATCCACGCACATGCGCCATTTTCCTGAAGCCTTCGGGACAAGTACTACATTGGAAAGCCAATTCGTGTACTGGATTTCCGATATATATCCCGCTTTTAGTAGCTTATCGACCTCCTGTCTGATAGCATCATTTTTGTCACTGTTGAGAGTTCTTTTTCTCTGTTGCACAGGTCGAACGGTGGGGTTGACGTTCAGTCGGTGTACAATGACCTCCGGGTCTATCCCAGTAAAATCTGATGGGCTCCATGCGAACATGTCTGCGTTATTCCGCAAGAAATCGATCATGGCCATCTCCCCTTCTTTCATGCTGGACCCTATCCTGGTCGTCTTGCTAGGGTCGTCTGTTGCGAGCTGAATAGCCTTGTATTCCTCACTGGGTTTTAAATGTTCAGCCTCATATGGTCGGGGCTCCGCGTCCTCCCTGACCTTCTGTTTCTTCGACCTCGGCTCCGCTTTGATCGACAAGTTATAGCATTTACGAGCCTCCTTTTGGTCGCACCACACTTCCCCGATTCCATATTCAGTGGGGAATTTCATCTTCATATGGTATGTGGAGATAACAGCCCGGAATGAATTCAACCCCGGCCGACCCAGTATGACATTGTATGTGAACGGGGTATCGACCACTAGGAACTTTACCATCAGCGTTTTCCTCTTCGGCTCTTCGCCCATGGACACTGGAAGCTCGATCGTCCCCAACGAAGCCACTTCACTTCCTCCGAAGCCGACCAGTGGAGTCTTTACTGGTTCGAGCCTCGCATTTTCCAGCCCCATCCGGTCCACGACATTTTTGAAAATTATGTCCGCTGAGCTCCCACTATCTATCAACACTTTATGGACGGTGAAATTCGCGATATCGAGCTTGATGACCATGGGGTCGTTCTGTTCTCCTCCATCCTCCAACCGATCCGAGCTATTAAATGAGATGGCCTCTTCACCCTCTACCTTCAGCACGAATTCTTTCTGTCTTACCGATCCGGCTGTTCGGGCGCATCTTTTCCGTGTTCGACCTGAATCTCCCGCAGTCGATCCTCCCGCTATTGTGTATATGACGCCTTTTGTGGGTGCGTTGTTCCCACCCACTGGGGGTCTATCGATCCTTGATGGGCCCGGGTTTCTGTCTCGGTCCGGGCTCCTCGATCTGCTCCTCCTTCCTCCCCCTCCGATTTTACAATTTGGGGGCACGCGGTCTCGGAAGTGTCCCTGACGAACAAGCCTTTCGATCTCGTCCTTCAGCTGATAGCACTCCTCTGTGCTGTGTCCTCTCTCTCGATGGAAGCGGCAGTACTTGTTAGACATCTTCTTGGTGGGAGTGTACCTCGTATGTCTAGGCCATTTTAGCACGTCAGCATTTTCTACCATCATCAGAGCCTTCTCCCTGGACATGGCCAAGGGAGTGTAGTTGTGGTATTTTGGCACGTACTTAGGCTCCTTCCGTTTCTCCGTTTTTGGTTTGTCATTTCCTCCTCCTCTTCCCTCATGAGGTCGTCTGGGAATATATTCCCGCTCCCTTCGTTCCGAATCTTTCATCGCGTTCATCTCCTCCTCGTCAATATACTTCTGTGCTATCGCCATCAATTGCTCAACATCATAGGGCGGATCGCGCGCGAGGGCGGAGGCGAACGAGCCCTTCCTGAGTCCATGTATGAGGATACTCACAAGCATGTCAATCCTCAACTCTTGTACCTCCAGGGTCTCGTTGTTGAATCGACCCATGAAATTTTTCAGCGTCTCATCCTCTCTCTGTCGGATGTTGAACAGATGGGTAGCCGACCTCTTTTGTTTCTTCTTGCTCGCAAAATGGAAATTGAACTTTTGCACGAGCTGCTCGTAGGACTCGATGCTCCCACGGGGTAGGTTCGTGAACCATTCCTGAGCTTTTCCCGTCAGTGTGGTCGCGAACAATTTAGCCATTATCGGGGCTGACTGTCCGTAAAGATTCATCACCATCTCAAAGGCGGCCACATGCTCCTGAGGGTCTCTCATCCCATCATATCTCTTCAAATCGGGCACTCTGAACCCGGGCTCAACGGTCTGAACGAGGATTTCGTTACAGAAAGGGGAGTTCTTGTTCTGCGCGACGATCTCCCCTCGTTTCTTCAACTCGTCGATCTGTTTGTTCAAGCTATGTATCTGTTTGCCCACACTTTCCACTTCGGCCCTGGATATGACCGGCTCTCTTCTCTTTGCGCGTCCATGGCTGCTGGAACCTGCATCGGATGATGCTGGTCGCTTACTGCGATGATCATGTTCCCCCTGAACTCTTGACTCTCTTATTGGCTCCACGTTTTCGAATAACTGCCTTCTAGCAGTTTCTTTGACCAGGGGGGTCGCTGTTCTCCTTTCATATTCTACTATGGCCTTTCGGCTTGCCTCGTCTATCATCCTTTGCAACTCATCCTGAGTGATTTGGATGGTTGCACCTGCTCCTCTCCTGGGTGTTTCTTCCTCGGCGGCATTTCTCCTCGATGAACCTTCCATAATGGTAGAATTCTCAGAAGTTTCCCACAGACGGCGCCAACTGATCCGGGTCGAATTATTCGATCTCCTGAGACGGCCTCACCGCTGTTCGACTAACTCTTCCGGAACAGGTTTTGGATCCCCTGAGAATAAAACAAGAACCGTGAGCTCGTCGGGTATGTCCCAGACAATGACCCTCCGACGCTCAAGTTAGGTTGATCGAGAGAAATGTATTCTATCTCAAAGTTCGATCTCAATAAATGTATATCAGTTACCTCATTTATGGCGTATCGGGGTCTATTTATAGTACACAGTTGTACGGCAAATACTGGGCCACGTGGCCTCATCTGGTTGATCCCATTCTAATCGGATGGGCGTCATTGTCCGGGTCTTCTGTCACCTCCTACGACCCGGGTCGGGTCCTCTGCGACCCGCCCGTTGCGAAGTACGCGGATCCGGTCGCGGAAATGACCATCCTACCCTTAATGAAGGGCTTTTCAGTCTTTTTGCGGGGGGATTATACATATACCTATCAAGGCGTCTCCATCACCTTATAGCTATTGTTCCGTCTTACTATCCTGAGGCGAAATATCTCCAAAATCCCGGCTGATATCATGGCAAAGACCGATATGAATAGGCCGGTCCCAATGCGCTGCAGCTGAGTCAGGCCGTTCTTGTGGCCTGTGAATTTTCTTGTCATTGGGATGATGAAACGATCATAGACGGGTACCCAGAAAATGACGCTTATGGGGTTGAAGACGGCGAGTGATGCTACCGGGACTTTGAAGTTGGACCAGCCTAATCGCGCGTCCATGTACTCGGCTTGCAGCAAGAACAAGTTGCTCATATTTCCGTAAATGGTGTTGAAGATGATTCCAGTTGCCAACACGGGCAACAGTCGTATGATCCATTTCAGCTCCTCAACTTGTGTGACAGTGCAAAGGGTCCATGGGTTTACCGAGCCCTTGCTATGATCCGACTCTTTCTCCACTGCTGCTGATGTAGGTCGCTCAAAATCAGGATTTCCGGATCGGGGTCGCTAGATCGAACAACCGGGTCGTGATCGCTGGCTCCCTCTTTCAAGCTACCTGGGGCGGATCCTGAGAACACAGCAAACGTCAGACTAGCCGAGAGGCCCTCGGCGATGGCCCTCCGATGCTTAAGTCAGAAAAGATGGGATCGAAAATAAGGTAACATGATCGAATTAGACCACAAATTGGCGGTAAAGTAGATAGTCAAAACGTATTCAAAATACCATAAATGAGGGTATTTATACTGGTACGGCACCCTCTGCGAGCACCACACGTGGCTCCAGTGAGGGCGCGCCACGTCACCCTCTGTCGAACCTGCAGCCGCCGCTGCTGCAACTGTACAGTGGGCCCCACTGTGCTCAGACATAGGCTCAGTCATAGGTGCAGCATGATTACTGTCTTGGGTGTGGAGCTTGTGCCAAAAATAGGGGGGGCATTTTGGTAAATATGCAAATTCCCTCATCATTATTCCCCCATTTCTCTAAGTGTCATTAATGACACTAAGGGAAATGAACAGTCACGTCCGTTGGAGGAAGCATCATGGCCGTTCAATCCACGCCACGCGTCCCCTACTGATGGTGCGTGAAGAGGCGCGTCGCTACTGGTACTCCTCTATAAATAGCCCCGCATTTGAACCAATTTGACCGCTGTGCTTAGTCGCGTTCGATCTCTCCCTGCGATCTATCTCCGAATTCCAGGTACTTTTTCCTCCTCTCTCCTTCCAGCTTTCGATATGTCGTCTGAGTCTAGGAGTGTATCCGTTCATGTGTCTGTTTCCGAGTCTGCGGCGAACTCGGAAACGAGTTCGTCGTCTGGGTCGTCCGCGACCTCCCCTCGGGAGGCAGCGGGTACGTCCCGCGACCCTACTGCTTCCGTCTCTCAATCTTCTGCTATTCCCGAAGAAGTAGGTGATTCTGATGATGTCCCTATTTTCCAAAAATATTCTGAAATGATGCAACAGAAGCCTTGGTTAGGGATAGCGAGCAACCTTAAAATGACTCCCGTTGCCATAAAAAGAAAATATTATATCCCTGCCGATTACGATATTAAAATTCCTCGCTCCTTTGATCGTATGCATCAACCCCCCGAGGGTTATTGTGCTCTGTCCATACTCCATTTGGATGCCGGACTTCGCTTCCCCTTGCCCCGAGAAGTGAATGACATTCTAGTCCGGCTAGGCCTTTGTCCTATGCAACTATCTCCAAACTCAATCAGTCATATCCTCATGTTTATAATCGTCATGAAATACCTCGATCTACCTTCTTCGTTTGATAATTTTTGGTCCCTGTACAATATCACCTCCTCTAAGAGATCGGGCGAGGCTGGATGGTATTATTTGACAGCACGCAAGGACTGCCGCTTTCTAGACGATTTGAGGTCTAACGTCGGTCCTTGGCATGATAGGTATTTTTTTATTCGACCTCCGCCCGGTCAATCTTGGGATTTTCACTTGGGTTGGCGGGAAACAAAACCCAACCCCGAAACCTTTGGGGAGGGGTTCGAGAGCGACCTCATCAATCACATTACACTGTTTTGGTACCGTCCGAAAGTACTATTACAGGAAAAGGTTTTGAAGCTCGCGGGCCTCTCCCCTGCTCCTATCCCGATCAAAAGCTCTTTAGGTGATTCCATATTCTTCATTTATCTTTTATTATCTTTTGGACAATTTCTGACGACTGATTTGCCTTCGCAGAAACTGAAGTTATGCTAGCCAGACTTGCAAACAAGGCGAGAGCTAAGAAGGGGACTCTTCCTCCTTCCGTTGATCGCGAGTTGAAAGAGGCTGCAGCGGCTGCCAAGGCAAAGCCTAAGACCCGGGCCGCGACCCCAACTCCTTCCCCCCACGCCACTGCCTCCGAACCACAATCGACCCCCACTACCACTAGGGATCGTACCCCAGACGAGCAAGTCGAGGTGGTAGAAATCTCTGAAGAACCGAGTCTGAAGAGGAAGAGGGGGAAAGAATCCATCCCGAGGCCTGAGCCCACGCAACTCACTGAGAGCCAAAGCGATCCATCCTCGAGATCGACGAAGCAGGGCAGACTCGAGGCTAAACTTGCTGCAGATCGGGTCGCCGAACCCGAAAATAAAAGGAAACTCGCCGCTTTGGAAGAAAGTTGGCAAAAGATGAGGGACGAGCGACCTGCTTCTGCCTGCCGTGCTGAGATGTCCGGAGAAAAATGGTTACCGGATTGGAACATCTCCAAGAACAGCAGCGTCTTGCGTACCTTTGCGGGGCAAGATTCCTGGGAGGTCTACAAAGCTGCTTGCCTGGAACGCGATCAGGTCATCCTTGCGCAGACCTCCCTGACTTCTCTTGAGGAGCATTTTGCGCACAACATCGCCCAGGTACTTTATTACTTTGTTAACTGCTTCATCAGCACGCACTCACCTTTCGATCCCATGTAGGCCATGGCTTTCGCACACCATATCACCCTGCAAGGCTCCATGTGGAGGCATGACAAGATCCAGATTGAGGGGAAGGCCGTGGAGATGGAAAGGAAGATACTCGAGCTGCAGACGGTGGTCGAATCCCTGCGTGCAGAGAAGGGGGAGCTTGTCTCTAAGCTGGGGATTTCCGAAAAGGAATTGGAAGAGACTAAGCGAACAGCCCACACCGATCGGGTAGCTGCTTTCGAGTCCGGCAGGGAAGAAGGATTAGCCGAGGGTCGAGATCGGGGCATGGCTGAGGGCAAAGCTTCATTTCTACAGAGCCAGGACTTCCAAGGCATGATGAAAGAGGCTCGGCTGAACGGTGCTCGGGACTTCCTGAGATCCCAAACCTTCCGAGCAGCCGTGGAAAACCAAGCCACGGAGCTGATGATTGAGGGATTTGAAAAATGCCAAGGACAAATCCAGAAGCTCAACGGACTGGCCGAAGGTTTCGATCTCGAGCAGTTGGATGTCTCCCTAGACAGAAACCTCGAGCCTTACCCCACCGGCCCTGAACCAACTGATGCCTTTCCGGAGTTCCTACCTTTGATGGACGATCTTCCTCCTCCATTTCCTATTTCATGATGCTCATGGGACAACTCCTTTTTTGTAATTTTTTGGACGATTACAGCGGGTATCCCCCCTGTTATTTTTGTAATTATCACGACCGAGGTCGTTTTTGTCGCCTCGGGAACATATATGAAATTTTACGTTATCCATGTTTATTGCCTTTTTTGCTAATTGCTTTCCATGATCAGGAATCCTGCAATTACATCTCCTATCGTGATCATTTAGGGTCACTTATGAACCTTGGTCGGTTAAAGAAATCCTGCAATCTTTTGAGATCGCTTATGAACCTTGTTAGGTTAAAGAAATCCTGCAACCTTATGAGATCGCTTATGAACCTTATTAGGTTAAATAAATCCTGCAATCTTATGAGATCGCTTATGAACCTTGTTAGGTTAAAGAAATCCTGCAATCTTTTGAGATCGCTTATGAACCTTGTTAGGTTAAAGAAATCCTGCAATCTTTTGAGATCGCTTATGAACCTTGTTAGGTTAAAGAAATCCTGCAACCTTATGAGATCGCTTATGAACCTTATTAGGTTAAATAAATCCTGCAATCTTATGAGATCGCTTATGAACCTTGTTAGGTTAAAGAAATCCTGCAATCTTTTGAGATCGCTTATGAACCTTGTTAGGTTAAAGAAATCCTGCAATCTTTTGAGATCGCTTATGAACCTTGTTAGGTTAAAGAAATCCTGCAATCTTTTGAGATCGCTTAAGAACCTTGTTAGGTTAAAGAAATCCTGCAATCTTTTGAGATCGCTTATGAACCTTGTTAGGTTAAAGAAATCCTGCAATCTTTTGAGATCGCTTATGAACCTTGTTAGGTTAAAGAAATCCTGCAATCTTTTGAGATCGCTTATGAACCTTGTTAGGTTAAAGAAATCCTGCAATCTTTTGAGATCGCTTATGAATCTTGTTAGGTTAGCACAAGACTTCCCAGATTATGTACGCATGTAACTTAGATGATGACCTTTTATAGGTCGCCCTTTTGAGGCGGGAATGTCTTTCATAGACAAGTACACAACTCCCTTTTGATCGTCTTTTTTAGACGAGTACAAACCCTTCACAGCAAAATTCTCACGACTAAGCTTACAAGCGTTTCAAGCATAAAACTTTTTTAAGTTATGAATATTCCATGGTCGCGGCAAGTTCCTTCCTTCAAAATCTTGGAGTATGTATGTCCCTTTCTTCCGGATTTCCACAACTTTATACGGGCCGTCCCAAGTCGGATCGAGTTTTCCCACATGCTTAGATACTTCCACTTTCTTTAGCACCAAGTCTCCGACCTGGAATTGTCGTGGTCGCACTCGACGATTATAACTCCGGGTCATCATGCTTTTGTAGCGCAATATTTTTGCGTAAGCGCGATCCCTTCCTTCTTCAATCACAGTCAGATCAAAGGCCCGTTCTCGGGCGTTCTCTTCTTCTGTGTATTGAGTGACCCGAGCAGTTTCTTCTCCAATTTCTGCAGGAATAATTGCTTCACTCCCATATACTAAACAAAACGGGGTCTCTCCGGTCGCCGTTCGCGGGGTCGTCCGATATGCCCAGAGAACCCCAGGCAATTCTTCGACCCATCCCCCTTTCGCTCCTTCCAACCTGGTCTTTAAGTGTTGCAACAGGGTTCGGTTGGTGACCTCTGCCTGACCGTTCGCTTGAGGGTTCCCAACCGCTGTGAAATTCTGCTGGATTTTCAACTCTTTGCACCACGCCATGATCTTCTTTCCTTGGAACTGGGTTCCATTGTCTGATACAAGAATGCGGGGGATTCCAAACCTGCAAATGATATTTTTCCAAATAAAATTGATTACCTCTTTCTCCGAGATCCTGGCGAGAGCCTCAGCCTCGACCCATTTGGAAAAATATTCGACCGCTACAATCAGGAACTTCTTCTGTGCCACCGCTTGGGGGGAAGGGCCCACGATATCTATCCCCCACTTATCGAACGGACATGCGACCTTAAGAGGTTCGAGAGGGGTCGCTGGTGAGTGCAGCAGTCCAGCATACCTCTGGCAACTTTCGCATCTCTTGGCAAAATCCTTCGCATCCTCCACGACCGTAGGCCAGAAGTAACCCTGCCTCAAAATCTTCTGCGCCAGCGATCTCCCGCCTGAATGATTTCCGCAGCTGCCTTCATGTATTTCTCTTAAGACGTACTGCGCTCTCTCCGCATCCAGGCATTTCAGTAGAACGCCTTCCGGGGTTCTTTTGTATAGGTCGTCTCCGATCATGGTAAAACGATTAGCTTTGAACTGTAATCTCTTTGCCGCAATCGAGTCCTTCGGCAATTCTCCATACTTCAAGTACCTGACAAAGGGTGTTTTCCAAGACTCCTCCGCCTCAACCAGGTGGACCTCTGCCTCTTCAATCGTTGGTCGAGTTTTCACCATCACTGTGATCTTTCTTTCTTTAACTCCCTCGACCAGCGACCCGAACCGTGACAATGCATCCGCACGCATATTTTCGTCTCTCGGTATCTGACTGATCGTGCACCGCTCAAATTTCTTCATCATCTCCTTTACTCTTGCCTGGTATTGCGTCATGGACCGCTCTCGTGTTTCGTACGTACCTTGCACCTGCATTGCAACGAGCTGTGAGTCCGTGTACACATCTATTTGCCTTATGCCCCCATCGATTGCCGTTTGCAACCCATGAATCAGAGCCTCGTATTCGGCTTCATTGTTAGTGGCCGGGAAATCTAACCGGACCGCAATTTCGATCTCGACTCCCGCTGGTCCTTGCAGATAAATGCCCGCTCCTCCGTTCTTTGAGGTCGATGATCCATCTACATGTAAAAGCCACTTTTCCTCCTTTTGTGGTTGATCGCCCGCGAACTCGACCAGAAAATCGGCGAATACCTGCGCCTTTATCGCGTTCCTTGTCTGGAACTCAATGTCAAACTCCCCCAATTCCACGGCCCATTTGACCATCCTGCCCGATGTATCCGGCTTCGCCATAACCTGTTTCAGAGGATGATTTGTTAGTACAACAATGGGGTGGGATTGGAAGTAAGGTCGCAGCTTTCTCGCCGTAATCACCAAAGCTAGCGCCAGCTTTTCTATCTGGATATACTTTTTCTCTGCCCCCTGCAACATCTTACTCACATAGTATACCGGGCTCTGCCTGCCACCTTCCTCGCGAACTAACACTGAGCTCACTGCATAATCAGAAACAGCCAAATACACGTACAACTTTTCCCCCACCATGGGGTAAGAGAGCAAGGGTGGAGTGGTTAAATATACTTTAAGCTCTTGGAGAGCTCGTTCACATTCTCCGTTCCATTCAAAATTGTTAACCTTTCTCAAAATTTTAAAGAAGGGTAAGTTGCGATCTGCAAACCTGGCGATGAAACGGTTCAGCGAGGCGATCCTCCCTGTCAGCTGCTGCACTTCCTTTATAGATTTTGGTGATTCTAGCTGCATAATTGCCTTGATTTTTTCTGGGTTCGCTTCAATGCCTCGTTCGCTGACCATGTAACCTAGAAACTTGCCACCCCGCACCCCAAAAGTGCACTTGGACGGGTTCAGCTTCATTCCATATGATCGCATGATATCGAAAGCTGTTCGCAAGTGTGTCAAATGATCGTCCTCCTTCTTACTCTTGACCAGCATGTCATCCATGTATACTTCCATCGTGTTCCCAATATGGTCCTTGAACATGCGGTTAACCAATCTTTGGTAAGTTGCTCCTGCGTTCTTTAACCCGAATGGCATTACATCATAACAGTATACTCCCTTTTCGGTTACGAACGCAGTCTTTTCAGCGTCTTCCTTTGCCATGAAAATTTGATGGTAGCCTTGGTACGCGTCCATCATACTAAAGAGCGCGCACCCTGCCGTTGAATCCACCAGCAAGTCAATCCTTGGCAGCGGGTATGGGTCCTTAGGGCATGCCTTATTAAGGTCCGTGTAGTCCGTGCACATCCTCCATTTTCCTGCTGCTTTAGGGACCACCACAACATTTGATAGCCAGGTCGTATACTGGATTTCTCGAACAAAACCGGCACGCAACAACTTGGCGACCTCTTCTTCAATTATCTTATTCCTCTCGACCCCGAAAACCCTCTTCTTCTGCTTCACTGGTTTGACCTGCGGGTCAATATTTAGTCTATGAACAATAATTTCGGGATTGATACCTTGAAAATCTGAGGGGCTCCACGCGAACAGGTCGTGGTTACTCCGTAAGAAGTCGATCATCATCGTCTCCATTTCTGTAGTCATCTGCGATCCAATCCTGGTCGTCTTCTGGAAGTTCCCAGAGATCAACTCTACCTCCTTATATTCGCCCGAAGGTTCAATCCTTTCCATCTTTCCTCTCTTTGCCATCTCTCGGCTTGTCTCCTCCTTCCTTTTTTCTTTCTTTGACTCCCCCTGCTTCACAGCAAGATTATAGCACTGCCTTGCTGTTCGTTGGTCGCATTTGACTTCCCCAATTCCCTGTGGCGTCGGGAACTTCATCTTCAGATGGAAGGTAGATACCACTGCTCGAAACTTGTTCAATCCTGGTCGTCCCAAAACAACATTATACGCGAATGGGCTATCAACGACCAGGAACGAGATCATGCATGTCTTCCTCTTGGGCTCCTCACCTAGCGACACTGGCAGCTCGATTACACCTTCTGGGATGACCTCATTCCCTCCGAACCCAACTAGGGGTGTTCGTACGGCCTTTAGTTTCACATCTCCCAAATCCATCTTCCTTAGGACATCACTAAAAATAATGTCAACAGAACTGCCATTATCAATTAATACCTTATGTACCTGGTAGTTCGCAATGTCCATCTTTATGACCATAGGGTCGTTTTGTTCCGCCAGGTCAGCGCTTAAGTCCTCGTCACCGAAGATGATGCTCTCCTGCTTTTCCACATGCATCATTAGCCCATCATGCTTACACCTGCTTTCTCGAGCGTACCTTTTCCTTGCTCTACCGGAATCTCCACTTGTGGGTCCCCCCGAGATGGTATGGATGACACCTTTGTTAGGAGCGTTGTCTCGAGCTCCACTCGCCCCCGCTTCATCCCTCTGGAGCCTTTCCCGGCTTCGCGATCTACTGCGTTCTCGCTGCTCTGCCCTCCTATCAATCAAGTGTCTGAAATACCCTTGTCTTATCAACCGTTCAATCTCGTCCTTTAGTTGGTAGCAATCCTCCGTATTATGCCCCCTATCCCTGTGGAACCTGCAGTACCTATTCGAGTTCCTTTTTGTACGAGTATCCCGCATCTTCTCTGGTCGCTGCAGGAGGTCCTCGTTTTCCACCATCATCATCACCTTTTCTCTGGTAGTCGTCAGCGGGGTGTACCTATGGTAACGAGGCACATAAGGTCCTTTCCGCTCGCGATCTCCTTCCGCCCGTTGTTTTCCTTCTCGCGATCTTTCTCCCTTCACCCTGGTCGGATCTCTAGACCAGTAGTTGTCCTTCATGGCGTTCATTTCTTCCTCATCGATATATTTTTGGGCCATCTCCATTAATTGCTCCGTGCCCGTAGGCGGATCGCGGGCGAGCGCTGATGCAAAAGGACCTTTTTGTAACCATGGATCAAAATACTAACCATCATGTCGATCCTTAGGTCCTGCACCTCCAGCACTTCGTTGTTGAACCTCCCCATAAAAGCTTTTAGCGTCTCGTCCTCCCGCTGTCGGATCGTAAACAGGTGGGTCGCCGATCTCTTTGCTTTTCTCTTACTGGCAAAATGAAAAGAAAACTTATGAATTAACTGTTCATATGAATCAATAGTTCCACTACCTAAGCTTGTGAACCACTCCTGAGCTTTTCCCTTCAGCGTGGTGACGAACAGTTTTGCCTTGATCGGATCTGTCTGACCGTACAGATTCATCACCAGGTCAAAAGCGGCGACATGCTCCCTTGGGTCCTTGCTTCCATCATACTTGGGTAGGTCAGGTAATCGGAAATTGTTATCCACCACTTCCAGCAATATTCGATTAGTGAAGGGCGAGCTCCGATTCTGCGATACCAACTCTCCCCTCTTTTTCAATTCCTCGATTTGCTTCCCTAGTTGCTCAATCTGCTTGCCAACACTGTCCACCTCTTCACGCGAGATAGCTGGCTGTCTCGCAGCAGTTTTTCTGCTTGCCACTGTTCGCTTACTAGTCACCTCATTAGATAAGGTTCTCTCTGGACCTCTCTCTGGTGCCCTCAAGGTCTCTCTTCGCTGTTCCGTCTCCAACTCCTGGAACAGCTGCCGTTTAACCCCTTCCCTGGCCGGGGTCACCGTTCTGCGTTCATACTCAACAATGGCCTTCCTGCTCGCTTCATCGATCATGTGCTGCAATTCTTCTCTCGTCATCTGAATCATCCTTTCATCTCCTTTCCTCGGAGTCTCTTCTGCTGGTTGATCCTGTCTTGATGTCCCTTCCATTTTGACTTGTCCTCAATTTTCCACAGACGGCGCCAAATGATGTAGGTCGCTCAAAATCAGGATTTCCGGATCGGGGTCGCTAGATCGAACAACCGGGTCGTGATCGCTGGCTCCCTCTTTCAAGCTACCTGGGGCGGATCCTGAGAACACAGCAAACGTCAGACTAGCCGAGAGGCCCTCGGCGATGGCCCTCCGATGCTTAAGTCAGAAAAGATGGGATCGAAAATAAGGTAACAGGATCGAATTAGACCACAAATTGGCGGTAAAAGTAGATAGTCAAAACGTATTCAAAATACCATAAATGAGGGTATTTATACTGGTACGGCACCCTCTGCGAGCACCACACGTGGCTCCAGTGAGGGCGCGCCACGTCACCCTCTGTCGAACCTGCAGCCGCCGCTGCTGCAACTGTACAGTGGGCCCCACTGTGCTCAGACATAGGCTCAGTCATAGGTGCAGCATGATTACTGTCTTGGGTGTGGAGCTTGTGCCAAAAATAGGGGGGGCATTTTGGTAAATATGCAAATTCCCTCATCAGCTGCCTTGTCTAAGAAACTGCAAATAATTGGCAATATTAGTCCAGGACCCTTCGCAGTTTCTTAATAAATAACATATTTATAGGATTAAAATTAATAATGAGTAAAATTAACAAACTGAAAATAATAATTTCTCAAAACAAAATAAAAATAATAAATCAAAGTTTCAGTGAACAGGAATTCAAAAAACGAGGAACTCAATCAAAAATCGCATTTCGTATTACTTTGGATTCTTGACGTGTCCATTTCAGTTCTCCTTTCACTAACAAGTAACAATTTCACTTGGCAGAAGAAAAGTCAAAGTATGAATGGACAATGACTCTTCTCCTCAGCCACAACAATAATAGAGGACAACATACACAATATTAATAATTGTTTGCCATATTATGAATAACTACAATTTAAGACTTATGATGTTACCAGTGTTCACATTTTGGGAAAATTACATATGCATCCTCCAAGATACATTTAATTGCACAAATATTTGTCGATCGTCGCAGGACTACAAAATGTAACTGTTAATATCGTACTCGTAATTACAAACACACTTTCTATTCAATGACAAAATTTTACATAAACATCTCCCTCAAGAGGTGTACCTGTAATTTTATAAAAAATAAAGAGAATGCCTGTGAAATTTGGCATAAGGAGAGTGCCGGTGTAATTTACTTAAGTTCAAGTATAATCGTAATTAATAAATATTTTTGTCATGTAGTTCTAATTATAACCAAAATATTTATCACGATATTTAACTATAAGTCACCATGTGTAGTATCTACAAGACCATATCAAAGAACCATTTCTTAATTAATAGAAACTCAAAATTAATACATAATATGATATTATTTTCGTTTATTATATAGGTTTGAATCTATATATATATATTAAACGGAATATAAATACAATAGATTTGAAATAAAAGGAAAGGAAAACATCATAATCTAATTAATAACGTACCATGTCTTACATCTAATTATGGTGGGGTATACAAGATCTTCTCGAATTAAATAAGGATTTCTTGCAATTCTTGACTCTGTTTTCATCGTTGACTCCCATTACAAACTATAGATCAGACAAAATATGTGGCAAGATAATTACGTTTATATTTTTTGACCTATGATCTATTTATACAAATAATTTTTATTTTTTCATAATTATAAAAACTACTCCTATCAATAAAGAAAAAAGGGTATTTTGTGTAACTACACCTACAACCTCAAATGATATATTTATAATTTTACAAAAATGAGGAGTATTTGTATATTTGAATCGAAGCACAAGAGGTGCCAGCTTAATTTATCCTATTGACTAATAGGAAAAAAATATAATTTACCAATATGATATGAGAAATATGTAAAAAGAACTCATTGTGGAAGATAAAATAGCAGATTACCCCCTTCTATGCAATATTAATTAAGAGTTAAATGCACTTTATCCCCGTAATATGAACAAATAAACCCTTGTAAATTGCATATTATAGGGATAAAATGCATTTAACCCTTAATTAATATCCATCCATATATATATATATGGGGTGAATAGCAATTTACTCCTCTGTGATATTGAAAATGAACATATTACCCTCTTATGAAAAAAAATATAGCAATTTACCCCCCTATACTTTTTTAAATGAAGCAATTTACCTCCTTATATAGGGAGGTAAATTACTTCATTTTGAAAAATATAGGGAGGTATATTGTTGTATTTTAAAAAATACACGGAGGTAAATCGCTATTTATTTTTGCATAAGGGGGTAATTTGCTTATTGCGATATTACAAGGAAGTTGATTGCATTTTTCCCTATATATATGTATGTATACGGGAGTGATGAGATGTTGGACTCGAAAGGCTTATTTGTTCTTGTCCTTACAAACTGACGAGAGATTTGTTGAAAGTGAAAATGCATTGATTTAAGGTTACCAATTCTATAGAAATGCTTAATTTATATTGATTGATGTATTTTTGGGTAAAGGTAAATTAAGGTGTGAGTGCAAAGATCGAGTGGTATAATGGAAGTGATGGGGAATGAAGATAAGTACACGAAAGACGGGACGTTGGACTTCCGCAACAATCCCGCAAACAAGAACAAAACTGGAGCCAGGAAGGCCTCCCTGTTTATTCTTGGTATTCTACTCATCATCATATTCTCATCTACACTCCAAACTGTAGCTTTTATTAGACGTTGTTTTCGCCAAATGGCTGCACAATGGCTATTAGCTTTTGTTTGTATAAATTAAGTCAGGATATTTGTTGAGAAAGTATGTCCAAAGTTTTTCCGAAGTCGTGCTCGAGGTTTCCCACGTAAACCTAACACTCTTATCAAGCATAATGCAACAAAATTTGAGGAAAAGAAGGTTCAAAGAGTTGATTGTTGAAAACCCCCCAGCAACCTAAGAGGAATTATTATTGAAAGTCGAGAAATATATAAGGATCGAAGTATCTGCAGGCTCAAAATCGATGACTCAAAGAGATCGGGTGAAAAAGAAGGGATGATACCCCCTAGGACAGAAGGAAGTGGATGAGAATGCGATTCATGCGTTTGAGTGATTTAATTCAATATACCCTATTAAATTCTCGACGTACGAAAATCCTTTCGGTGGCAAGGCAACAAGGTTTGGTGCGATGGTTCTTTCTCATGAAAGACAACCCCGAGAGGATGAAATTTGACAAGTATTGCCATTTCCACAGAGATCGAGGCCATAGCACATAGGAGTGTCACCATTTAAAAAATGAAATTGAAATGTTTGTCCAGAGAGGATATCTGAAAGAATTTGTAGACCAACGGAAGATAGAGACTCGAGCACATGCTATCGAAGAAGGACTCACTACGCCTCGCATCGAGAAGGGAGAAAGATCAGGAAGAGCACGAACAACGAAAGATAACTTCCCTATTGTAGGGATTATTAGAGTTATCTCGGGTGGCCTTGCCGGATTAGACTCAGTGCAAGCAAGAAAAGCCGCTTTAAGAGAAACAAGTGAGGTAGCCAGTTAAGTTATGTTCAATGAAGTCCCGATGACCTAACAAAAGAATTATGGGAGCGAGAAGTTTTTAGTCATCAGGATTTGGATGGAAGCATTCCCCCCAGCAACGACGCAATAGTAGTGACGACAACAATATCAAATTTGTGGGTTAAAAAGATCCTTATAGACATCGGGAGTTCAACTAACATCATTTTTTACAAGGCCTTCTCTCATATGGGTATAGACAATGCACTATTGACTCTAGTAAACACTCGACTCACCAGCTCCAATGGAGATGTAGTTGAACCTTTAGGAGAAGTTTTGTTACCAGTATCACTTGGGTCTTACCCGAAGTGAGCAACAAAGCTTGTGAAGTTCTTGGTGGCCAACTCTCTTTCAATGTACAACACGATCATGTGCAGGCCTAGTTTGAACCTATTCAAACCATAGCACCCACCTTCGCATGAAGATAAAATTCTCAACGCCAAGCGGGATTGTAGAGGAGGTTAGCAATAAGAAACAAGTGAGAAAATGTTATGCTAGCATGCTGAGAAAAAACCAGCAGCCATTTCTACTGAAAAACTAGAAGGCAATTTTAAGCAACCCGGCCAACAGAAGTTATGTCAATGGACGCTTGATAGAACTCAACAAGGAGAATCGTCCCATGGAGAGGAGGGGAAGACACAATCAAAAGAAGTGAAGAAAAGTAAATTAAATAAGGAACACATGGAGGCCATATAGAAGGCAAATGTGGTCGAGATAGAAGGAAGTGGAACTTATCATCTATGATAACTGGAAGCGCTCCAAACTTGATTGGAAGGAATAAAACATATAGATTTTGACCTTAGAAGGAAGAACATATTGAGGAAAAACTTATCCTCTCTTGCATAAATTGTTTTCAAATTTACTATCAAATTGTGGGTTGTTATGAAAATTTACCGTCCCTAACGACATATACTGTTGGCCCCCAAGAAACACACATATACTCACTTCTGGAGCATGCGAAAATAAACTCTTACAGTTAAGTTCATGCCAATAAAGCTTCCTTAATATACATAATAAAACGCCTCAAATCTAATAACAATCAAACTTGAGGCACATAGAATGCCCCAAAGCTAGTAAGGTGCATAATAAAATGCCTTGAAGTTAATAACAATCAAGTTTTCTTGATGCGCATAATAGAACAACCTCAAACTAATAAGAATCAAGCTCCCATGAGGTGCTTAGTAGAAAGTCCTGAAGCTAGATGCAAATGCGACAACCCTTAAGGAGGTCCCAAGCGGGAGATGATTACGCAAGAAAGATACTCCATAACAAACAATAAGTGACATCCCATGACTAATAAAAGATAAACCGCAAAATGAGTCCAACATTGAAATAACGATGAGATGTCCCAGAAAATAAAATCTTAAGCAAAGGGTTTCAGTTCCCAATGTAAAGAAGCTAAGATAAAGTCTAAAGTCTTGTCGACTTTCAAAATTGATATTTCAAAACTGTCTACTCGAGCTTCACTAATAGGGGCCCTACATTCCCCTCTATCGAGCATTTCGCTCTCACGATCCGCCTTGTAGCATTGAATAACTTGAAGAATGACTTCCTTTCCTAACAAAAGACAAAGGAAAAGAATGAAGTAACAAAAAGGAGGATAAGACCAAAGAAAGCCAAAACAAGACGAAATAATATCATAATGCCAGCAGAAAATAAAAACACGGCAATGAGAAGTTGATCAAACAAACCTACTTTAATTAAAGTCATGTGGGTGTGGGCAAAGTCAAGTATGGAAGTAAACTCCTCCTGAGGGGTCGATGACCCTTAAATAGAATCTTCTACGAGGCAAAACCTCTTCTTTAGAGGACCTATTAAAGAAGGCATCGCTCCAAATATTTATAACCATTATGAAGAAAAAGTAGAGGTACGAGTCATTGACAACCTTCCTAGGGACAAACAAAGCATAGAAAACATCGTGAGGATGAGTTATATTGGGATCCTAAAAGCACCAAAAGAAGAAACCCCTCAAAGTATGTGAGAGAACTAGGAATGAGCCGACAAACACATAGATTGGTATGGGTAATCATTTCTAACGGAAGAGGGATTAATCTTGTCATTGAGAATATTGAACTCCTCAAGACTCATACTTGTATTACTATTCTCAAATTTCATGACACGAAAACGAGGTGTAAATCGGGGGCTGCATCATCAAGGGGAATCAAAATGTTTACGACTTCTCCCTAACTTGATTAATCTATGAAAAGACCAGGTTGAGAAGCCCCAATGGGAGTCGGCCGAGGACGCTCGCCTTGACATATTTTTGAAGAATATGATTTGCATTTTGAGCCTCGACCAAATACATACATATATATGTATATATATAATCAATTATGTCAGGTTCCATGTTGATGAGTTAATATAAAATATTGAATGGTTAAATGTCAAAGCAAGCGCATGCACATACAGACCTATTCTTGATTGTTTATGGACATCAAATTATTATTTTCAACTACTCAACCAATTTGAAGAATTTAACTTGCTTCCATATATTCATTTAAATTCATTTATATTTCATTTTTAATAATAATATTTTGTAAAAGAATGTGAACAATGGTTGTAACAGAGTTTTCAGTCAAAGAGGATGGAAGCAGTTTAGATGATGACAAGTTATTGATTGAGTCTCCCCAAAGCTCAAAAACAGAGATTAGGATTGTACGATTTGAACTATTTTGTATTTACTAGATTAATCATTATAAATAAATTGTACCCACAAATTAATGGTAGGTATAAAGTGGGTGGAATTAATTTTACACCCCAATTACATTTATTGCTAGTATAGTATAAATACCCCTCATTTCATTGTAAAACGGGATTTTGGCAAAGGAAGAAATTGAAGAGAAAAAACCTAATTTCTAACTTGTACAAGCGCTTGCATGCTGCAATGAAGCTCTTCACACCGAAGCCAGTGACACTTTTCGTCTGTGAAGCCGTTTAAAATGTCCAGAAATATGTTCATATTATGGCTGGATGTTCATGATAGGTGATGTGACTTGTGACTCGATTGGTACCTGTTGGGCGAGGTATTCTCTATTCTGACTTCACACGAGCCTCACGGTTTTGTTTTGAAAAAACACCTCATTAGAGAGAAGAGGTCTTGAGACTCATAAGCCACTCAAACTTTTTATTTGCAATCAATGTGGAACGCTTTACTAGCATCATCAATAGATTAGTGTTGCTTATAGAACGTTATAACTAAACGAAACTACAACTGTTAATAAATAACTACGAATTATATCCAAAAAAAAAAAATCAATATGCAATAAATATATTTTACGTCTAGGAATTAAAATGCAAATAATATAATAACAAAGCAAATTTGCATGAGTCTCAATAGATATATATTTTTTATTACTAGTAATTTATGGCACACTCTATGTGTATGCACTTTTTATGAATATCATTTAAAATTAAATATTTATAAATTTTATTATTTAATAAAATATATATAAAATGTTAAGTTAATATTAAATTTATAAAAAAATAGTGACAGAAAAATTAATGAAAATAAAATTCAAAAAATAAAATAACTATCGAAAGATAATAGGGAGTACGGAGTTAGACGAGTGAGTGAGAAGTTAATAAATAAATTAATAAATTAAATTAAATACTAATATTAACATACCAAAGACACCAATTGACGCTTCTTATATGTATAGTACAGATAACTAATTGAGTTTTTGTTTTTCACATTACTGAATGTTGATGAGTTTAGTAACTTATATTCAAAGCCAAATTCAAAATGCATTGCGAAATTTAAAGAATAAATTCAACTTTCATTTGTTAATTTTATTTCTTTTTTTAATTATTAATAATTATTTTATTAGTATTTCTATTTGTTTAGATATAAAAAATAATATTGTAGGAGTACATGTTCATATTTATAATACTTGAGTTTATATATATATATATATACATAATTTACCTTTCATTAGTGGAATATCCCATTCAATTTAATTAGGTTTATTAAGACTTAATGATTAAGGACAGAAGAAGCCCTTCTAAAAGATAAGGAATTATGACGTGCATTTAAGAGATTGGGGACTGAAGTGACATGAAAAGTAAAAATAAGGGAACTATTGAAGGGATTTTGCCTAAATAAAATAATAAACCAAAGTTTTCAGTAAACAAGAACTTAAAACGGCGTGACAATAAAAGCAAACTCAATCTCTCACTCATTCTAGATGAATGAAACTAACGGATAATTATATTTTCCTCTCATGAAACTTGATATAATAATATGTAAATTTTTTATAACTAAAAAATTATATTTAGTACTTTTAAAATTTATTTGTCTAAATCCCTTTTGATGCACATGGCCTTAGCAGACCCCATCCAAAAAGAACAACAAGGCCTGAGGCCGCCCAATATATTTGTCCCAATAGCCCAGGAGACCTACTAGCCTTGGACAGAATACGAAGACCCAAGGCATTCCTAGATTAGACTCATTATTGCGACCCACCAAGGATGACCAGCCCAAAGGCCCACACTTGGCAATCTCCACATGGCATACAAGTGGATTCCTAGTCAACCGCTCGCCACACATTATTATACAACACCTACCAGAGCCAAGGGCTCCCTTGAGCGTCCAAGCAATCTCCCCTTAGGGGATGGGCGGACACCTGTGGTCCGATGGTTGGAAGGGGAACACATCTATGAGAAAAGATGGGATGCAGCCAGGCTTAAAACTCAAGCCACTCGTTTCTTACTACAAGCTGGGATTCTGTATAAGAAATCTTTTACACACCCCCTGCTTCGGTGCTTATCTCAATTTGAAGGAATACACGTACTCAAAGAGATACATAGTAGCTGTTGTTGAGCACATGCCGAAAAGTTGATATTAGCCAACAAAGCCTTTCGAGCAGAATATTTCGGTTGACCATGAAGCAAGATGTAAGGCAAATAGTAAACAAATGTGAAAAATATTATAAGCATTCCACCCTTATACATCAGCCTCCCGAGCCCCTCACTACCATGTTGTCGCTTTGTCCTTTGTCACAATGGGGCATGGACATAGTCGGACCTTTTCCATTGGCTCGTGATTGTAGCCATTGGCTTCTTTACAAAATGGGTGGAGGCAGAACTGCTCGCTTGCATCATGAAAGGGGAAGTGATGAAGTTCATATGGAAGAATATTATTTGCCGCTTCGGGCTTCCCCTATAAATAATCTCAGACAATGACCAACAATTTCAAGAACGAAAAATATAAGAGTGGTGTAAAGACTTACATATTAAACAAGTATTCACATTAATGGCATACCCCCAGTCTAAAGGGCAGGTGGAGGTCACCAATCGCATATTAGTATAAGGGATTAAGAGGAGGTTAGAACGAGTTGGTAGAAATTAAGCGAAGGTGTTGACTAGGTGTTTTATGGGCTTACAGGACAACTCCCAGAGGATCTATAGGAGAGAGTCCTTTCACCTTGGTCTATGGGTCCGAGGCCATCATTCCTGCTGAATTAGGGATGCCCTCTCACAGAATCCTACACTTTCTGAAGAAACTAATACAGAACTCCTTAAGAAAAATCTGGACCTCATTGAGGAATTGAGGGAGAACGTTTTTTTCCGCATAAAACGGTACAAGAACACTATGATTAGTGCTCACAACAGAAGAGTAAAATCTTGGGGTTTTTAGGGTGGAGATTTGGTGTTACGGAGGGTCGACACCATCCAAAGCCCTCGAATGCCCTTTTCTATTTACATGCATATTCATCCTTAGCAAGATAACATGAAAACTAACCATATTCCCAAAAGAAACTAGCAGTTAAAGGTGCAAGGTTGATAGCATAAAAAAAGAAATATTCAGTAGGACACCCTCACCTCAAGGGACACAACATATTGATCAACCACCCTCTAATCAAGATGCAAATACCACATCAATCAGAACAGGATTGCAGACAAGTAATGCAGCACATACTAGACGATAATCCCCAAACAGAAGTGTAAGAGAAAACATAGATAATCGCATTACCCCCCCATCCCCCAGGCCTAAAGCTTGAACGGAGGGGGGTAGAGAAAAGAGAAAAAGATTTAACATATATAAACACAAAAAGAAAACAAATTGTCTCATCCTCATTTACAATGGGGGAAATGGAGCAGGTTAGCAAAGTAAATTGTCTTTTTTTGTTTTTTTTTTTTTTGGGGGGGGGGGGAGGTGGGGGCAGTTACATCATTCATTCTCACCACAAGCGGGGTCCTTCTCACTTCCTTTAGAGTAGGCAACTGGGGCTGGGGTCTCCTAGCGCTCTCCACTGGCAGCATGAGGGTCATCCTCCTCTCTTGGCTTTGAGGGCCCTTCATCCGAAAGCCCCCAGCGATAGTAGGGATTCCAGCTTCTTAGGGGTGACTTTTCACCTCGCCCCCCCCCCCCCCCGGTGCAAAATAAGATGAAGTTACAAAATAATGAATGATTGAAAAAGGGAAGAAGGTCACCTAATTCAATGGGAAGAGATTGGGTCACGGGAGCCGAAGAGCTGACAAAGGGGTCTGGAGCACTGTATACTACAACATCAAAATTAAGAAACGAAGGCTCTTCTCTAGAATACAATTAGAACAACTTTTAATTGTTACTTAATTAACAAAATGAAAACCACCAAACATAAAACAACACTAACTCATATTCAAAAATTAACATTGCTAACCACTTTTTCATTGCCTTGGACAGTTACGTTTGGTTTTCTAGAATTCGACGCTTTCGACACCACTTCATCTTATCATAACCATCTTATTCATCTTCATTTGTGCAAGTGCACTGTCCCCCCAGTCTAGTGTATGCTCCACAATCAAAGTTTCCGGAAACCCACTTGGTACTTATGTAGCTCTTTTGGGTTGTACCCAATGAAAAAAGTTACAAACTTGAAATCTATAACAATAATACAACTTACCTCTAGAAGGTTTTCTTAAAGATTCTACTACCCTAATTTCTATTTTTGAATTGCATCCACAAAATGGTGAAGCTAAAAACCTCACATCAAGCACTTACTTGCATCCTTAGTTTCTTTTTTTAGACGGCTTGATTGTGTGGACATTGTTTCAAAATCAGCAAAAATGACAAAAAAAAAAAAGAAAAAGAAAAAGAAAAAATGAGAAAGGGGAGTGCAAGAAAGGTGAGAAAAATTGTATGGAAAGAGAGGATAGAAGCAACCCTTAAATTGGGGGAGAGAAGAGCAAAAATATTAAAAAAAAAAAAAAAAAGGCAGTTTTTATAGCTAATTTGTAGTCGACGCGCGTGTAGCTCACTTTCAGGGAGTGTTTTTTTTTATTATTTATTCATAACACAGGGGGTGTAATTAATACTTTAATTTTTATAGAAAGTTTTGTGAATTTTTCTATATTACAAGTGGGTCCCTGAATTTTCCCCCTTTTTTTTTATATCGGTATAGATATAAGTTCTATTTATTCGTATTGAATTTTTATTTCAAATTATGACTACATATTTTATTCTAATTAATAGTATATACACGTTACATGTATAAGAGCTATTTTTTAAATAAAGTCTATACACATAGTGCGTATATATACATTAAATAGAATATAAGATGTAATAGAGTTCAGAAAAGAAAATCCAATCCGACATTTAATAATTCTTTCTCCAATTCGTCAATCTTAGCGCATATTAATTCCCTAATCCAGACTTGTATGTCCTTCAGATCGACAATTGTACTAGACCTCAATGCTTACAATACATGCCCTGGGTCTGGAGCACGAAGATTGTAATATGTGGGACCCACCCATAGACTATTTGTATTAACTTTTGCTCCCATTGTGAATGTCGATAATACCCCTGTACCTCAATTTAATTTCAACATCACCATAAGCATTAACTTTCTGAAACCCACCAAACAAGAGCTAACTTCGATTTTTGTATCCGCCATTATTTTGTCATCTTTGAAACGAAGGTCTGTGTTGTGTTCCTTCTCCCATAGTCAATACCCCTTCCCCTTCCCCTTGCACTATCCTATACCCCAAAAACCCATTTTTACCCCCTTTTTTTAAAAAAAAAAATTTTTTGGATCATTTTTCGATTTATGCAAATTTATCTCTGTGATATGTAAAATAAATAAATAAGTTCCTATAAAAAAATTATTAAATAGTTGGCGTGATTTGTTTCATTTTTTAAATTACAGAAAATAATTGATATTTTATTTTTATAGGAGTTTCTTTTTTCCCATTTTTCATATTAAATTGCATTCTCCCCCTCCAAAAAATATAATATTACCAAATTGTGGTGATTGAAAAACTTTAAATTTTTAGGCAAAACCGCTAACACAAATACTTGAACTGCCAAAAAAATAAAAGGGGGCAACATTAGCAAGGAGAATCATTTAAAAAATAATATATAGATTATTTATAGAGATATTGAGAGTTTTATATATAATATGGTACGGTATATATATTTATTGTGTGGCTTGTATGTAAAAATAACTTTTATACCCTTATAAATAAATGAGTATTACTAATATATACTAGCGTATGCCCTCTGCTATGCACGGGTATAATTTAATTAGAATTCCTTTTTTAAAAAAATTATTCCATAATATAATTTCTTTTTCAAATTATACTGTATCAATAACAATTAAATTTGAAAAAAAATTACAATCATCAAAATAAGAATGAAGTGATATAAGCAAATCAAAATTTGATCAATTTTTAAATCTTACTGATTTTTTTTTATTTGTTTGATTTAAATAAAATATTTTAATGCAATCAAATTAGTTCTCCTCTTTCAAAATTAAATCTAAATTGATTTCATTACTTTTCATGAAATGCCGATTATTATTAATGACCATCTAACAATGTTCTGTGGAACTGGAGACTAAGTTAATGGTGGTGTGAACATTTAGGTTTCGAGTCCTATAAGGGTATGGTCCTACTATTAGCCGTCTCCCGGCCTTAGTCTAGGACAAAGAATTGAATGTTGGTTCCCATCTTTGACTAAATATCTATACTTCATACTCGAGATATGTTTACTCCACTGATCGACATAGAAAATCCCTTCCTACTTAACCAATCGCTACGACCGTAGAATTTCAGAGTATAAACCATCTTATATTGCTGGCATAATACTAATAGGGGACAGATTCCTTTTTGAAATCCACCATCCTTGCTACATACTCCGACTGTACCGGGCACGACTTATAATGACTATATCTCATGACATAGTCACAGCTTGCTAGATCTAAGATACATTATTCATATGTGCTCGATTGACATGACTACTCAAGTACGAGGAATAATCTCGTACTATTATAATCGAGAATTCAAGTCATACCGACCATACTTGTAAGGTTTCTATATGACGATTCCTATGAATCAGTCCAGTCAGTCGACTACTTTACAAACTAATCCACTAAAATTGCATAGACGACGTACATCTCCCGCCGATGAAGCACAATACTGCAATACTTAGTAAAGTCTCTATAGGAGAAGCCTATTAATTATTGAATGTTAGATAAAGTGGCCCAAATCCAAAAGCCCACCCACATCAAGCCCGACACCACCTGGAGGCCCCAACCCGGTACCCGACCCGCTCCACTCTGCCCGACCCGGTTTGACTAATATATACCCCCTTATCCTCAAACCCTAATCAGCTCTCTCTCTCTCCTCATACGGTTCCGCCGTTTTCTCCTCCTCTCTCTCTCTCAAACCGATATGTCCGTTCGGTCTCTCTCTCTTCTCCGTTTTCGGCGGTTTCTAAGAGCCAATCTAATGGCTCTTGAGAAACCGCAGAAACCGCCCAACAAACTATATCCCCGGATGATTTCTAGCCTATAAATACGGAGGTTCCATTTCCCCTAAACCTCTCTCGGCCAGAAAAAGGAAATCTGTTTTCTACTCTTGTTCTTCGTGATATCTTCTGTGTGAGAGTGTTCTTTGTGTAGTGAGAGTGTCCGATCTTAGTGATTGGGTTGTGGTTGGGTGCCGAGTGTTGTGGAGCAACCGTGGGGGCTTACCGTGTGTGGTTGGGTGCAGTATTTGTGACCGTGTCCCTTTAAGATTGGATCTGGCTCTATCTCCTGAGCCACATCCAAATAGTTGTTTCCTTGTTCGTTTCTTTCTGTTTCCAGTAATATTTTTGTTCTGTAAATATTTGTTATATTCGTCTGTAATATTGAGGAGTTTCGTACTCCGTTCATCTGTAATAGTTGATAGGGTATTATTTTGAAAGAGATACCACTGGAGGGTTATTCCCTACAGTGGTATCAGAGCCAGCATCTCTAACCCGTGGTGATCCTTGGTGGCGGTAACGTTCGATAAACCCCTCCTCTGGTTCTTATTTCTCGCTTCTTCATTTACAGTTTTTATATTACTGTTATAAACTGTTTTTCCTGTTATTATCCCGGTTTACCGCGGCAAAAACCCCCTAATATCCCTCTTGGCCGGACCCCTGAGGTCGTCGGGTATCTAGACGGGACTTAGGCTGGTGAGCCCCGCTTTGTGCTAAATCTGCTGATTACTGTTGAAACTTGTTGTTGATACCTGCTATTTCTATTATCCTCTACTAGTTTGTGTAGTTGTTAACTGCATTTGTTTTGGTAACTTTTGTGATATTCCTGCGGTTTATTTTCTCGCACAGTCATTGACTACTGTTAGTTCCTTCGTGTTATGTACTCTGTTGATGTAGTTTGAAATCTGAATACCTTATCTGTTGTTTTTCGGTAGTTGTTACTATAAATCGTGTTTTTTGATTAGTGCTCCAAAATCTGCTACTTTGAAACTTTCTGTCGCGTTTTTTTTTTTTAAAAAAAACTGAACGATTTTCTCCAAAACTGTTTTTAAAAAATGGCTGGTTACAGCCTTCAACCGTTTGACGGAAAAACCGATTTCTCGATTTGGCAACAAAAAATGAAAGGCATACTCATTCAACAAAAGGTTTTCAAAGCTATAGATGGTAGGTATGTTGAAACCATTTCTGAAGAAAAGAAGCAAGAAAATGATGAATTTGTCTATTCTTCTATTATATTAAATTTTTCTGATACTGTTTTACGAAAAGTAGGTAAATTAGAATCCTCAAAAGCTTTATGGGACAAATTAGAAGAATTATACACTGAAATCTCATTGCCTAACAAATTGTTTCTGTTAGAAAAATTCTTTAGGTATAAACTCGATCTTTCTAAGAACATTGATGAAAACTTAGATGACTTCACTAAACTCATTCAAGATATTAAACTCACTGGTGATAAATATATAGATGAATATTCCCCTATAGTACTTTTGAATGCCATACCTGAATCCTACTCAGACGTTAAGGCTGCCATTAAGTACGGAAGAGATAGTGTTAATCTAGAAACGGTAGTAAATGGTTTAAAAAGTAAAGAATTAGACCTTAAGGTTAATAAACCTAGTCAGAACCAACATGAGATAAATGCTGTCAGAGGTAGGACTAAGTTTAGGAATTTTAATCCTAGATATAACAGTAGGAGTAGAAGTAGAAATAACTATAGTAGGAGTAAGTCTAGATCAAGAGAAACCAGCCTTAAAAATGATAAGATAAAAGATAGACGGTGTTATAATTGTGGAATAAAAGGCCATTATATAAAAGACTGCAGAAAGCCTAGACGTGAAAACAGAGATAGAAATTATGATGACAAAGAGAAAATCAACAATGTGACTATTGAATCAAACGGGGAATTTTTTACTGTATATGAAGTAAACTCTGTAAATTCTTTTGACATGAATGAATGGTTGATTGATTCTGGCTACACATTTCATATGAGTCCATTCAAAGACATTTTTTCTAATTTGAGATATGAGCATGTTGGCTTTGTGTCCATGGCTAATGAGAAAAAATGCGAAATAAAAGGTCTTGGTGACATTTCGTTATGTTTTGAGGAAGGGTATAAAATGATTTTGAAAAATGTCAGGTATGTCCCTGACTTAAGTCATAACTTGATATCATGTGCTGCATTAGAAGAAGAGGGATTAGAAGGTAGGTGGGGAAAGGGCATAATGAAAGTTATGAAAGGATCCTTAGTCGTTTTTAAAGCTGAACGAAAACGAAATTTGTATATCTGCACTGCTACTTATGAAAATATTGCTGCATCTGCTCTTGAAAACAATAAAACCACTCTTTGGCATAAAAGGCTTGGTCACATCAGCATGAAGGGACTGGATTTTTTGAGAAAAGATGGAATTTTGAATGACTGCCTTGGAAAATTAGAATTTTGTGATGAATGTATTATGGGTAAACATCATAGAGTCCATTTTCCTACATCCCCATCCCCAAACCCATCTATGTCTACTTGCATCTTAGACTATGTTCATGCGGATGTGTGGGGTCCTTCTAATGTGCCCACCCATGGTGGTAATCGATATTTCTTGTCAATCATTGATAACTATTCTCGTAAAGTGTTTGTTTTTCTGATGAAACATAAATCTGAAGTTTTCGATAAGTTCGAAAAATGGAAAATCCTTGTTGAAAATGAAACTAGTAAGAAATTAAAATACCTTAGGACTGATAATGGATTAGAGTTTTGTAATCAACAGTTTTCTGAAATGTGTGACAAATTTGGCATAAAAAGGCATAAGACTAATCCTTATACCCCTCAACAAAATGGGGTAGCTGAACGCATGAATCGTACTTTACTTGAAAAAGTTAGATGCCTATTAATCAGTTCTGGTTTACCTAAATCTTTTTGGGGTGAAGCTGTCTTAACTGCTGCACATCTCATAAACTTGTCTCCTTCTGTGCCTTTATTTGGTAAAACTCCTGATCTTATGTGGAATGGAAAACTGCCTGATTTATCTGGTTTACGTGTGTTTGGGTGTTCTGCTTTTGTTCATCAAAATAGTGATAAACTTGAACCTAGATCCCTTAAGTGTATTTTTATTGGTTATCCTGAAGGAGTAAAAGGCTATAGATTATGGGTTAGGTGTCAACCTGGTTTTAAAGTTTTAATCAGTCGAGATGTTACTTTTAATGAAAATGAAATGCCTTGTTTAGCTAAAACCAAACCCATAGAACTAGAAACCACTTTTAATAAAGTAGACCTAGAGGATAACCAAGAAGGGGAGGGATTAAGCAATAACCAAGAACAAAATGCAGAAAATCTTGAAAACATAGGAGATACAAACCCTCCATCCAATCCCCTCGATAACTACCAACTTGCTAGGGATAGGGATAGGAGACAAACTAGGATACCTTCAAAACTTAGGGATTTTCACACAAGCTTGAACATTGAACTAGGAGAACCATCTAGTGTCGAAGAAGCTTTAAAATCTGACAAATGGCTAAATGCTAAGAAAGAAGAAATGAAATCTTTAAAAGACAACAAAACATGGATCCTAGTTCCTAAACCCAAAAACGCTTCCGTTGTTGATTGTAAATGGCTGTTCAAGATAAAGCAAGAAAACCCCATAAAATATAAAGCTAGACTAGTTGCTAAGGGCTTCACTCAAAAAGAAGGCATAGACTATAACGAAATTTTTTCACCTGTTGTCAAATATACTACTGTCAGGATTATACTTTCTCTTACTGCCTATCATGATTGGGAATTAAAACAGATGGATGTTAAAACTGCATTCCTGCATGGTGACCTAGATGAAAATATCTACATGAATCAACCTTTTGGTTTTTCTGATACTTCTAAGCCTGATCACGTGTGTTTACTGAGAAAATCCTTATATGGCTTGAAACAATCACCTCGTCAATGGAATAAAAAGTTTGATGAATTTATGTTGTCTTTAAGTTTCTCTAGGAGTAACTATGATCACTGCCTCTATTTTAAATATGTTGATACTACTCCGATTTTTTTGGTACTATATGTTGATGACATGTTAATTGCAAGTCCTAGCTTACATCTTATCCATTGTCTTCAAAATGATCTATGCAAAACCTTTGAAATGAAAGACCTTGGCAATGCAAAACAAATTCTTGGCATGAGCATTATTAGGGACAGAAAAACTTCTTCTATTCTCTTGAACCAGAAAACGTATCTTTTGTCTATCCTCAAAAAGTTTGCTATGGAAATTCTAAACCCACGGCTGTTCCCTTGGCTGCCCATTTTCAACTTAGTAAAAGTCAATGTCCCCAATCTGAAAATGATATGCAAAAAATGAGTAAGATCCCCTACTCTAATGTGATTGGCTCTATTATGTTTCTAATGGTGTGCACTAGACCTGATGTTGCCTATGCCATTAGTTGTTTGAGTAGATATATGTCAAATCCTGGTCCTCCTCATTGGGAAGCATTAAAATGGTTACTTAGATATTTGCGTGGATCTGAAAATGTTGGTATTAAATTTTCCAAACATTCTGCTCATGCACATCTTATTGGTTACGTAGATTCGAATTATGCGAATGATAGGGACAGTCGTAAATCCACCACTTCTTACATGTTTACATTTTGCAATTCATGCATTAGTTGGAAATCCCAACTTCAACATATTGTGGCTTTATCTACAACTGAAGCTGAGTACATTGCTACAACAGAGGCTTTTAAAGAAGCACTATGGCTTAGTGGGCTTCTAAATGAAATTGGTTTCTTAAAGAAAAAACCTGTGATCTTCTCTGATAGTCAATCAGCAATTCAGCTATGTAAAAACCCCGTTTTTCATGATAGGACGAAACATATAGATGTTAGGTATCATTTCATTCGTGACATTGTCGGAAAAAATGAGATAAAATTAGAAAAGATTAGCTCAGACGAAAATCCTGCAGACATGGGCACAAAGTGCTTACCTATAGAAAAATTCTGTAAGTGCTTAAAAATACTCTTACTAAATCCTGATTAATACCTCTGTGTTTGTTTAGTGTTGTTTATATTGCAGGTACAACCTTGGAGTATTTATTGGCAATGATGAGAAAACCAGATCCATAAACCCCTGACCTATACCATTGGGTATTTGGTCCAAGGTGGGGTATGTTAGATAAAGTGGCCCAAATCCAAAAGCCCACCCACATCAAGCCCGACACCACCTGGAGGCCCCAACCCGGTACCCGACCCGCTCCACTCTGCCCGACCCGGTTTGACTAATATATACCCCCTTATCCTCAAACCCTAATCAGCTCTCTCTCTCTCCTCATACGGTTCCGCCGTTTTCTCCTCCTCTCTCTCTCTCAAACCGATATGTCCGTTCGGTCTCTCTCTCTTCTCCGTTTCCGGCGGTTTCTAAGAGCCAATCTACTGGCTCTTGAGAAACCGCAGAAATCGCCCAACAAACTATATCCCCGGATGATTTCTAGCCTATAAATACGGAGGTTCCATTTCCTCTAAACCTCTCTCGGCCAGAAAAAGGAAATCTGTTTTCTACTCTTGTTCTTCGTGATATCTTCTGTGTGAGAGTGTTCTTTGTGTAGTGAGAGTGTCCGACCTTAGTGATTGGGTTGTGGTTGGGTGTCGAGTGTTGTGGAGCAACCGTGGGGGCTTGCCGTGTGTGGTTGGGTGCGGTATTTGTGACCGTGTCCCTTTAAGATTGGATCTGACTCTATCTCCTGAGCCACATCCAAACAGTTGTTTCCTTGTTCGTTTCTTTCTGTTTCCAGTAATATTTTTGTTCTGTAAATATTTGTTATATTCGGTCTGTAATATTGATGAGTTTCGTACTCCGTTCATCTGTAATAGTTGATAGGGTATTATTTTGAAAGAGATACCACTGGAGGGTTATTCCCTACATTGAATAATAATTAAAAACTAGAAACCTATTAATTATAGAAAAAAAACAAATAATTGGAAAGATTTTCCCATGTAAAACTGGTGAATGCTTTGGCGGGAAGGGATATAATTGGAATTTGATGAAAAGAAAATAGGAGAAGCAGAAGAAGCGTGAGTACATCATTGTTTTAGTGCTTTCCCCATTTCTCGTCTCCTCGCTCTTCTTACCCTTAAACGAAAACTCTATTTTCACTCACAAATAGTGATTATGATACCACAATACCAATTTTATTATTATATCAATAATATTTTTGAGTTGATTTTCTTTATTTTTTTTGTTATTTTCTTTGTTTTTTTTTCTTTTTCATTTTTATAAATATGATGATGAATCGATTTATATATATATTTTTATTTATAATGTATTTTAAAATACAAAAATATTATTATTATATACATGTAGAAATAACGTGTCATGACGACTAGTACCTAAAAATTAAAAGTTTTTCAAATCACGTAAATTCGATAAATTTTTTTAATATTTTTAAATAATTTTCCCCTTTCCCTTGGAAGTCACCTACTTGGTATTATTGCGAAGACAACCTTATTTCCACCATTTCTCGATTTGTGCAAATATGGTGTGTTTAAGAGAAGGGGGAAGAGGTGGATTTCAGGCCAACACAGAGGTAGCTTCTCTTTGGTAGAAAAAAACAAACGAATAATAGAGGAAGGTTGGACTCATTTGACTGACCTTTTTTGGACTTCATTTGACTTGACTTTTTGTCTTATTTTGGTCTTCTGTATTGTACAGTATAAAAAAAATGATCAAATTACATAATATATAAGTTTATTATATTTATTTTGTGATTGATTTGATTTGATCGAATCTGATTTGGGTAAGTACTTTTCATTAAAGGGTCACCCACATAATCATTTTTTTGTTAACCAGATATGTAATGTTGGTGTAAAATTAATTCTGACATGTTCCTATAAGATTAGGTTCAAATATATAAACACCTTTCCCCTTTTTAAAAATTACAAGTACAGTATTGAGAAGTGTTAATATACTTAATGTTTTTTATGGGACATTTATGTAAGTTTTGTCTATGAATAGGGAGTGTAGTTATAATAACATCTACAACCTTTGTATTTAGACCTAACTTCGTTCGACGTCAATGTAATTGACCATGGACATTAATGCCCACATATATATATATATATACACGAGTGATGAGATTTTTGAGTGGATTGAAAGGCTTATTTGTTGAAAAAATTAAGGTGTCAGAGCATAGATCGAGTGCTATAATGGAAGTGATGGGGAATGAAGATAAATACACCAAAGACGGGACGTTGGACTTCCGCAACAATCCCGCAAACAAGAACAAAATTGGCGCCTGGAAGGCCTCCCCCTTTATTCTTGGTATTCTACTCATCATCATATTCGAGAGTTTTTGAACTATCTAAAAGAGAACAAGATTCTCTCTCATTGGACTCCTATTAGAACACCATAGTTGAACGGCGTTTCTATAAGGAGAAACCAACATGATGAGCTTCATTGAGTTGTATCTATCCTTTTGGGGTTACGCTCTTGAAACGAGTGCCAAGTTATTGAAAATGGCACCATCTAAGATTGTGACCAAGACACCATATGAGCTATGATATGACAAGCTTGCTTCCTATAAATACCTTAGGATATGAGAATGTCCCGCGTATGTTAAGAGACTAGTAGGAGACAAATTGGATTCGAGATCTAGTCTGTAGAGGTTCATCGGATATCCAAAGGAAACTACGGGACGATTATTTTTATGATCCCTCAAAACAAAAGGTGTTTGTTTGAAGAAATGCAGTGTTCCTAGAAAAATTTTTTTTTGATACCCAACGTAAGGAGTTGCTTCTTGAGCAGTCAAGTGAAACAAGGCCTCAGGTAGCAATAGCGTCATCTTCTGTACTTGTGGTTCCCAAAGAAGATACTCCAATTCTTTGGAAGTCGACTAGAGTATCTCAGCCGCTTGAGAGATATGGTTTACCGGTGACTGGTTAGTTGGATAATGATCCAAAAACTTGCAAACAAGGAATGTCTGACATTAATTCTAGAAAGTGGCTTGAGGCCATGATATCCGAGATAGACTCCATCAGTTCCAATAAAGGATGGACCTTGATAGAACCGCTTAAGAGCTTCAAGCCCATTGAGTGTAAATGGGTTTACATGTAAAAGCTTGGAGCCGATGGGGAGGTGAGTACCTTCAAGGCCAGGCTAGTGGCGAAAGGTTATACTAAGAGGCCCGTTGTGGACTTTGAGGAAACTTTTTCACTTATAGCAATGGTCAAGTCTATTCGAATTTTACTTTTTATATCTCCATATTATGACTATGAGATATGTCAGATGGATGTGAAAATGGCGTTTCTTAACTGTTTCATTAAGGAACAAATGTATATGTATCAGCTGGTGGGTTTCATATCCATAGGAGAAGAGCATAAGGTTTGACGTCTCCATAGATCCATTTATTGACTGAAACTAGGGATGTCAATTTAACTCGAATCCGCCCCCTAATGGGGCGGTTTTGGGTCTAAAAATGATTCTTAGGGTGGGTCGTGGGCTTAAAGATTTAAGACTCGCCCAAGTCCGGGACGGGTCTCCGATCTAGATTTAAGACTCGCCCCGATATATATAATTAGTTTTTTTTTTAATTTTATATATAATTATACATTTACTTAATATTTGACCTAATCTTTACTTTTCCCTGCTGCCCCCACACACTCTACTCTCACCATCTCATTCTCTGAGATCTCTATATCTTTTCTCCCTCTCAATCTTTTTCTATCTTGCCAAATCTAATTTCCTCTCTCCATATTTTTTTCTTGTTTTTCTCAATCCCTCTCCATCGCTCTTTTTTATTACTGTTTAGTCTTCCTTTTCTCTAAATCTCTCGTCTCGCCGCCACCTTCTCTCGTCTTGCCGCTGCCTGGCCACGTTACCTCCTCGCTCTCGCTGTCGCCTCACTCTTCGTTGTGGCTTCTCTTTTTTCCCCAGACGGGTTTTCTTGCGGGGTGGGGCAGGGCGGGTCTCGGGTCTCGGGTTAGCTGTCTTTCTTGTCCTTACAAACTGACGAGAGATTTGTTGAAGGTGAAAATGCATTGATTTAAGGTTACCAATTCTATAGAAATGCTTAGTTTATATTGATTGATGTATTTTTGGGTAAAGGTAAATTAAAGTGTGAGTGCAAAGATCGAGTGGTATAATGGAAGTGATGGGAAATGAAGATAAGTACACGAAAGACGGGACGTTGGACTTCCGCAGCAATCCCGCAAACAAGAACAAAACTGGAGCCTGGAAGGCCTCCCCCTTTATTCTTGGTATTCTACTCATCATCATATTCTCATCTACACTCCAAACTGTAGCTTTTATTAGACGTTGTTTTCGCCAAATGGTTGCACAACGGCTATTAGCTTTTGTTTGTATAAATTAAGTCAGGATATTTGTTACGGCTAAAAATTGTGGCAAAACAACCATTGTGCAGGAAACCAATGTTGCGAAAGATTAGCCTTCTATGGAATGAGCTCCAATCTGCTTCTTTATTACACGACACAACTGAATCAACACAGTGCTACTGCTTCAAAGAATCTCTCCAACTGGTTGGGAACTTGCTACGTCTTGCCACTGTTTGGCGCATTTCTTGCTGACGCGTATCTAGGGAGATACTGGACCATTGCCGGATTTTCTGTCATCTACGTTCTTGTACGTTTTCTCCTCATTTAGATTAAGAAGACGTTTGGCTAAACTTATTTGAAATATCGTATAAGTTCATATATCTTATAAAATATTGTCGCTTCTAATTAAAACGGGAGACCTTCCCTCTCCTATGATGCTAAAATACTGAAAAGAGATAGTTCTGGTGATTAGGGGATGACGCTGTTGACGTTGTCAGCCTCCGTTCCAGGCCTGAGGCCGACGTGCTACAAAAAAGATGAATGCTATGCAACAAATTCTCAAACTACAGTCTGTACGGTGGCGCTGTACTTGGTGGCACTAGGATTTGGTGGCATGAAGCCTTGTGTTTCGTCGTATGGGGCAGATCAATTTGACGATGCAGATGAGGTTGAGAAGGGCCACAAGAGTTCATTCTTCAACTGGTTATATTTTTCAATGAATGTTGGTATGTTGATTGGCTGTTCAGTCCCAGTCTGGATACAAGTGAACATTGGGTGGGGATGGGGATATGGTGTGTCGGCAGTGGCAATGGCGATTGGCGTAGCGTTTTTCTTTTTAGGTACACGACTATATCGGTACCAAAAACCTGGCAGCAACCCTCTCACCCGTCTTTGCCAGGTGCTGGTGGCTTCCTTGAGAAAGTATCGAGTTGAAGTGCCCAGTGACAAGTCTCTTTTGTACGAGACTGCTGATGCCGACTCTACCATAGTAGGCAGCCACAAACTTGATCATACGAATCAATTCTGGTACGTATATATATGCATAGAAGATTAAAATCACCCATAACTCAAAAAGATGGTACAAAGTATCTGTTGATATCCGAAGATATGGAACGATATCCGTCTGGATCATCCATGATCCATGATTCAGAAGAGGGAAATCTTGAGCTGGACTAATATATATAGCCAATTATTTGCAGTTTCTTAGACAAGGCAGCAGTGGAGAAAGAGTCCGATCATAGCAAGGGTTCGGTAAACCCATGGACCCTTTGCACTGTCACACAAGTTGAGGAGCTGAAATGGATCATACGCCTGTTGCCCGTGTTGGCAACTGGAATCATCTTCAACACCGTTTTTGGACAAATGAGCAACTTGTTCTTGCTGCAAGCCGAGTACATGGACGCGCGATTAGGCCGGTCCAACTTCAAAGTCCCGGTAGCATCACTCGCCGTCTTCAACCCCATAAGCGTCATTTTCTGGGTACCCGTCTATGATCGTTTCATCATCCCAATGACAAGAAAATTCACAGGCCACAAGAACGGCCTGACTCAGCTGCAGCGCATCGGGACCGGCCTATTCATATCGGTCTTTGCCATGATATCAGCCGGGATTTTGGAGATATTTCGCCTCAGGATAGTAAGACGGAACAATAGCTATAAGGTGATGGAGACGCCTATTTCCATATTCTGGCAGGTTCCTCAGCACTTCATCATAGGTTGTGCAGAAGTTTTCACAAACATTGGACAAATGGAATTCTTCTACGAGGAAGCGCCCGATTCAATGAGAAGTGTATGTGCAGCGCTGTCTCTCACGACAACTGCACTTGGGAACTATTTAAGCTCTTTGCTCGTGGCGATCGTGATGGCTATCAGTACTAGAGATGGGAGGCCTGGATGGATACCTGACAACTTAAACTATGGCCATCTTCATTATTTCTTCTTGCTTTTGGCAGCGCTGAGTGTGCTCAACTTGGGAGTTTTCCTTGTGGTGGCAAAGAGGTATTCTTACAAGAAGCAGTAGGGACTCTGCTTTGGTTAATGCTATGGAAAGTTTGTCATTGCAAGAAAACCACGTGTTTGTAAGTATATTATGTGTGAAATATTATGTATCTTTGATGTTGGTGAAAAGTTGAGTTGTGAGTAACCAAAGCAATCAGAACAAAGCTTCTATTAGTTTACATACTGCAAGCTTCTTTACTTTTGAATTTAATTAGGAAAATAACCTTCACTAAAAATTCAAGTTTTAGACACTCCAAAACAATTTAATCAAAACTATGGAAGCATTTTTCACAAAATTAATAAATGTCAATTTGAAAGAAAAAATCATATTTAATCAAAATTGCAAAATAAATAAAAAATAATTTTAATGATTCAGAAAATCTGAAAACTTGCAAAATTGACATTTTCATATTTTTCAGATATATGCGACATTACTAGAACGATTTCGATTGAAAATGTTGCACGACAGCACTATCGTCCGCACAGGCAGCAGCGCCCGCATGGGCGACCACCCACAGCACACGCGTAGGGCACGCTACCAGCCGCAGGCAACACTTGATGCGTGAACGCGCGCATATGAGTAGTCGGGGGCGCTCTGCCAGCGCCTACGTTGGGCGCAAAAATTGCACCACCGCTGCGACACCCAGGTTTTGAACCTAGATTGCAGGGATGGAGGAATACTTGTTCTACCTTTTCTTTAATTATTTGAATAAATAAAATCTGAATCATAAAAAATGCTTTAAAACATCACATAATATCTAAAAATTAAAATACAACACAACATATTTTCTATCACATAATCATACATAAAAAAGAATATATGAATCATGCTTTAATCAAAATTAAAACAACCATCTACATCACATAAAGCATACTATATCACATATAACATCACATAAACAATGACCACGACTGCTGAATCGGGCTCTGATACCATTGAAAGAATCGGTGTGGCCCAAGAGTTGGCAAGAACGCAACAGAAGCATGAAAATAAGCATATTTAAATTGTAAACCAAAAGGGAACTAGTTCCTTAATCCCGAGCATTCAACATTCAACAAGTATAAAACAAGTGGCTATTGTAACATAGAGTGACGGAAATGTAATCACTAAATTTTACTTTTCTGTTTGAAGACTTTCTTCAAGATTTTCTCCTTCAACTGTGTGATCACGCAAAAACTAACGAGATATTCTCTATATCGAACACACACTATACCACAATGTGGTATACACCAAACCTTGCTAGAGGTAAAGTGTATGTGGCATAAGAGATTTGTTTATACTATTAACTTAGTATATCAAACAAAAGAAGACATTACTCTAATTTGAAACTAGTTCAAGAAGAACAAGAATAGAGAGAAAAGAGAGGGAGAAGAGAGAAGTTAAGGTGATAAGTATGAGAGAGGTAGTATTGTCTTTTGTATCATATACAAAATGATATATACATAACCCTATACATTATATACACACACAAGAGACATTTTATGTACTTGTTCTATGTATATATTTATGCATTGCATGTCAAGTCAAAAATAGGTATAAAGTTCCCATAGTACATTACCTACTAGTACCACAAGTACTCAAGCACAATCCCATCCTTACAACTTCATATGTATATATCACATATAAATATATATTCAAGCTAGGACTATATATATATATATATATATATATATATATATCAGTAGGCTTAATTCAAAAACAAATTAAACCCATAGGCTTGGGGCTCCATAGAATTAATCCAATCAATTCTTAAAACCCAAATGAAATTTATTTGATCTTGTCAAATAATTCCTATCCCAATATGAGTAGCCAACAAAGAATTAAAACTGTCGAGTCCTTCTCTCACTTTCAGTCTTGCAATTCTTGAGCTTCCACAGTTCAACCACCTGCCTCTGGGTCACGCAAGGACATTTTCTTTCTCTATTCCTTTTATTTTAATCATCCCAAAGATGCATGCTAGCCGCATTAGGTAATGTGGATTTAAGTGGGGGAGAGGGGAACTTGGCTTACAGACAGGCTTACAGTCGGGTCTTCAGCCGCTAGCTCCTTGCTTCCTCAAGATGTCTGCTTCGAGCTTCTTCTTCGAATCAGCTCTCGCCTCCTCTTTCGGAGGCTTTTAGTTCCCCAGGGTCGGTAAAAAGACTAACTAAAGAGTCCGTTGACCTGTACTTATTTGACTCCACGAGAAATTGAACAAAAAGCCGCAATGCATTCTTGATGCTTTAACATGTGATTCCTTGTGGATTAATTAAGGGAGTATTGCTTTATTGAAGGATAAAATGCATAAAATCCTCTTGTGCTTTAAAAAGTTTGCAACAAAGATCCTACTGTTATGAAAATAAGCTAAAAGCTACCTTGTGTTTTGTAAAATTCAACAACAAATACCCCTTTCTTTAGTAATTAACGGAAGGTGCATTACACTCGCTCTTTGTGCATGTGACGGTATTTTTTAACTATTTTTTTTTACCTTTTTCTTAGGTGTCTTTTTACTAAAATGCCCTTTTTTATTTTTGTTTGTTTTTGTGCTTTTTTTTATAATTTAAATTAAAATGTTAAATTATATAATTTATTCAATATTAAGTATTAAATTAAATTATATTTAAATTTCAAATAATTTTATAATTATTAATTGTTAAATCTAAAATTATTTTTAATTAATTAAAATATATATTTAATTATAATAATTATTCTTAATTAGATAAAATATTTAATTATTGTAATTATTTAAAATATTCTTAATTAACTAAAATATATATAACTAATATAATTAAAAGTAATTAAAAATTTTAAAAAAGATTCAGAGGTGAAGTGATTGGTGGTGGTCTACGATCGAAAAATTGAAATCTATACATAGAGTTGATGAAAATCGGTGGGAGGGACTCATTCGATTAAAATTGTACTTAGCCCATGCAATAGCTGGGTATGTCCCTTTTGGGAAAAAAATGTATTTAAAGGTCATGACTTTTGTGGTTTAAAAAAGAACCAAATTGTGGAATTTCTGGGAAAAGCAGTACCAGACTCTTTGCTCACTCTTGGTGACGTGGCGACAGGTCATTGGCCGCACAATTGTTCTGCTAGCATTGGGAAAAGAAAGGCAATTGGTCAGAGTGACATCAAATATTACCAGGTCCGTGTGATAACACCTGGGGATGACTCCTACCCTGCACCCGCAAACACTCCACCAATATCCTCCTTCCCTACCTCAGCCACCACCTACCACCGCCCCCCGCCGCCGGAATGTCCAAAACCAAGCTGAATTTTCCATGCGCTTAACAGATCTCAGCCTCCGTCGCATCACCGCCGCCTCTCCGTTTCAATTCCGATTCAACCACCATCACCATCACCACCACAACCAAAGGCCTTCTTCTCTCACCGACGATCTTACCTCAATTTACCCCAAATCTATGGCCGACGAATCAAAGAAGACGCATACTCAGCCGGAAAACGCCGTCTCGACAACGACGACGTTGAAAGTCAAAGATGAAAAGCAGAAGGAATCGGAAAAGTCGATGCCGCCAGTTCCGCCGCCGCCGGAGAAGCCGTTACCGGGTGATTGCTGCGGCAGCGGATGCGTGAGGTGTGTTTGGGACGTGTATTACGAGGAACTCGAGGAATACAACAGGCTTTACAAGGCAAATTAAATCTACCAAAGCCTTATTACTGTGATTTATCTGCTTTGATCGAACTTTTCTTTGGCTTTTCTGTTTGATTTCTCGAAATTGCATGTGGAAATCTCAACAATACCAAATCAAAGCAAAAATTTGGATATTAGAAGGGCAGTACAGTGGTTGAATTGCTGCTTAGCAACAAGTGATTTGGTTTTATTTTCAAAATTCAATTTTTAGTTATATTACATTTCAGTACTTCTGGAAGTTTGTTTGTTTAGTCCAATTTGATTGAAAAAGTCCATTTTTAATGAAAATTCGCAGCATTGATATGTTGAAATTTACTATAGTACGTGAAAAATTATATCTAATACTTTTTATATTTATTTATATTTAATATATAAATTTCTCTGTTAGTCAAAGATTAACTGAATTTAGGAGGATATTTACCTCAATTAACCTACTACTGACTTATTATAGGTAAAAAAAAAATTCGGACTAAACTACCCTTATAACGACGAAAATATACCTTTTGAAGAAGTGCGAGGAAAATTTTATCATAAAAAAATATATTTGACATGCAATAAGTAAATTGGGGATAAATATAGATTTATTTTTTTTATTTTTTAGTTAATATCAGCAAAATCAATGAATTTTGAATAATAGATGAACTTATTTATTAAATGAGAGCAAATTTCAGGGGTGCTAAATATAATTTTTTAAAAGATAGAGAATTTATGTGTAATTACATAAAACCTCAGGAAAAAGGAGTGTAATTATCAATTAACTTTATCTTTAACTACACATAGAACATAACATGATATATCATATTGATTTTTAAAAAATAAAAATAATATTATACTAAATATTTAAAATATGATATCTATAAATTATCTATATAATAAATTAAATTCAAATAAACTCTCGTTTCTCATATTTATAAACCTAAATTTGGAAACATACAATCTAAATATATTTTTATTTTCCACACAATAATCAATAAAAGTACCCAAAGCTGGAAATAAAAATATTTTATTGAACTTTTGGAAATTATCTTATCATGTAGTTGTATTTATGAGCTGATAGTGGTAGCATTACAATGCTTGATCATTGTTCCATTGGATTTTGGCTAACACTATATTTCCATTAAATTTTATTAATATTCAATAAAATATAATTCAAAATTAAAATTAAAAACTTTGAAATTCTTTGGATTTAAATTTAGGAGAAATTATTATTTTAATTCGCTAAGTATGCCTAATTTTAATTTTAGTCCGATAACTATGTCCATTTTTGTTTAGATCCAGTAACTTACGAAATTGCTTACCTTTAGTCCTGTGGCAGATTTTCAGACAATTTTGCCCCTATGAGTGCATATGGACTAAAACTACCTTTCAAAAATTGCATAGGGGTAAAATTGTCCGAAAATCTACTAGAGGACTAAAAGTAAGCAATTTCGTAAGTTACTGGACCTAAACAAAAATAAACATAGTTATCGAACTAAAATTAAAATCAGGCATACTTAGCGGACTAAATAAATATTTTTCTCTTAAAACAAATCTAAGGGTTATTGTTAAATTTTTGAAATCTATAATTTCATGTTTATCAATTCACATGCAGTTTAAATGATATTTTACGATGATAAGGTTTGATCTCTCGTATCAATGATTAAAACCACGATGAAATGAGTTTATATCAGATAGAAATGATCTTTGGACGTGCGTGTTTGAATTTATAGGAATAAAATTAATATGCTATACTAAAATAATAATGGTCAAATTTCATAAAATTCTTCTATATTTTAAAAATTCAATTAAAAACTTTCTATATTTAAAAAATAAATAAATAAAGCCCCTTCTTGACACATCGCACTCCCGTCCGAGTAGAGGTTGCCACTTGGCCCTAAGACAGATCAAGAAGAGTGGGGAAACTTTCGCTTGTTTTTAGAATTCAACGTCAGGAAATTTTTTTACACCGTTGATAGATATCGACTCATCTCAATCTTCAATGATTTCAAATTGTTTTACCCCATTCAAAAAGTCTCTTCTCCGGGACAACTTTTAAGAGATGAGAAGGACCCTTGTTTTCTTAAACTTCGTCGATTTGCCCCTTTCTATTAAATGCACTTTATGGTATTAATTTTTTTTTTTTTTAATCAAGTGATCGTTATGATCTTAGCTATTATATATTGTTTCTTATTTTAGTGTTTGTTGAATTTTTTTTAAGCATATATGAGTCGTAGGATCTAAACAATTTTTCTCAATCGTTAGATTTATAAAAAAAATTAAAAATCTAGATTTAACTAAATTTAAAACGCTGCTGAGGTTGTCAACGCCCCCAATCTCAAACTCTGATTGAGGTCGCCCAATGTAGATTTGGGAGACTGTCGTCCTGCATTTTTAAAAAAAAAATAAAATTTTTAGTTTTTAGTTAAAAAATTAATTTTTTATTTCAAACTTAATAATAATTCAAAGAAAGTATTAAAATTTTATTCAAATTTAAATAGTACCTACAGTAAATAATATACTTTATTTAAATATTTTCAACTAAATAATAATTTAAATTAATTAATAATATATAATTTCTACAAAATAATTTATATTTATATAGGTATAGATATTTAAATTGACAAAGTGAATTTAGTATATTACTTTTTGTATTGTGATATTATACGTTTTTCAAATTTTTTTTTATTGTGTCTTTAATTTAACTTTTCAATTTATATTATAAGTTTTAAAATTATATATATTTTTTAGATTTATATAAATATATTTAAGAACAAAATTATTACTTGTTTAGGAGGATAAAAACACAAAAAATGAAAAACCACAAAAACAATCTCGAAACAAAAAGAAATAAATGAGAATGATTTTATATGTCCAAAAGGACATTTTAGTCATTATAAGCCCAACAAGGAGTCAAAATCCTTGGAAAACTAGTCCAATGGAAAGGGTAGGGTTTTTTTTATTTACGGGGACTTTTTATAGCTTATTGTTATAACATAGGGGGTAAAATGTAATTTGTATTTTTTTAAAATATTAATGTGAAATAATTAATAATCATAAGATAATAAAAATTAAAACTTTCATGTCAATCTTCATTGAAAAAAAGTAGTTTGACACAATTAAATAATAAAACTAATACACTTCTGATGTGGGAGATTATCAAATTACCTAAATACTCCTGCTTTTTTAAGGTATTTACACATTTATCGTTGACTATTTTGACTAGGGAATAAGGCATTTCTTTGGAAGGCCTTTGGATTGGGGTAACGTGGCAGCATCTCGGGGGAGACACGTATTGCTCTCCTAGACGGTACCGTACGGTTATAAATAGTCTCATTTATGATTATTCAAATCACGTTTTCTTATCACTTTTACCGCCAACTTTTGATCTCATTCGACCTTATTTCAATCTCTTCGACCCCATTTTTCTAACTTAAGCATCAGAGGGCCATCGCCAAGGACTACTTGGCTAGTCTCACATTTGCTTTGTTCTCAGGATTCACTAACAGATAGCTCGAAAGAAAGATTCAGCGATCCGATCCGAATTTTGCGTGCCTACATCAACTTCCAAGTATAGTATTATTTCTACAGAAAAATCATTACAAAAACCGAAAAGTATCTCTTTACATAAAAACTGAAAAATCTAAAATGAAAACAAAATCAAACACAACTGAACATCTCATGTTGTGTTTCTCAAGCCACACGGACTAGACTATTCACATAAGGCAGGTAGTTGTCTCCACCACCACCCTCCCCAACCATTCCTACCACTTCAATCTTCCCATCACTCAACCTGTAAGAACATACCAAACCCTCCACCAGAATCATTACAACGCTGCCCTCAAGACACGGCAGCACCCGGTACCACGGAAACCGGTCCGGCACCTGTTCCAATGTCACATCCGTTACATGTATCAACCTCAAGTCCATTCCAGCATAGATCTTTATCGAACAATTGCCCGAGAAGATAGAAGCACTGATGTAGCATAACTCCCCTTGAATTTGACTCAAGATGCCTCCGGTAGGAGCGTCAGGTGGTAGTGAAATAACCTCGTACACCTCGTTCTTTAGACCAAAAGCCAGCACTTTTCCTGCAGTTGTCCCCCAGTAAGCAATTCCGTTCATGTAGAACCGACTACCCGTGAAACTCAAATCTCCTGATTCTACGAATATAGTGGCTAAAACCCTCCACGACCTCGTTTCAGAGGTGTATAGTTCAAAGAGAATGACAGGCTGGTCCAGCATTGGGACTGCTGAAATCAAGTGATAATCTGCAGACATATTGAGGGGAGAAGGCTCAAATGCAAGGATGGTTGCTGCCTCAATCCCATGATACAGTTCAGGTTGAGGCAGCTCCCTCCACTCCTCAGTCGCAGGGTTGCAGATGTAATAAGAATTCTTTCTAGCACGCTCTTGGCAGAGCAACAAGCCGCTGCAAGAACTTATGATGTCGACAGGTTCAGGCAGGAACGTAAGAGCAGGCGTGGGAACTCCATAAGCATGATCGTCTAGAGTTAAGAAAGTCGGGTTGCGATTGTAGTGCTGGCAAAAGAAACCGGATAAGTCGTTGAAGAAGTAACTCTGCTGGTGCGCTAAAAAGGGACTTCTAATCCGAAGATCCCAATCCTTGGAGACCGACCGGAATCTTACAAGGGTTTTTGCAGGAAGAAATGGGAGAACAATGTGGCTAACTACATTCTTAATCTCCATGTTTTGTACTTGTCTTTTGTGAATTGAGGTAATGATAAGAAGTTGTTGTCTACCTCCAAGAGTGAAGTCCTGTGTCTACAGTCCAAGTAGAGAAAAACATGTCAAACATGAGAGACCATTTCAATACTTATTTCCAAGAATCAGAAGAGAAGACTGCCTATGAGAAATGTGGAGGAAACAGCAATATGGTCACTAATGTCTTTTACATCTTCATTGGAAAAACAGAACAAAGGAGTAAGGCATAGTACAAACATCCACTCAACTTTTCACATCTTCAATGAGAAATCCATTCAGACATCCATATGATCAGAGAAACATCAACACTGATTAACAAAAGAATAATTCAAATAATCAATCAAGAACTTCAAAAATCATTGGAAAACAAGTACGAATCAAGAAGTCAAAGGATCAAAAATAATTCAAGACATGAAACAAGACAGAGACAAAGAAAGTATAACCTGTCTTAACCAACAAATCCATATTCACAAACACACATGATCCGAGAAAAAACTTCAAGAACCATGGAAACATAGGACTAAACTACCAATACTCACATGATCTTCTTGCAGACAAAAGTCCCAAGAATCAGAGTTTGTATTTGCATCAATTCTCCAAGACCAGGAGGAGATATAAAGAAAGTTGAACGTTTACTTTGTGAAAAGATGTTGCTAAGTAATTTCTTAGGACCTTCACTGTTAACATTGAAGCCAGTTATGAACTTAGGCTTTTATGAAATTTCAGAGGTATCTTCCTGCTTAGACTTGTCTTTTTTTCTTTTTTTTTTTATCTTCTTTTTAATTGGTAGAAGACTTGGCATTGACTATCTACCGTGTGTAGACTAATACAATGAAGTTTTGGGCAAAAAAAATTCCAAGGATTTATGAAATTCTGCCGTGTCTAAAAAGCTAGAGTATATATATTGATATATTTTGGAACCAGTTCATTATGAAATTTTACTGTTTCGATTGATGTTAGGGCATTTCTTTAAATTTGGATTCATGGATTTAAATTTAAATTTGGAGGAAGAATTTTGAATCCTTTAAATTTGAAATTCATCACTATTCAAGAAAACATAATTTAAAACTAAAACTGAATGATTTGGAATCCTTTAAATGTAGAATTATTTAAACAAATTCTAGTGGCTAAAGTTATAGTTGAGATCCTATGAATAAATTCCAAGTCATGAGTTCGAATCTCACTAATGTATGAGAATTTATCATACTTTATGTAAGTTATTATAATTTGTATTGATATATTACTTAAATTGAATATTATTCAATTTATCAAAATGAATTATGGTAATTTTTTTACGGGTATTAATAAAAAAAAAAGTCCATAAATCCATACACAAGATTACAATTTTCTTTGAGGTGTTCATAATTTTTCAGACAGTCAGTGTTGATGTATGATGTTGCCTTTAGAAAGATTTTTGGGTTAGTCTTTCTGATGGGGTTAATATGTAATATGAACAAATATTAGGAGTGTAAGAGATATTACAAAAAAGTGCGGAATTTGCACCGAATTTAGGAACAATGTTTTTTAATTTTTTGAAAGAGAGAATATTAGTTGAAATACTTTCAATTAGAGTTTGGAACGTTAAGGAATGATTGACCTTCCACTGTAATAGACGGTGTTCCTAATAATTAAGAATGGCCAGATAGAGACAATTCCTGTTATGTAACGGTATTTGTACCACGTGGAAAGTGACCATTCCTAATTGTGTATGGCTATATAAGAATATAATTTCTTTATTTGGAACACACTTTTTACATTTGGGAGCGATTGTTTATAAGAATTCTTAATAGTGTTGGAACGGTCTTTTGAATACTTTGTACGTAAAATTGGCACGGTGATTGTGTATGCAAGTGATATATTTTGGAACAATCATTGGAACTAAAGTTTAATCGATGCTCTGAAATATTCTTAGAAACGTTTTATCATTTATTTGGAATACATTGTTGTAACTGTTTTAGGATTATAGTTCGGCATGGAAGGTTGAATATCTACACATTTGAATTGGAGTATGCTTAGAAACGGATTTGTCCTTTATTAGGAATACATTTTTGAAAGTGTTGTAGTAATTATGATTGGAACACTTTGCTTTGAACGAGTGTGACGGTTGGTCAAAAGTTTCTTAAATAGTTCCTAAATTAAATATTTTAGAAATATTTATTATTAAATAATAATTTTATATTTATAATTAATTATTAAATTTAATTATTTTTATTAATTTAATTAATTAAATAAATATTAAATAATGGAATGTAATGAACATTAAAACATGGATAATTATGAAAAAATATTATATTAATTTAAAAATTATTCGATTACAAATATTTAAAAAAAATTAATCTAAAACCCCCTCATCAGCAAGGTCCATATCGTCATCGTTAAGGGTGGGGGGGGGGGGGGAGAGGTCTATTAGAGGCTATGCTCGGGCGTTAGTCGAGCTAGTAGGTTCTGACGGTTCGCCAGTTGAGGCGCTAGCCTGCATGGACTTTATCATGGCCATCATGTCGACCATCATCGTCTCTAGCCGGACCATACGATCCTCCATGTCTGTGCATGGGAGTGGCGATGGCGATGGTAACATGTAGGTTTGGCTAGAGATGTAGGCCTCAGAACCAAGGCTGAGTACATGGCTCTTTTTCTTGCCATTGGCTGCTGCCAGCCACAACTGTTGCTCAATCATCGTTGCGTGGCCTCCGGTTCGACCGGAGGGTCTTGGTCATCAGCCATGGCTTGAGGCTGGTGATCCTCCATCAACTTCTGGAACGTCTCTTGCAAAACAAACAAAAATATTACAAATATACCCAAAAATTATATTAACAAAAAATTAAATTAGTACTATTACTTACAGCCACCTAGCTGACCTCGGCCTGCTCCAGCCCCCGTGGGCCTTCTTGTTGTAGCATCTGGCAAATAATTCCATCTGCTTGATAGACCGACCGAGCTCTACTGATTGTACAAGAACCGAACAATTAGCATAATATTTCTAAAATAATGATAAAGCTTAAAAAAATATAAATTACTTACCATCTTCCTCTTGTGCAAGCTGATAGGGGAAGATTCCCTGCAGTAAACAGTAGGTGACGCCGCGGGGTTAGCGAACTTGTTGGCCTTATTCTTGATGGTCTCATCTTAGAGTCCATGCTAGCCCAATATAGCTGTAGGTGGTGCCAAACCACATTGGCCAGCCAAAGTGGCTTGATCAGCTGACTCCGAGCAACAATAAACCTTTTGCGGAAGAATTTGCGTACCCATATGTGGAAGACCTAGAACATGGACGCATCATCACAGTCCCACCAGTAAGCCATCTACACAATATCACATAAAAGAATTAGTAAAATTAAGAAAATAATTTAAATTGTACGATAATATAAGTTTTTTTAGAAAAAAATATTACCTCGAGGCTCTCGAATCAAAATTGTTGGTGCTCTGGCGGCACCTACCGCCAACATCCCTAGTGGTGGGGATAGTGCCCTCGTACCACCGCATTTATGTGCTCGTGAATTTTGCGATCAAACCTGAAATAACAAGTTAATTAGTGATATTGACAAAAAAGAATACAGAAAATAACAGAATAAATTATCTCGCGTCATAAAGGTTAATATACTGGCGCGCAGATGGTAGGGGTTTGCTGGTGGTGCTGCTGTTGGTGTAGGTGGAACAATCCACAGACGGGCAGGATCTGCTGCTGGGGGACCAGATGGCTTTCAGGCTTCCTCAGCTGGCAGTGTAGTAGATCATGGTCCAGCCTCATCTGGATTGTGTGTGACGGCTGAGGGTCCACCTGTGTCAGGTGGTGCGGGTAGTCGGAACAATACCTCAATGTGGGAAGCATCAATCGACAGTGGTAGAACCGGCGAGCCACGACCACTACCACGTCCTATAGGAAGCGAACCACAACTAGACATAATCTATAAAATTATAGTAAGTATTAGTTTTTGTAATTATTGAAAAAATATACTTATTTTGTAATTATTATAATTATTAAAAATTGGATGATTATTGTAATTATTATGTAAATGATATTATTATTAAAAATATTATCCTAATTATTATAATTATTATGTAAATAATATCATTATTTAAAATATTAGCCCAATTTTGTGATTATTGTAATTATTACATAAATAATATTATATATTATTGAAAATATTATCCCCATTTTGTGATTATTCTAATTATTGGAAGTATTATCCTAATTTTATGCTTATTGTACTTATTAATTATGCAAATAATATTATGAATTATTGAAAATATTATCCTCATTTTGTGATTATTGTAATTATTATGTAAATAAGATTATTATTTGAAATATTAGCCTAATTTTGTGATTATTGTAATTATTATTAGGGGAAATAACAGATTTGGTCCATATGATAGGGTAGTTCTCACTTTCGGTCCCTTATTTTTCGAGGCCAACAGTTTTAGTCCCACGGGTTTCTAAAATTTACATATTTAGTCCCGATTCATCTCAAAACTGCGTGCTAATACCCTGCTTTTGAAAAATGGTATCGGAGCTTAGGTTTATTGAAGAAATATATGATTATATTACTTTTAATAATTATTTATCCACTAATGGAGGAGACTCTTTGAGAGAAAATGGAACCGAACGAAAGTTCGAGTTACACTGAAAATAGGGAATATTTCCAAATTTTGGAAATACAAAGAAGAGAATTCTCATGGAAATTCTTGACAAATGTTACATCGGTCCCAAGAGGATTGATCCAAAACTTCCCATGCAGAAGAAGAACAAGAATGGATGAGAAATTTTGAAGTTCAACAAGTACTACCAGGAAATGCAATAAGGTGTCTACACTCCACTAAAATCCATGTTAGAATCCCAGCCAAGAGAAGCGGAACGGGTAAATTCCTACATAGTTACAGTTCTAAAGATTATGATTAAAGGAACTGACTGGAAAGAACTCGAGCCGAATACATCAAAGATCTCCCAAGATTTGAGGGAGATACAAAAGACAGTTCAAAACTATGGACATAGGTTAATTCACATACCTATGAAAATAGAATCTTTGAGCCAGTAGGTGGACGAGTTTCTTAAGATTCTTCCCGATCTACATAAGAACCTTACAGATCTAAAGACAGAAATTGTAGATCTGAAGAAAAACCAAAAGGAGAGCCCTGAGATGTCAAAATCCAGACAAGAGCGAATCAAGGACGCCCTTGGAACAGTACCCCTTCTGCATCTGAAAGGGAAGGCCATGAAGATTCCAAAGCCGAAGTCTATAGAAGATCTGATTATCGTATCTATCAGATCTATAAAATAATGGAGGTAACGAGAGAAGATCTATCAAATCTACAAGAATTGGCAGAATCCTTCTCCCAACTTGGGATTGTGGATTTAGTCAATATCCAAACCAATGAAACCACTCCAACACTACTACCTCCGGAGGGAAGTACATGTTCTAATGATCCTATACAGGATCATCCGATGAAAAAGTGCGAATTTCCACACTAATGCTACTCCAACATTTGTGCGAACTAGGCTAAAGGAAAATTCAAGAAAAAATCCAAAAAGAGTGCCTGAAATTACACCTTGGGCAAGGACCATGCTCCAGCCCCTGCATCCATACAGCGCTATACTTAACATAGATATTATCGATTTTTAAAACATTGAGAAGTTGATAGACGAATGGGTTGCAGCCATTAAGATAGCAACAACTACCCTAGAGCTCGACAAGGAAAATTTCATAAAACTTGTTGAGTTGAGCTTGGAGGGATCTCTGAAGATCGGATGAGATAATACCCTAGAAGATACCAAAGCCAGCATCCTTACCGGAGATTCGAAAGGCGCGATAGCGAACCGGCTAGGAAGGCTTATCAAGACACACTTCCTCGAAGAAGGATATTTCGAAGGAAGTAGAGCAGAAAAGCCTAAAGAATATGCACAGGATCTCTTTAGCCTTGAACTAAGAAGTATTTGCGCAGTACATGAATATATCTATTGGTTTCTCAAGTATTTCTTCTAGAGTGGAGTAGCAACGGAAGTAGCAGCTCCAATGTTCTTTGCAAAATATGCAGTCCATGGAGGGAAATATTGATCCAGTCATACAAAGTTCCCAGTTAGATTCAGTTGCAAGGGGAATGTCTTTTCTTAAAGACAAATTGAAGTATTGGTGTTATCAAGCATCCATCCAGAAGAACATGAAAAGACTTAGAGGTAAGATCAAACGAACTCCTCTCTGTTTTGATAACAATGATTTTTCAACTATTATAGGAGAATCAAGTGAGCCAAGGAAAAGGAGGAAGCAAAATAATGGCTCCCACCCTATGAGTTCTAGAAGAACCTTTTCCTGATGGAGATCATGGTGGTCCAAGTCGAAAGCCAAAACATACAGATCTAGACAGAAAATAGGATCAACAAGGGCTTCATCCCAAGGATCTAGACGAATAGATACAAGATCTACCGGAAGAACCCCTACGAGAAGAACTTCTAGACGGGCCCATACCCGAGCCAATGAAAGTTTCAAAGATTGCAATTGCAGGACCTGCAGAGCAAAAGGACATAATCTCCCGACTGCCTGTAGAAATGTGGTGAATTAAGAAAATTCAAGGCCACGAATGATATTCTAGATGCAGTATACTATGGCGATTTGGTACCCACCTACCAATTCGAAGACCTTCCGTCAGACGAAAGTGTTTATGAGGAGGAAATAGAGACTGATTCGAATGGATCCTCAACCGAGTCAGAATAATTACAATGAGGGAGATAGGCTTCAAACTTCTGAAAGTCTGTCAGGATTCTTTTCCAAAATGACGGTGTCAAACAAAATCATGAAAAGAATCATGCAACAAGATTCCAACCTCAACTCAGACGATGGATTTAGGATTGGAGGGATTGGGAAGGTCCTGAACCAGATAGGACTAAACCAAAGGAAGCATCACATAATCTACAAAGTAAGTTCAGGTGAGTTTGCTGTACCTATGGAACTTACTGGTAATGTGATGGAAATGCAACTGATTCCTAAAGAAGAAATTCTTGAAGAATTAAGTGAGCTTAGAGAAGAAGTAGTTGTTACTATGAAATTGATCCTCGTAAGAACTATTGAATCTGTAATAAAAGCAACTTTTAGAAAAGAAATTGATTCAAAAATACATTTATCTTTAATGGATAGAAGAATCGATAACCTAAAAGATGGTTGTCTTGAAACAATGACTGGTAATTTGTATGCAGGAAAATTAATGTTTGACATTCATCTTAGGATTGCATACAAGCTAGCAGACCAAGATTTCAGTAGAGTCTTAACCCTTCATCAAGATTTTAAAAGAAAAGATCTAGTGAAAGAAGGAAATAGACCATTTTCTCTAACTTATAGAATTGCATATGCCCTTTTTCCAATACGCATCATTCAGATTTGTTTCTTAGGAATGAGTATATTGAGATTCCTAGAATTTTCAACAAAATTGCCAAGGTAATAACACTAGATCCAATAAGGATACCTAGAATAGGTGGTGTCGATATCATCATAAAAGATCACCCAATTTTAGATCGAACACTTAGCTCTAGAACTGAGTTCAGTAGCAGGATGTCCTTTTCAGAAATTAGGATTACATGCTACAAAAGAAAGGAGAAAGAGTTATTAAAAACTTTAGCTCCTCAAGAGATTAGGGTAGATAACATAAAACTTAGATGCCCTAAAGGATGGAAGGAAATACAAGTAATATTTGACATCGCCAAGAAAGAATTTTTTTTTTCCTTGTGATGACTTATATCATTTGCAACAACCTGTTATTGGTAGATATGAAGACATGTTGGAAATAGCAGTCCATGAAATTCTAGTTGCAAGACAAGAAAATGGGAATATGACTTTGGGGTTAAGCTTCCTCGAAGATCATAAACCACGGGGAAGAAAAGGTAATTAAATTGAATTCAGTCGTAATGGTGTTACCATAAGGATTGAATGACGAGTCCCTTTTCTATATACATGTATGTTGGTATGTTGTATGATCGATATAAGACATAATATTTTGCAACTTATATTGATTCAGAATTAGGAATTTGCACGGCAAAATCTGGAGTTTTTCCTAAAGAAGCAAAGGAAACCTTACCCGTTATTGCAGGTAGGGATTTTTCACAAAAAAAATCTTAATACTCAATAAGGGAATATGAGAAAAACTTCATTAGCACACAACTTGGAAGCAATTCCTAAAACCGCTCAAGAGGCCGTTACAAAATTACAATAAACGTTCACAAGAGGAATTACAAAGACCATTACAATATATATTAAATTGGGTCAAAATGAGATACAAAGTCCGTTACAAAAAAAAGGCACGACCGTTGCAAATAGAGTTCGAGTGACCGTCCCAATTGGGATATACACTAATAACAATATGTGTTAAAATGGTTGTTTCAAAAGTAGGTCTAATAAATTTAAAATGGCCGTTCCAAAAGAAGTTCCAATGTATTTCTGCATTTGGTCAATTATTGTAATGGTAAAATTGGCCAGTACAAAGTTCATTATAATTTGTAGTGGCCACAAGATAAGCCATTACAAATATTTTGTAACGCTCAAAATAGTCGTGGAAGCAGTTCCGTTCCAAAAGACGTTCCAAATTAATAAAATTTGGTACAAATTTAAAATTGGCCATTACAAAAGCCGTTCCAATAAAATATTTTTTTTGTAGTGAATCATGTATCCCCTAAATGGTGAGGTGGACATTACTACTTTATTTTTATTTTTTAAAAAAAAATAAGAAAAAGTATTTAACAAAATATAAAAGAATTTGAGGGTGTATACAATGAATTATCCATAAGGAATATTCATCCATAAAAATATTTTAAAAAAATTTAAGAAATATATAAAATTCTAATTTATAATTCAAAAGGTTATTTTAGTCAGCCCGCCACAAAAATTGGATAAAAATCGAGACTAACAGAATGGGCTCATTATGAGATGAATGTTAAAATCATAAGGATATTTGTAATTTTTCAAACAACGAAAAAATATTTATAACTATATCAAATATCAGAGAGGCGATAATAATTTTTATCCTAAAATATTATTCCCTAATTAAATTACAACCATTTGATGAATAAGTAGTTGATGATGAATGGAAAAAATATATATTTTTTTAATTTTTTATAGATGTGGTGAAGTTAACACTATATATAAATATTCTGATTAGTGGAATATCGAGTTTAATGAAAATTACTTTGTGATATTAGAAATGAGTAAATTATTTCTTGCAAAAAAAAAATATCAAATTACCTCATTGTGTTTGTGAAAATAGAGCAATTTACTCCCTCACGCACTTTGTGTAGTGCACGCGCTTTTTACATGTTTTTTTTTTTAACTTAAATTATTAAGAACTGTCGGATCTAATTTGAATCAAAAGTCCAAGTTCAACTTATAGATCATGGTTTAGATTTGCAATTATAAATTTACATAATATATGTTTATGTAAATATTAATTTAAAATACATCATACGTAATTTATATATAATTACAGTTATATATATATATATATAAATAGAGAAAGAGAGAAAAGGGGCAGTGACGACAAGTTGGGGGAGGTGGTTTTGGCACAGCAATAGGGGAAAGGGTGGGGGAGAGAGGCGCGATGACTGGGAATTAGGGAAGAGGGATTGGACGGGGAAAGGGGCAGGGAAGGGAGGCGCGGCTATTGGGGAAAGGGGCGGGGGAGGGAGGCGCAGCGAGGGGGAGTAGAAGGGGTGGTGGTTTGGGCACAGCAATGGCGACGCAACTAGTTTTGAGGGGGAGCGACACCAAGGCAGGAGTTGGGAAGGGGCAGAGGTGACGGCAATGGACCTGCGCATGGCGTGGTGGAGCGGGCGACGTCGGCTGGCATGGAGTGCAGCGAGGAGCATGGATGAGGCGGTGGACTGAGGAGGAAGGGGCGGCCGACAACTAGTGAGGGGGTTGGGGGTTTGTTTTTAAATAAAAAAGATATATTATTAAAAATATTATATATTTTATAAAAATTAGTATTTTTACTTTTTAATAAATATATGTATTATATTATTTATAAATTTTAGATATAATATATTATATAAAAAATAATATTTTATTTTTAAAGAAACCATGCCCAATCATATGACTGCCGAGTGAACTACGCACCTCTCTTTAAAAAAAATTGGCAATAAGAATAATAAACACAAACCACAAAATACTTAAACACATACCTAGGAAATTTCGTCCCACATGCCATCTTCGGCTGTCAACTTGCGCTCGTCATGATTCCAAACGACGTCGGGGTGATTTTCCATCCATTGGAATGTGTAGAAGCGCTCACGAAGTTTTTCCAACCGACTATAATGTAGGTAATTTTGTTGAATTGGTGGTGGAACCCACAGATTTGAAACAGCAGCTGCAATTGAATTCCTTCTTCAATTCTCTTCAATTTCATTTGCCATTCCAAATTTCATTAAACATGCTTTTGAATGTGCTTTATGGAGGATCAAAAACTGCAACCCATTTTCAATTGCTGCTTCAATTTCCTTGGACGTTTCAGACGGTTTCATGTGGGGGGGAATTATTGCAATTATAGCATTCCTTATTGCTGACATTTTTGGAAGCCTATATATAGGCTTGTCCATTCTTCATTTGAGACACACCACAAACAACAAACTCTCATTCTTGAGCTTTCTCTAATTCCCTCTTTCGACTTCTATATTGTGTCTAAGATTTGAGACTCTTGTTTCGATAACAAGCTTCTGAGTGTTGTTCGAGGTGTTCTTCGGTATAGTGCTAAAACCGAAGAACTGTAACCGTCTTATCCTGGGAGAAAATACGCTGAACCCGGTGCACTGCTGATACGGGGCGTATATTTTCTTCAAGGCAAGCAGTTATTCTGCGATTCGGTTAAAAATTAACGACTTCAAATTGGACTGAGAATTGTTACGATACAATTCTCGTTGTAAGTTTTCTATTTAAATTTATTGTCGTAAATAGCGTTTCTAATTTTGTTTTGTTATTTGTTCCAACGTGGTTTTATTGCTTTTGATTTCTTAAATCCGATTGTAACATTTCAAAACATTGTTTCGATTACTTGAAACCAATTATTTTTCCAACAATCTTGAAGAAAATATACAGGTTTTGAAAAATCGGATTTTGTGTTGGAACTGTTGTAGAAAACGCTATTTTTCCAAAGCATCTTTTGAAATATTACTTTTAGTTTCCTAAAGTACTAAAAGATGGCCGAGCCGATTTCTGTTGCAATTCCGATCACACAAAAGGTCGACTTGACCGGTTTACCGGACAAGTTTTCGGGCCAATTTTTCAAACGCTGGCAACAGCGAATGAAAATTTGGTTGACGATGAAAGGACTTTTGTCAGTGATTCAGGTGATCAGACCTGAACCTACTGATACCGATCCCAAAACTGTTGAGATAGCGCAGTGGATAGAAAGGGATCAAATAGGCAGAGGAGCGATTTTGTCAGCCCTGTCAAATACGCTCTTCGATGTCTATTGTTCTGATTCTTACACTGCTAAGTCTCTGTGGGATGAGTTGGACCGGAAATATAATACTGAAGAGCAAGGGCTCGAAAAGTATTCTGTTTCTAAGTTCATGAGGTATCAAATGGTTGAGGACCGGTCTGTGGCTGAACAGACTCATGAGATTATCAACCTTGAGCATGCTCTGGCTGATGCTGAGATGAAGCTTCCCGAGAAGTTTCTGGTCATGTCTATAGTGGATAAATTTCCCAAATCTTGGGAAAATTTTGGCATGACACTCAAGCATCAAAAAGGGAGATTGTCTCTGGATGATCTTATGATTGCTATCAGCATTGAGGAAGAACATAGAAATCAAACGCACAAGATGCCTGTTGAACATCAACCAAGGGCCAATTTCATAGTGGGGAAACCAAAAGTGAATAAGATTAACACGAACTCGAAAGCCATCAATAAAAGCAAGGCCTCCAAAAATAAGAAACCAAAAGCAAACAAACCATGCTGGAACTGTGGGCAGGTTGGACACTGGGCCAAGCTTTGTCCTAATAAAAAGGCCAAGACTAGGCAGGCAGTTGTCAACATGGTTGTGGGAGGTTCTAGCGGAGCTAGCACCTTAGGAGCAACTGATGGGTATGTATCTGTACAACCCGAACTCTTGACTATTTACGAACCATATGATTGGTTGATTGACACTGGAGCGAATGTGCACATTTGTGCTGATAAATCTCTCTTTGTGTCTTATCAGGCCATCAGTGGAAGGACAGTAAGCATGGGGAACTCCAGTACAGCAGAAGTACTTGGGATAGGAAGCGTGGACTTGAAGTTTCCTTCAGGGCGCATTCTGTCGCTGAAAAGAGTTCATCATGTACCCACTGTCAGAAGAAACATTATTAGTGGTTCTGTAATAGTTAGGGAAGGATATGAATTGGTTTTCAAGTTTAATAAAGTTGTTATTCAGCAATTTGGTATTTTTGTTGGTAAAGGCTACTTAAATGATGGCTTGTTCAAAGTTCGAGTTGATAATAATAAAATTGATGTTTCTGATTCTATTATATTGAATGTTGAATCTTCTACTCTGTGGCATAGTAGGTTAGGTCATTTAAATTTCAATTCGATCAAACGAATGATGAATTTGAATTTAATTCCTAGTCAAAATATTGAACGAAATCACAAATGCCAAGTTTGTGTAGAAGCTAAACAAGTTAGGAAACCCTATCAGTCAATTGAAAGGGATTCGGAAATACTTGATTTAGTTCACACTGATATTTGTGAGTTCAATGGAGTTTTGACCAGGGACCACAAACGATATTTTATCACCTTTATAGATGATTGCAGTAGATACTGTTATGTGTTTCTCATGAAAAATAAGGATGAAGCCTTAGACAAATTTATTCTGTTTAAAAATGAAGCAGAAACCCAAACTGGTAAGAAACTTAAAAGACTAAGGTCCGATAGAGGAGGAGAATATGAGTCGAGTAAGTTCAATGAATATTGTCAAACATTTGGCATTATTCATGAAGAGACTCCTCCTTATTCCCCTTCGTCTAATGGGATGGCTGAACGAAAGAATAGAACATTCAAAGACATGATTAACAGTCTCCTACTAACCTCTGGGTTACCAAAGTATTTGTGGGGAGAGGCTTTGAATACGGCTTGCCATATTCTGAATAGAGTCCCTCTGAAACACAATACGAGTACTCCTTTCGAGTTGTGGAAAGGTAGGAAACCAAGCCTGAAATACTTTCGAGTGTGGGGGTGCCTAGCAAAAGTGCTAGTCCCAGAACACAAACGAAAGAAATTGGGTCCTAAGACTGTCGATGCTGTGTTCTTGGGCTATGTGGAGACAAGTTATGCCTTAAGATTTCTGGTTATTAAATCAGAAATTCCAGGCATTGAGGTCAACACAATAGTCGAATTTCGTGATGCTGTATTCCTAGAAGATGTATTTCCTTTAAAAACAGGAATACCTTCTAATGTTTCGCTTGATGATTCACTTACCTCCACATCTATTCCTGAACATGTGGAAAAGATGTCAAATGTGGGGGTTGGTCCTAGTAGTTCTAATCAGACTCATGAGGAGTCAGATGAACCTAGACGGAGTAAGAGAGCTAGGATCGTCAAGGATTTTGGAAGTGACTTTGTCACTTACAACATCGAGGATGATCCGATAACTTTCAAAGATGCTATGGCCTCTTCAGAAGCCAAGCAGTGGAAAGAAGCTGTCAAAAGTGAGATGGACTCCATTGTTTCCAATAGAACATGGGTACTAGTCGATCTCCCTCCAGGGTGTACTACTATTGGATGTAAGTGGATTTTTAAAAGGAAACTGAAACCTGATGGGACCATAGATAAGTTTAAAGCCAGATTGGTGGCCAAAGGGTTTAAACAAAAGGAGGGAATAGACTATTTCGATACCTATTCCCCGGTAGCTCGATTGACTACAATCCGGGTGCTTATAGCACTTGCTTCGGTGTATAATCTCCCGATTCACCAGATGGATGTGAAAACAGCCTTCTTGTATGGTGAACTCGAGGAAGAAATTTACATGGATCAGCCTGAAGGGTTTGTAGCTCATGGTAACGAGCATAAAGTCTGTAAACTTGTTAAGTCTCTATATGGACTTAAACAAGCACCCAAACAGTGGCATGAAAAGTTTGATAAAACTATTCTTGCATTTGGCTTCACTGTAAATGAGAATGATAAATGTATATACTGCAAGGTTAAAGGAGATAAAATGATAATTCTATGCCTGTATGTGGATGATATTCTGTTAATAGGATCATGTCTAGATATTATGATCGAAACCAAGTCATTTTTGAAAAACAAGTTTGAAATGAAGGATATGGGTGAAGCTAATGTGATTCTTGGTATCAAGTTGACTCGGTCAACTGATGGAATAACCATTTCTCAATCTCATTATGTTGAGAAGATAATTGAGAAATTTGGTTATCAAAACAGTAGAATTGCTAAAACACCATATGATCCTTCTGTAGCTTTATTCAAAAATGAAAGTGGTGTTCCAATTGCACAGCTATTCCCAAATTATTGGGAGCTTACAGTATCTGGCAAATGGCACGAGACCAGATATATCATTTTCTGTCTCTAAGCTGGCTAGATACACTAGTTGTCCTGACAAAACTCATTGGGGTGCTTTGGATAGAGTACTAAGGTACTTAAAGGGCTCGGTGTCACTGGCCATACATTATGGCAGATTCCCTGCTGTTCTTGAGGGATATAGTGATGCTAGCTGGATAGCCAAAAACTCCGGGAGTAATGGGTGCTCAGGATATGTTTTTACCTTAGGTGGGGGAGCAGTCTCCTGGAAGTCTGCAAAACAGACTTTGATAACCCGGTCTACGTTTGAAGCCGAGTTATGTGCGTTAGATACGACTGGTACCGAGGCAGAATGGCTATTTGGGTTGTTATCACAACTTCCCATTGTAAGTCAGCCTCTTTCACCGATTGTTGTACATTGTGATAGCCAAACCACAATAGCAAAGGTGAGGAGTCGTAAATACAATCAAAAGACTAAACGACACATCCAAGTTAGACTGAAGTCTATAAGGGCATTAGTGTCAGACAGAGTAATAGGCATTGACTTTGTGGGAACAAAGGACAATGTGGTTGATCCTTTGACGAAAGGATTAAATCTGTCACAAGTTCATAAGTCCAGATTGGGGATGGGACTGAAAACCCATCAGTGATATATCTACGACAGCAACCCAACCTTTTGAGTGGAGATCCCACAAAGAAGGTTCAATGTGGTATCAACAAGTCGTAAGGGTATGTCAGAGCACCAAATAGACTGATACTTTGTATCTGGAGTCTATCCCCTGAAATTCTGGAAGGTGCTGCTACTGCAAGTATAGTAAGAGTCTAACTCTGAATGGGGTCAAGTCTTATAAGACGAGATGCTAGCAGTGCATCCCTGGAGACACCCAACTAAGTGAATGTCGTTGTTTGGCCGCAACTAAGGAATTGGGTTATTCCTGAAAACATTCATGAACAGGATCAGGACACATGGCCTAAGTGTCAACCCTAAAGATCAACACAAAGCTAGTGGCTTGTTGTTACTGACAGACGTTGTCACACTCACAGGCTTAAATTCAAGGCTTAGTTCCATTTGACCTGGTGACAACTGACATCAGATAACTTAGACAGTGGTTCAAACCGGAAGGTACCATTGTTGAAAGCAAACCACAGAAACTTGAGTTCAAATCTATGAGTTTGTGGGGGATTGTAGGTAATTTTGTTGAATTGGTGGTGGAACCCACAGATTTGAAACAGCAGCTGCAATTGAATTCCTTCTTCAATTCTCTTCAATTTCATTTGCCATTCCAAATTTCATTAAACATGCTTTTGAATGTGCTTTATGGAGGATCAAAAACTGCAACCCATTTTCAATTGCTGCTTCAATTTCCTTGGACGTTTCAGACGGTTTCATGTGGGGGGGAATTATTGCAATTATAGCATTCCTTATTGCTGAAATTTTTGGAAGCCTATATATAGGCTTGTCCATTCTTCATTTGAGACACACCACAAACAACAAACTCTCATTCTTGAGCTTTCTCTAATTCCCTCTTTCGACTTCTATATTGTGTCTAAGATTTGAGACTCTTGTTTCGATAACAAGCTTCTGAGTGTTGTTCGAGGTGTTCTTCGGTATAGTGCTAAAACCGAAGAACTGTAACCGTCTTATTCTGGGAGAAATTACGCTGAACCCGGTGCACTGCTGATACGGGGCGTATATTTTCTTCAAGGCAAGCAGTTATTCTGCGATTCGGTTAAAAATTAACGACTTCAAATTGGACTGAGAATTGTTACGATACAATTCTCGTTGTAAGTTTTCTATTTAAATTTATTGTCGTAAATAGCGTTTCTAATTTTGTTTTGTTATTTGTTCCAACGTGGTTTTATTGCTTTTGATTTCTTAAATCCGATTGTAACATTTCAAAACATTGTTTCGATTACTTGAAACCAATTATTTTTCCAACATATAACCCCTGTAGTACGTTATTCGCGATGCAAAAGCCTTGTTGACGTCGTAAATGGCCGAATGTACTGCGTGCATGTTGTTTGCGGTCTGAAAAATCTTGAATTTCTTGAGGTCCATGAAAGCTTGAACGAACATGTTTTCCATTTCCCGTGTCCATTTGCAGCTATAGAAAACTTGTGATCGGAAGTAATAGCCATTCGGCCACATGATTAAATTGGTCAGCAAGGTCGTGCTAGCATATGAATGTTTGCATAAGAGATGGTATTTATAGAGAGTGAGCAAGCAAAGGTTAGATGGAAAATAAACAAAATGATAGGGACTTGCTAGTAAAAACACGATAAAAAACATCATGACCAACTATAATGAATTCTTGGCATATTTGAAGTGGCTGCAGTCTGGCTTGTACATTAAACAATTGCTTCCAATACCAACAAAACTCGTGATTTGATGGAACATAACCACAATTGCATGACTAATAACTCCCAACCACCATTTTCACATCAAATAAATGTATATCATCATGTTCTACAATAAATTGATGTGAAGAAAGATTACATTAATTTATTGTAAATTACAACTACTATTATTCAATTATTTATATTATCAACATAAAATAATTATGTTTATCTTTCAACACATATGAAATTCCGAATTGAGATGTAACACAAGTTTTATATATTGTATTATTTATTTTTATGCGTACAGTTAAAAACATACAACGAAAAAAAATTATTATATATAGTGATTTTACTGGATTGCCTACGTAATTCTTACAAGAATTTCATGTTCATGTTCGTTTTCATATTCTTGTTTTTCTTTCTCCTAAATTGTTTAGTTGCAAATAAAGGTTAGGGAAATTGGGAACTTATCAAATTAATTTACGAATGATAGTTATTCCAAGAAACAAGACATACTCTCTAACTTCCCGTAGAATTTCTTGTCATAGTATCTTGATCATATTAATTATATATAGTATCTCTTATCTTGATTATGTGTGAATTTGTATGGGAAGGAGCAATCCACATTTCGAACTTTAGAACATCAATGAAAGAAAATTGTTATACCTTAAATGAAGTAAAAAAAAAAAAAAAAAATTGTACTCAGCGCAAGAAAAGGAAATTATAAGAGTCATTTTGATTATTTTATAATTTTTCATATTTAATGATTTTGGTCAACCCTTATAATTAATTTCAGTCAAATAAAAAATACATATATCTATATTCTTAATTTTTACACCTATATATCTAATATTTGGAAATAATTCATCCAAATATATTCTCAGTTCTCGCATAAAAACTAATGAAGCATTTTTACACAAATAAAATTGTTAGAAATTGAAAATGAAAATGAAAACACAACCAAACTGGCTCAATTTTTAGAATACAAGGAGATAATTTGGTATTTTTTATTTTATAGGGGCATTGCACATTATCCATATCACATAGAGGTAACTTGCATTTTTTCCGTGGAATATTTCCTTAGTCGAAAGGAGCAAAAAATTATAATTTCATAGTTCAGGGGCAAAAGTGACTTTTGCAATAGTTCTTGACTATCAATTAACAATGTGAATCTCAGAAAAAGAACATTGATCAACTTTTTATTATATTCTTCTATAATTCTCTACTGTGGAAATGACCATTTCATCCTTAACGTCACCAGGCTTTGATTTTGGAAAGAAGAAAGAACCCGCAATCGCGCGTCTCCGTCACCGATACAACTTTCGAGCTTTGGAATTATCTGAGAAATCGCCAATTTTGTAAGAGAGAAAAATGAACGGTTCCTCAAAAGCCCTTCAGCTGCATCAATTTCCTTCCTCACCTCTGCTCTTCACGCGCTCTAATTTCTCCGACGGTACGCAGATCTTTGCCCTAAAAGAATTTCTGATTCATTGTAAGAGTCATTTGGGGTTCTTGATTTGTTTGCTTTTTCGTGATTCTTTTCTTCATCTCCGGTTAATACTGCGATTTTGCTGCAACCCTTTTGATTCTTGGTAGGTATACGCTTTGTGCCCAGAAGGGTTGCTCTGAGACTGAGTTGTAGTTACAACTGCGAGCTGAAAAGGGCGAGCGAGCTCGACGGCGTTGCGGCTGAGGCTGTGCAGGGAATGGGCTTTGAGGGGCGGCGCCCTGTGTTGATCGCGGCCGTAGCTTGTATGCTGCTGCTGGGCAATCCTCCACAGAGAGCCCTAGCTTCCAATTCTCCGTCGGCGTTCGTGGAGAATGTTATCTACTCTAATAAGATCGCCATCTTCTCCAAATCGTACTGCCCGTAAGTCTTGTCACCTATATAATCATACTGTAATATCCTCAATCTGAGTGATGAATGAATATTTGATCAAGAGATTTTGGTCAAAGTACAAATTTTGAGCTTTTCTTCATTTTCATTTTTTTGTTTTAAACAGCTTTCTTGTTCTAAAATTACATTGGAATTCTGTAATTAGCATGTGGTTTTAGTGTTAAATGTTGTAATTGTGGTAGCATATGATTTGCCATGGTGTAGAAACAGAGTAGATTTGGAGTTGACAGGCTCAAACAGGAATATTAAAGGTGAAACTTTTAAGGTTATATTCATTTTCTTTGTTTACTGGTCTTTCTTCTTACTCTTCCTTTTCTCCCCTTTTCAATCAATTTGGTTTTGTAGGATAATGAATTCCTATGTTGGTATTTAAGAACCTGAGCTGTAGAAATTCGGGTAGCCTTAGTTTTGGTTTCAAATGTTTCATATGCTAAAGCTTCGGTCTTTTCCTATTAAATGAAAAGAAATGAACAAGAAACTTTAGGTACTATCCACTACCAACCTCGTTGCGGGAAGACAAATTAAACCATAATACTGATTGAATTATCAGTTACAGTATAATAGGATATACAATACCAGAGTTTGCTGGAACATAGATTAGAGAGTTCAATATGTATGGTGAAATGTAAGAATGCAGTGAGGAGATGCTTGAGAAAGAAAGAAAGAAAGAAAGATGATTTTCGTCTTAAGATTATCTAGCAATGGGATAAAAGAGAGAGAGCACGGAAGGGTTCTCCTGCTTTGAATCCAGATTTTGTACTTTTTTGCTTGGAGCATGCGTTGATATAGTCGAATGGATGACATTTTAAAGTGGGTAACGTGATAAATTGTTCCTAGTCAAACAGATCATATTCTGAATGAATCCGATCAATACATTCCATGCAGGTTTACATTTGAGTAGCTCTTGAATTCTTAGTTAAGTGAATTGTACAATCTTTCGATTTGAAACTGTTTGTTTGTTCTGAACAGTCTCTAAGCTTCATGCCTGTGCTTTTTTGTGAGTTAGATATTCCTTGCATGCCAAGCGCATATTCAGTGAACTCGAGGAGCAGCCCTTTGTAGTGGAGCTTGATCTTCGAGGTAGTTATTTGGGAGGTTCATCTTGTCATCTATTACCCATTAGTCTAAGATGTTTACAGTAGTGATTCATGCTTGTTTTGTTTGCGACAGTTTAGTACTCTTGGTGACTGAGAGTTTTGCTAATCTTCATATATTATATGCAGATGATGGATATAAAATTCAGGACGTTCTTCTGGACCTGTTCGGCAGACGAACTGTCCCACAAGTATTTGTGAATGGCAAGCACATTGGTGGCTGTGATGGTAGGTCACTTTTTATGTCCAAAGTGTTGTTTCCCATGTTATCCTTTTCTTTTTTTCTTTTTTGTCTGTGCGTGTCTCTCTGTCTGTTCTTTACCTCAATTACTTGACACTGTTTCTCATTTTTGTCTTTACTCTTCATCATTCAGATCTACAAGCTGCAGTCAGAAGCGGCCACCTGCAAAACCTTCTGAACAAAGCTTGATTCAATCGGCAAACTAAGTGAGAATCGCCACTAACCTCACAAAATCTAACTCCTTAAGTGGAGCTTGAAAGTTGATCCTTGATAGGAATCTGAATCAGAATTTACAGGTAGGCTCTGTCTTGACTGTTCTAACCACGCCGTCCATGAGACTATACTTTGTTGATCAACATGGTACATGGAGTTTGAGATATAACTTTTGGACTTTAACTGAATTTGTAGATGGGATTTGTTGCACAGTGTGGTTTGTGATAGTTATCGTGGCGAGTCACATTTCTACTTTCGCTTTTTATGATTGTCCACTTTTACATCATCTCCTCTTCTGTTTCTTGCTTGAATTCCCAGCATGAGCGCAGCTGTTTGATGTTTTGGAACTTGAACTTTATTCGTTCTGAGTTTTGTGAAGACCATTAGCATTATCAGGCCTATTCAGCTCGGCCAGTTTGATGGCATCATCAGGAAGTTTACATAGGATGTGTTATGTAACTGTCTGATCTTTATTAATTCAAAGCATTCGAGACATGATGCAGGTTTCTGGCAATTCAAATTGTATGCATCCAACGGCTCTCATTGGGTGACATGAAATTTTCTATACGACATAGTCGAAGGTTGAGTTGCATGCAAATCTTTCCGCAATCTCAACCTGTTGAAAAGTACCTGATAAGTTGAGGATCATGGTTTCTTTCCAGGCGATCTTTTATTACAATTTGATGTCATATATGGATGTTATACTGATGTGTGATTGACACGTGTTCTTTTTGAGAATTGAATTAATAATTAAGTTAAACTATAATTTCCAAGTAGACATGCATACTGAACATGTATAGTTGTGACACCTCATCATTCCGTAATATTAAAGTGGAATAGAAGATTTTTCACAGCGTTCTCTTTTAGCAGCATCGAGCGTTGGTCGGTTTTCGAGCGATCATATTATACGCGCAACAGTAAGTGATCATACAATTGCACACTAAGAGCTTGTTTGGATAGCTTGAAAAGTAAAGAAAATCTTACCCAAATTGGTCTGGTTGAGTTAAGTGAAGGGTAACATATACTTTGTCTCTCTGAATTATTCGTAATGTAGTATTTATTATTTTAAATTGATAAATGCAACACTTTACTTCTTTGGTGGGATAAAATGCCTCTTATGTTTTGAACAACTATATATTTTCAATATATTTAAGTATTTTTCACATTAAATCATGATGAGATTATATTTAAATTAATTTTTTTAATAATTGAAGAATTTATGATAAAAATGGAGTATAAATTAATATATATATATAGTAGATACATAGGTTTAAAGGCAATTTTTGTCCCCTAACTTCAGGCTATTCTCGTATTAGTCCCTAAGTTATTAGGGTTTTATTTTGGTCCCGTAAAACTGAAAAAATTTCAATTTTGGCACAAATTTGGTCGGAAAGTTGAGTCACTCGTCGGAAAAAGTACATGCCAGGTATGCGACTTTTGAAATTGGGGCTTGCATTGTGATTGACTGAAAAAGATGATGTGGTGAAGACATGACCTGAAATTAGGGGACTAAAACGAGAATGGCCTGAAGTTAGGGGACGAAAATTGCCTTTAAGCCTTTTATTTTCAGCCAATCACAATGCAAGTCCCAATTTAAATAGTCACATGCCTAGCATGTGATTTTTCCGGCGAGTGACTCAACTATTTGACCAAATTTGTACCAAAATTGAGATTTTTTCAGTTTTATGAGACCAAAATGGAACCCTAGTAACTTAGAGAATTATAACGAGAATGACCAAAAGTTAGGGGACGCAAATTGTCTTTAATCCTAGATACATAATAAATATAATATAACCAACAACTTATATATGCTTAATTAAAGTTAAAACATTTTTATAAAAAAAATCAATGAATATATTTTATCATATTTCTAAAAGAAAATATGTTAAAAAATTTATTTTTAATTATTCATTTTTATTTAAAGGAATAAATAGTTAGTAGGTTCATTTTATCACCAAAATAATAAAATCTTTTCATGAAATTTTTTTGTGTATTTATTGTACTCATTTATTAGGTAACTCTGAGTTTGTAAAAAATAAAATAAAATTCAAACTATTTTATTCACTAGTTATATTTTATATTATTATAAATAAGAGATGTTTTTTAAATTAAGAAACTTTTAATTAAACTTAAAATGTAAAATTAGTAAAAAAGAAAAAAGAAATTCTTTGAACTATATATATAATATAAGGACAATATTGTCTAAAAATCAAACTATAAGGGCGAGTGTTACATTTGTTAGTTTAGAGCGGTAATTGTTACACGACGATCAGGGGGACAAAGTATATTTTACCTTAAATTAATTACAGAGCAAGTTAATAAACTTGTCATGTGATTAGTTATTTTTATATTAATTATACCGTAAATATCTCATTTGTCATGTAATTGATTTAGTTCCATCAAATTAAATTTGGAATTAAAATTTCTTAAAAGTAAATGTATAAAAAAATGAAAGTCAATCTGGAAGAATAATACAGGGAATGTAAACATGATGGATATGAATTCTCTTTGAAACCCAATTTTATTTGCATAAGACATTAAGTGGAAAAGTGGAAATATAAGGTTTAATTGACAAAATTTTATTTATTTATTATATTATCTACAGATACAATTTTCTTTTAATTATACTTTTTTTTGGCTATTTTATTTTCTCGCTTACCTATTCTATTTCTCTAAGTAAAAAATATTTTATTTATTTGGGAAAAGTATTATTTTAGTCCGCTAAATATATCTTGTTTTAATTTTAGTCCGATAATTATGTCCATTTTTGTGTAAGTCTAGTAATTTATAAAATTGCTTACTTTTAGTCCTTTGGCAGATTTTCGAACAATTTTACCCCTATGAGTACATATGGACTAAAACTACCTTTCAAAAGTTGCATAGGGATAAAATTGTCCGAAAATCTGCCAGAGGACTAAAAGTAAGCAATTTCGTAAGTTACTGGACCTAAACAAAAATGGATATATTTATTGGACTAAAATTAAAATTAAGCATATTTAGCGGACTAAAATAATACTTTTCCCTATGTATTTTACTAGAAGAATTTTATTTTATCAATCAAGAAGAATAACAAGTATTTGAATTTATCTTTCTTTTCGAATCATACCAACCAAACAACTAGAAATAAATTTAGGGGATGGTAATAGATTTGGATTGGATCTGAATCGGACTAGACCGGACCTACATCTATTGGGTTGAATTTTGAAACTTAAACGGATCTCGGAGCGCATTCGCATTTTAGTGGTTTTAGATCCGAACCCGCCTTGATTATTTTATAAATTTTTGGTTGTATATTTTATATATACTTATATAAAATATATATACATATATAAAAAAATATTTATAATTTATTTATACTTAAATATCATACATAAACTCAATGTTTTCATAAATTAAAATAATGATATAAATAGTTCATAAAAATTTCAATATTTATATAAGTAACACATATTATAAAATTTTGAAATTTCAATTCCTCAAACATGCGCATATAAATTTATAAAACATTAACTTTTCAATAATATTATCACAATGTATCAGGTCGATTTTGATGGGTCTCGAGTCCAGATCCAAAATTTTATTAGCGGGACGAGTTTGAGTTTTGGCAAACCTCTTCCAAACTTGCCCCGTTGCCACCCCTAAACAAATCTGAACCACTCTTCCTCTTTCACTTTTCCGTTGGATCCAAACGGAGCCTAAGGGAAGGACAATAATCTACTCTAAATTGCTTAGGTAGGTATGTTAATGAGCCTAATTTGCTGGTACTCAGCTGTCGGGTTAATGTATATATATGTCCAAATCTGAGACATAGCGACACTTAACTAACTCACACCACAATCTCCGAGAGTGAAAGAAACATGACATAGAGATAGAGGTATAGGAGAAAGAGGGGGGGCCATACACTAATGGGATTTATGTGAAAATTTGACAACGTTATATGACCAAGATTTATTCTCTTAATTTTATATTTAGGTAAATTACAGCTACTTTCGATCAAATTTTGACACTATAGCTACAAAATGTTTTCATTCTTGATTGAAAAATTACAAATATTTTATTACTTTTAATGTTTGCCTAATAATAAGTCCATTCTATTAGTTTTCTACCATTTATTTTTTATAGTGAACCAACCCAAATACAATTGTAACTAAGATCTAGCGTCATAATTACAAATACATTCTCGTTGTTGATAAAAAAATTACAAATACTCCACTGATTTTAAAACTCGTCTAACATAGAGTCCGTTCTATTAGTTTTTTTTAGGTATCCACCATCTAATTTTTGTGGCGAACTACCAAAATGTCTTTTCAGATTATAGCTTATACAGGAGGGTTGTTCTCATAACAACAAGCCAAAGTTTGACACATCAACTACACAGAATTCTTTGCGGTTTGGAAGGCTTTTAAAAAGTGGCCTTTATTCTTACTTGCTAAAGAATTTACTTTAAAGGTTGATAATACCAATGTTAGAGTTTTCTTAAAAAATAAATTAGAATCAAAGATAGAGAAAACTCATATTATTAGATGGCAAGCTGAATGCCAATATTATTATTTTAATATTATTGTTATAAAATCTCATTAAAATGTTCTTGCAGATTTCCTGACGAAATAGAGGCATCAGAAGCAAACTCAATCATGCTGAGACTCAGACACCTGCGGAAAAACCTCGAGGAGCTTGACAGGATGTTCGGGCAGCTAGCGGTGAATGCCCAAGTTGCCGGAAATCCAAATAGCTGATCTAGATACAGTCCAGGTCGCAAGAAGGAGTTCCTTATTAGCATCCACATTGCTATGGAACGACTTAAGAGAACCAATTCGGAAGGCATCATCTTCAGGGATGACTCACAAATTGAGGGAGCATGACCCTAAACATGCCTTTAGAGTACAGGGCTCTAGACTTGTAGCGTCGGATTCAAGTACCAATTGTACAAGGCCATCACCAGACTCTAGTGAAACGACAACAATTGAGTCGCAGGAAGTGCAAACTCCTGTAGATTCAAGTCAACCCAGCACCTCTGGGGTTAAAGAGAGAGAGATTAGCCTTAGGTCAATGACAGACACATCTAAGGTTAATACTAACGAATTGATATCTTCTTCTGCTTGGCAAGAATATCAGCGCATGTGGAAAAAATTAATTTCCTGCAAAGGGGTGAACCTAGGCAAGACCATTATCGAAACATTCGGAAAATATAATAGGATCTGGATGTTAGAAGGGTCGAAACTAGAAGATGTCCGAGAGTGGTATGATCTTAGAGCTTTTGTTTCAGTTCATATTATGTCACCAAGTTTTCCGAAAATTTCAAAACTTTCGGAATAGATTAGTGTGGCGGTCTTTGATTCATGGCAAACAACCCCCACCTAAAAAGAGGCGATGTTCTAGAGATAAAATTCGTATCAGTTGCTCCAGAAACAACAGGAAAAGGGTCTCATCCAACATTTCATTTCATGAAGTTGCAGAGGCCAGATATGGTGGCTTTCAATAAAATTAAAGCTGCCTCAGGAGAAGCTCCACTGGTATCAGCCATCAGTGAAGGTAGTATCTCTCCCAAAAGAGCTTGGGGATTATGGGTCTGTCTCATGGAGATGGACAAAGCCAAGTATCCATTCAAGATTTTCACAAACAAAGTGAATGCATCGTTCCTGTTAAATTCCATGACAGGAAAAAGCAGTGAATTCGCAGAAAACTTATTTGAAAAGAAGCAGATGTTAATTTGAGAAAATAAGCTGTCGGCGACCGAAGCAACAAGGATGAAGACGTGCAACATGTTGCATGTTGGGCAATGGCATAACCATTTATGCCCTTGTGAAAAACAAGAGAAGCCCCTGTTCGGGACAAAAATTCGGGTCACACAAAATAAATCCGAACTAGACCAGGACAAGGGAAAAAGAAAAATTTTTATAAAAAGAAGTAAAAATTAGAAAAGGTAAAAAAGCAAGGATACGACTATCGGCAGAAAACGACAAGGGCCAACAGTCAGCAAAACAAGAAAGTCAGCTGGAAATCACATGACCGACAAGCCATTATGACCAACAGCTAGAAAGGACGAGGCAATGACGAACGCAGTGACGTCATTCGAAAGAGACAAGATGATGACGAATGCAATAACGTCATCAAAAAAAAAAAGTTTGGAGTCCGAATTTGAAGTCCGTGGACGCCTATAAATAAAGATGCAATGAAGCAGAAGGGAATCATCAGAAAACTTCTCCTACTCTTCAAAGCATTAGAATTCTGAGTCTTTTGTAGTATTTTATTTCTTCAATTTATGGGGGTTTCCCCAACAAGTCAAGCCCTCTATCATATGAGAGGCTAAATAGTTGTCTCCTTCAATGGAGGAATAATATCTATGTAAAATTTTCTATATTTTTTCAATAAAAGTAAAGCTTTTGTTCAACTTGTTCGTCTAAAATTCTATTAAGTCCCTAAATTGGAGTCCCTTTCATGCCCTAAGGTAGGAAACGAAATAGAACTGTGCTGTTTTGTTACTGAATGAGCCAAGTGCCCGCGAATCATCTGTTGCGGTAGTGTGGTTGGAGGAAATCCGTAAAATCGAGGACTTGGTGAACCAAAAAACAGAGCGGTCAAAGTAAGGTACAAATTTATGGGGTCTTAGTGTATTTCGGAAGCATATTGGGCCATTTTTAGACTATTAAAATGGACTATTAGGCTTTGTTACTAAAGAAAGGCAAAATGATCATAAAATTGATTGAAAGACTGAATCTAAGCAAAATGGAAAGATATAGGACTAAAACTAAAATTGTCAAATTTAAAGGACCAAAACGATTTTAGGACATAAATAGAGGATTATTCGAATTTTTTTCCCTTTTCTTGTTATTCGACTAATTAATTAATTATAATACACAATGGTTCATGTGTATCTTATCAAGAAAATAGGTAGACTTGTATAAGTTTAGGAAAATTGATCAATCTCACCATAAAAAAAAATACTTTTAACTATGATTAGGAATTCATAGCAGAAGCCCAATATTCATAATATAAATGTTTTCGTTACGAATTCGCTATGAATTTAGGTGGTAAAAAATACTAGCATAGCAAAAGGTTCGATACGAATAAAATTCGTAGCAAAAGCTACAAACAAAATGGCTTTTGTTACAATATATATTCGTAAGCAAAAAAGAGCAAAAATCACTACTTTTTGCTACGACTATCCATTTGTAGCCATTGCATGGATTGCTTCCCCAAAACAATAAGTTTAAAAGCAAAGTTCAAAATCTCCATATGTTTATCGTCATTAATTTTTTATTTTGGGTGAAATAATTATAAAATTAAATAAAAAAAAATAGGAAGCAACACATCGAGTATGCTTTATACACACCAGATTGAAAAAAAAAATGAACTAATAAATTCAAAGATTTTAAGATACGAAAACTAGAGAACATAAGGGTAAAAAGATTGTAAATAAAATGTAAAAATTTGGAAGCCTAATTAAATAAATATATTAGATTATAGTGAAATTTTTACGAGATTTGACATAATTATAAATACTTTCTCATTATTTAAAAAATTACCGTTACTTTCTCTGATTTTAACGTATGTCCGAAAACTAGCGCATTATTAGTCTCTGCTATGTTTTCTTCTATTTTTATAGTGAACTAACTAAAATATTATTGTATTTAAAATTATATTTTACTAGTTTTAAAAAATTTTATTTTTTTTATAGAGTGGAAGGGCAAAAAGAAAATTTCACCTCATAAGTTTTCTTTACAATATTTTAATCTGCAATTAACACCCTCTATTTTAAATAATGTGATAGTTAGGTCATTTACCTTACAAAATTTAATGGAGACATATATATATAGATATAGATATATAGAGTAATTAGACCAATTTTTTTACCTAAACAAACGGTATTAACTATAAACCGCTCGCGTTTAATTATTTATAGCCTCATAATTAGTTATCGACTAGTTTCAATCGCAATTAAATTAAATATGCCTAACTCGGAACAACTTGTCTTGTACGTATATATATATATATGTTTATATCAACCATTAAAATAATAATTCTTCCCTATGTAATCTTTACATATATATGTAATAATAATTAATTTTCCGTCCTAAAATATTTAAAATGTTAGTATTATATATATTGTGCCGATATATAATTAATGGGTGAATAACAATTTATCTCCCTGTGATATTGAGAATAAGCACATTACTCTCATATAAAAAAAAATATAGCAATTTACCCCTCTGTATTTTTTAAAATGAAGCAATTTACCTCCTTATACAGGGAGGTAGATTGTTTCATTTTAAAAATCATAGAGGGATACATTGTTGTATTTTAAAAAATATAGAGAGGTAAATCGTTATTTTTTTTTTTAATAAGAGGGTAATTTGCTCATTTACAATATAACGAGGAGGTTGCTTGCATTTTTCCCTATAATTAATAGAGTTGCGAACTATAAAAACTTATATGTAATTATATAAAATGAAATGGAAATTTCACGAGCGTATTATGATATTCTATAATTATATTGTTGCTATTTTTCAAAATTAAATAAATGTTTATGTTTCTCAACATGAATGTGTATATGTAGCCTTTGGTCACGAGACCTTTTCTAGCTACCCTTCTCTTTTGGCCCACACTAAGGATTGGTATCATTATTGCAATGTACAGCTTTTTGTGCCTAATTTTGGTCTTGCTAACTTCTGTCTAGGGTAAGACATTAATATGAATTATTTGAGATGTTTTCACTTGAGTTCATGTCCAAAATCAACTTATGTTTTATATATTTTTCTTAAAATTTGATATAATTAAATGTAAATTTTTTATGGTTTAGGAGATTATATATCTGGTACTTTTAACTTTTTATTTTCATCCACTAAATACATCCTTCCATCAGTAAAGTTCAAGAAATTTGCTGACACTGGTAAAAGCGTTGAGTGAAAGTTCATGTTTAATCCAAATTGACTTATTGCAAACTTATTGAGGGTCAAACAAATCTTTTTTCGATCAACTACCCATATAAGGTTGAAGATATACCTTCTTACATTTATTAGGGTAGATGTATAAAGATACCCTAAAGGTGAAGATGTACTTACTCATATGTATTAGCGTGTGAAAATGTGTAAGGGTACTAAGGTAGTTAATTTGGTTCGGAAAGATGTATTTGGCATTCCCATTGACTTCTTATGGACTTATTGCAGGTTAAATAAATTCTTATGACCAAACTACCCCTGTAAAGATAAAGATGTACATCCTTACATACAGTACCGTACAAACATCCACATATAAAGGTACTCCAAGGATAAAGATATACTTCCTCGCGTGCATTAGCATGTGAAAGTGTATAAGTTGTACTAGGGTAGTTTAGTTCAACAAAAATTATTTAACCTACAATAAGTCCATAATAAGTCAATGAGAGTAAATATAAATTTTTATTCAACTTATTTACTGATCGATGTCAATAAATTCTGTGAATTTTACTAATAAATAGATTTATTTTATTGGACGAAAACAAATGCTAAGGATGCTAAGTTTAATTTTTTAAATCACATAGTGTACATATAATTACATAAATTTTCATAAAAGGGTGATGTAATCATCCCTATAAATTATGTGTCTTTTTCCATTAATTCAACAAAGCAGACTTTATATTAATAGAGGGGAATTGAGTGTGTAAAAATTGTGTTTGTGTTCATTAATGTGTAAATATGTGGACTTCTTAGCTAAGTATTCATGTAATTATTCAAAAGCTGTAAAACTACGAATGTAAAAAATTATTCCTCACAAAGAGTGATCAATTTCCTTTTATACGTTAAAAGATCATATCATAGAATTCTACCAGCACGTGAGTATTTATCTCTCTTAATATGAGTTTTTTAAAAATGATCAGTCCCATGAATTATATCATTTTACTATGCAATCTCTCTCTCTCTCTATAACAACCTTAACAATGTATTTTTTTAAGGGAAAAATGCAAGCAACCCCCTTGTGATATTGCAAATGAGCAAATTACCCTCTTATGAAAAAATAAATAGCGATTTACCTCCATGTATTTTTTAAAATACAACAATTTACCCACCTATGATTTTTAAATGAACATTTTACCTCCCTGTATAAGGAGGTAAATTGCTTCATTTTAAAAAGTACAAGGCGATAAATTCCTATATTTTTTTATAGAGGAAAAATGTGCTCATTTTCGATATTAAAGGGGAATAAATTGCTATCGCCCTTTTTTTTTTTTAAAGTTGTTTCTAACAAAAATGATCAATTTCACATTTTGAATGAGAGATGTATGGCAACAATGGTGTCTAGTAGCTATTCATAATTGACAATATGGGATGATCCAATAATGAGTATCTCACCTCAATTGTGCAAAATGTGATTTCTCCTTTTCACAAATTTGATTTTTTTTATTGAAATAATTTTTTATGAATTATAATAAACGTCGCTCAATATTTTAAAACTCACATGGACCGATTAAATAGTCATCCGATCATAAAAAAAAATCCAGTTTAATTTAAAAATCGAACTAACCTCAAAATTATTCTATTTTTTGAAAATTGCTCGAACCACCTGCTTAAGCAGGTATCCGATTGACGTGGTCCCGAATCAAGTGAACCTGTTAGTTCATCATGAACTTTTCTAGAATTTTCAAAAAGTAATACAATTTGAAAATCCATGGCATTTCATATGAAAATTTAGAAAATACCATAAAAAAAAATCCACATTGTAATAATTGTTTGAATCATATAATAATAAATGAACAAACTTGTTAAGATCATAATCTAATTGAATTTTTTTTTTATCTTCTATGATTAATTACCTAAATTGCTAATCAAATCATAATTAGTAGAATAAGATTTAATATTATTTAAGAGTGGGAATGTTAACTATTTAATGGCAGTAAAATTTAGGTATAACTTAATTATAATGGTAAATAGAATTCATTATTTTTGTTATTTACGCAATTCTTATATTTTTACTAATCTAAAAATTTTAATATACTGATTTTACTCTCAATTTTTCGGACACTTTTAATTCCTATAATAACTTAAACAAAAAAAATGATTTATATATTAGTATTTTTTATTACTTCTATATATTAATTTTTGTTATGATATAATTATGAAGATCTTGATTCGGTTATCCAACGACTAAATCAATATCGATCCATTTAATTTTTGGATTCGATCAACGTTCCAAGTTTTAATATTAAATTATAATAACTCTCGATTCAACCTATACATCATAAACAAATTACAATAACTTCATGGGTTATGGGTTCGAGTCGCTTGGAGGGTAGTTGGGGAACTAATCCTCCTTAAATTAGGAAAGACAAAAAATTACAATAACTCACATAAAGTGATACAAAATACCCACACATTCAATAAAATTACTCAAAATCATAACCTCATACTTGTTTATAAGAACTGTATATTTCAACGATATTATTTAGGCAAATTAATAAATGAGGAGGACCACGATGGAATTACCTTCTTTCTTTCAAGATTTTGTATAATTATACGTAGATGCTTTATAGTTTGAAAAAATTATATTTAGTATTCTTGATGTTTGTATTTGTTGAAGAAATTAGTCCCTCCGTCAGTTAAAATCCACTGTATTTGGTGATATTAAAGAAAAGAAATATAAATTTATATTTACCCTCGATTGACTTATTATTAATTTATTGCATGTCAAATAAATTCTTTATGACCAATTATCGTTATACATCTTCACACATTAATACATGTGAGGAGGTATGTCTTATAAATGGTAGTTTAGCCAAGAAAAGAAATTATTAAATTAGTAATAAGTGAGTAATAAGTCAATCGAGATCAAATATCAATTTTCGTTCAGTCTTCTTGGTAATATTAATAGATTTAGTTAATTTTGACTAACGGATGAACCTACTTGTTAGAGGAGTGCAAATTTCAAGGATATTAGATGTAATTTTTTAAGCCACATAAGATTTACATGTAATAACACCAAACCTTAAAAGAAAAGAGAGGAGTATAATTATCCGTTACTTAAAAGTTACAGCCGATGACAATGAGAACAACATATCTGAAAAATAAATAAAAATAAGAAGGGGAGAAATAAATCAAATTACTATGTAAGGCAGATTGTGGGCTTTTTTTTTTTAATTTTTTTTATGAGTAATTAAAATATCGATTCAATTAATACATTAATAAAGTCGTACACGATTTGCAATAGGTAATTTCTTTAACGTACTCCATGTAGTTGCAAAATAGAATTTAAAAATTCCTAAGATCACTAAAAAAAATTATTATTGACTATAATATTAATATTTATTGCTAAAAATCATGACATATAATTATTATTTACCCCAATTAAATAAAATTAATACAAAAAATTAGTTTTTCATTATGCCAACAGCTGTTGCGTTGCGATGATAGTTGATGGAGGAAAGAAATCAAGCTAAATGAGGCAATGGTAATATTCTCGAAAAGGAAGGTTCAAGTCAAACTTACCAAATTGATGTGGAACAACGAATTACTAAAATAACCCCAAGTAATAAATCGTAGCCATGTAATTGGGGGAGAGGGGGGGGGGGGTAAGGGTTAAAGTAGTACTTTACACATACCTATCCTAAATAGCATATCTTTGTATTAGTATAAATACTATCTCATTCTTTCATTTGAAGGGAGGAAGAAATGACTTGTACGAATTCTAGTGTGGAGCGTGTTGAATTGCGCCCCGATAATACAAATTTAGTCAATAATATCGCTTTTTGCTGACATCAATGCTTGACTATATGTAATAATTATTTATTATTAATCACGACAATTAGGCATGATTAAGTATTATATTCTTGTAGTTGACTAAATAAAACATAGGGTAAATTACAAGAACCTCCCCCGAGGTTTGACATAATTAAAAAACTCCCTCATTGTTTGAAAAATTACCAATACCCTTCTAATTTTAACAGTCGTAGGTTTTAATCCATTTTTAAAGGTGAACTAATCAAAATGCCCCAGTGGACTAAAAATTATAATTTTATTTATTTTTAATTTTTTTTAATTTTTTTATGGACTAAGTGAATAATTTTTTATAATTTTTAAAATTTTTGTAATTTAAGAAAATAAAAAAATATATTATAAAGGTAAAGTTGATAGTTTCATGTATAAATCCAAGAATTACATAATTTCATCAAACATCACGAGAGTATTTGTAATTTTTCAAATAATAAGGAGTTATTCATAATTATGTCAAACCTCATGAGACTTCATTGTAATTTACCCTAAAACATATTATTACACTGTTTAATTGAACTTATTTTTATCTCATCTTATTTTATGATTTTTAGAAAAACTTGATGCTCTTCGTTTGGAAAAATTGCAATTTTATTCCGTAGATATAGTGAGTTGTCTTCTCTCGCTCCCATTTTCTTGGATATTTGAGTCGCTTGTGTTTTTTAAAATGAAATCACGGAGGGGCAAATTACTATTTATTTTATAGCTCATTTATAATATAATAGGAAGGTAACTTGTATTAATCTCTGATGGGTATCTAGTAAAATATGCTGGAAAATACGAAAAATACCCTTCATTAAGGGTATTACCGTCTTTTCACTACAGATCCGCGCTTCCTCTATCGGACGGGTCGGAGAGGACCCGATACATCAATATAACTGTAAGCAAATTACATAACTCACATAAAATGGAACAAATATCCGTACGTCTGGTGAGACTTGAACACATGACTTCAAACTTATTGATGGGACCTCAACATTAGCCTCTAGCCCTCAATATTTGGTATAAGTATATTGGGCAAATTGAACTGTTGATCCAACAAAATAAAAGATTTCGCACTTTTGGCTCCATAGTTTACAAACTTAGCACATTTGGTCCTGTAACAAAAAATATTATAGCATTTGGGGACCAAAAATAGTACAACTTTTATATATGGGACCAAATATGTTAAGCTCGTAAACTATGAAACTAAAAGTGCAATATCCTCTATCATGTCAGACCAAAATGCAACTTTCCCTTGTAAATTAATTGTCTAATACAAAATAAGGGACAAAATTAATTTTATTTTTTCCCTTTATTTGGTTAAATTATGATAAAAATTAAAGACCAAATTAAATTCAAATAATTAATCAAAAAATATAGGATTTAATTACCAACAAATGTCCATTTCAAAATTTTATAGTAGTTTGTGTATTAATTTGTATTTTTTAATTTATTGATTTATTTAATCAATTTTTAATATGTTGCAATTACTCATGTGCTTCTATTAATATATAGATATATAATATGATCATAAATGTTTGGTTTTAAAATCAACGGTAGCTTAGTAGTAGGGGTAGGTGTGTATTTATAGCCCCATTTGACAATTAGTCAATAGTGACAAAAGATTAAGAGATTTAATTAAGAGAAGAATATTACCCATAAACAACTAAATTGTCAAATTTTTTGCTATAATTAAGCATAATTACCTTGTTCATAAACGGATCTCAATAATTAACTAACACCATATATATATATATTTAAAATTAAATAGCCTATATGTATATGTCAACACAAATTCTACGCTGTAGTTTGAAAAATTACATTTAGCACTGATGAGGTTTACTTCCGTTTAACAAATAAGTCCCTTCATTAATTAGTCAAAATTCACTAAATTTATTGATATTAATGAAAACACAAAATGAGAATTGAAATTTACCCTTGATTGACTGATTACTGACTTGTTGCGGGTCAAATATTTTTTTAGGACTAAACTACTCTTATAACTGTGAAGATATACCTCTTCACATACATTAACGCGTGAAAACGTATGAAGATAATTTGATCATAAAAATATTTATTTGACATGTAATAAGTCAATTGAGGTTATTATAATTTTTTTTGTTAATATCAGCAAATTCGGTGAATTTTGACTAACAGAAGGACTTATTTATTAGACAAAAACAAACATTAGGGATGTGAGATGTAATTTTTCAAATCAACAAAGAGTTTATATGTAATTACACCAAATCTCAGAGAAGGAGAATGTAATTATCCATATTTTCTATTTTCCTCTTTGGTACAAAAATCGAATAAAGGATGACACAGATCAGAATATACGTTCAACTTTATTAAACGACAACAAAATATTAAATGGTAATTTTAAAGTCCTATGTAGAGATATATCTTAGTTATATGACAATATTTTTTCATCTTTTCCCATAATACATATAATTATTAGTAATTTGTACATTAATTAAGTTGTTATCATAGATATAATCAACGATACAACGACAACTCAAATATAATGGCAGTTTATCACCGTATCATTGTTACTATACATATGTTATTAATTATTTATATTGATAATTTTATACAAAATTTCTTTATCACTATAATTATACTTAATAATTACAAAATAAAAATTTTTATCATTTAATACATATAATAACGTAATTTAAATTTAAATTTATGATGAATTTAATAAAAAATCCATTGCAAGCTAATAAAGTGTTTTGTTTTTTTTTTATAGTGTTATAACCATTTTTCATATATTAAATGTTTCAAGATGCATTTCAATATTTATTTCTGAAAAAAGTATTATTTTAGTCCGCTAAGTATATCTAATTTTAATTTTAGTCCGATAACTATGTCCATTTTTGTTTAGATCCAGTAACTTACGAAATTGCTTACTTTTAGTTTCTGGCAAATTTTCGGACAATTTTACCCCTATGAGTGCATATGGACTCAAACTGCCTTTCAAAAGTTGCATAGGGGTAAAATTGTCTGAAAATCTGCTAGAGGACTAAAAGTAAGCAATTTCGTAAGTTACTGGACCTAAACTAAAATGAACATAGTTAGCGGACTAAAATTAAAATTAGGCATATTTGGCGGACTAAAATAATACTTTTCCCTTATTTCTTTATTTAACTATGTGAATTTAGTCTTTGAAGCCATGATTGTGGATTTTTAGGTGATTGATCTCTTAGCTTAATAGTCGAGATTAAGGTCCTATGAATAAACTTGAGATCATGCGTTCAAATTTGTCAAGATGTGTGGGTATTTGTCTCATTTTAAGGCAAAATTAAACTCTTAGTCAAATAGGATAAAGGGTTCAACACTTTTAGTCATCTACTTTATGATATGTTTAAAATAGTCCCAAAATTGAGAAAGTCCGATACATTTATTCATCTGCTTTACGGGACTTATGGAATTAAATGTGTCAAATTTTCTCAATTTTGAGGCTATTTTGAAAATTCCATAAAGCATATAAGACTAAATGTGTCTAATTTTTTCAATTTTGAGACAATCTAAAAAATTCCGTAAATCAAATAACTAAAAGTATAATTTCTTCCACATTTAATACGAGTAATTTATCATAAAGTGAATTTATGAATCGAATCGATATACTTATCAATTTATTAATATTTTTCTAAATTATAGAATCACCATATCTATAAAAAAAAAAAAAAAAAAGAAAAGAAAGGGGTGATTGGTTTGAAGAATAAGTGTAAGTGGAAATGAGTAGAATGCATGTACCTGTCCTTATTATGACCGAAAGACTAAAACGCCGGTAAAAAGTGAGGTGAAAATCCAAAACAAAAAGTTCAACCTAGGATTTTTTTTTTGTAAGAAATTTTCCCAAAAAAAAAAAAAAGTTGTCAAAATGAAACTAAAAAAGAAAAACTTAAGGATTCGTTTGGAAGAATGGATTTGGATTTAAACGAAGAATTTGAAAAAAAAATATCGACTTCAAGTTTGAAAAAATACATTAAAATAATTCATCTTCTTTTTTTTTTTCGTCCCTCAATTTCACGTTCTATACAGGCTAGCGCGTATCTTTAAACTTACGAAAACTTTTAAATTTAATTTTTTTATGATAGGTAGAATTTATATTTTAAATTTATCATATTTCATCTTATATTTTATTCTGCATCTGTAAAGTTAAGGATAATTACATTTACATTCCTGATTTATAGTTTGTTTATAAAAATTATTTTTTATTTTTTTTGGATAATTAAACATACATTCACTGAAAATATCAATGTCATCTACACAAACCATCCCAGCTTTTTGAGAGATCACATATTTATACACTTTTCAAAAATGTCAATATTTTTACACAAACTATTCTTATTTTTTTATTGTTAGGAGTAATTTCTATAATTATGCAAAAATAAGAGTAATTTATATAAATAAATCATGGGTCAGGGACGTAAAATTATAAATTCAACTATATAATTATAAGAATTTAAGTAATGAAATTGCTTATAACACAAGTAATTATTTAATTAAGTACAAACCATATAAAAACTTGATATATATATATATATAGGAAAAAATGCAAGCAGCCCCCTTGTGATATCATAAATGAGCAAATTATCCCCTTATAAAAAAAATAAATATCGATTTATCTCCCTGTATTTTTTAAAATACAACAATTTACTTCCCTATGATTTTTGAAATGAAGCAATTTACCTCCCTGGATAAGGAGGTAAATTGCTTCATTTTAAAAACAGCAAGGGGGTAAATTGCTATATTTTTTTTCATAAGGGGATAATGTGCTTATTTTCAATATCACAGAGGGTAATTGCTATTCACCCTATATATATATATATCTTCATGATTCTACTAGCTAGTAAGAAACAACAAGATTATAATTCAAAATAAATTTATAATTTAAATAAAATTCTAAAAAAATAAATTACAACTAATTAACTCCATCGAATCGATGATAATTAAGATTATTCTACTAAAATTCCCTAAATATTTAACCAAAAGGTGTTAACTATTTATGTATTGTTTCTTTTAATTATATTTATCCTCAAAAAATTCAAAAATATTTTTTAATTAAAACGATAATTACACAATTCCATCAATATTAAAAAACTGAAAAATATTTATTTGATCAAAATATTCACATTATAATAAATTGATATTATAATAAACTCACATTATGTGAGACAAATATTTATTACAATAAACTCACGTTATATTTAATAAACTCGAACTTATGACGTTGAACTTATTTATAAAACCTTTACCTTAACTATTAAATTAAAATAATATTGATAAATTTGAAATCCAGGAGATTTTCAGTTGGGGATAGACAGAAAACAAAAATTAAATTGCTATGTACAGGTAAATATCCCTATCAATACGTAGCCTATATATGTACGCAGGCCGGCGGAAGTCCGTATACCGTATTAATTGCGTTACTTTTTGTTTTATATATATATATATTTGGGTAAATTACAACAAACTCTCTTAAAATTTGATATAATTATGAATATTTTTTTTATTATTTAAAAAATTATCTATGTCCCCTAATTTTAATGGCAGTTCAACAACTAATCTAATCGGTCAGCCTGTGTAAAATTTTTATCTATTTTTGTAATGATTTGATCGAAATACCCTTATAGAATATAAATTATAATTTTATTTATTTTTTAAAATTGTATGACTTTTTTAAAGATTAAGAAGATGTTTTTTTTTTTATAATTTTTTATCCATCTTGTTCGATTTATTTAGTTTTTTAGGAAAAGAAAAAAAATACAGTAAGGGCAAAGTTGACAATTTGAGGGATCTATCCAAAGATTATATAATTTCATCAATTATCAAGGGTACTTGTAATTTTTCAACAAAGAAGAAGTATTCGTAATTTTGCCTAATTGAAATGACCTACATACCCCTACGCAACCCCCCCCCCCCCCCCAAAAAAAAAAAGCAATAATAGTCAAACCCCTTAATTAATTAAAAGAAAAAACAATATTGTAAGGAAGAAGATGCCATTGTTTGAAATTAATGGTCCCCTCAAAGTCACTAATAGAAACCCTAATTATGAACATAATTGAAACAGTTTTAACCACTTGATCAAAGGTGTCACTATCCTCCTTCGAATTATGAGGAAAAAAAATAATTGTTATTTTTTTTTTTGAATAATTGAGGCCAATTAATTAAGATTGGGAGTTTAATTTAATTAATTACCCAAAATTATGTTGTTGGAATTTGAATTTTTTATGTGCTTCCTTTTCTTTTTTGGGTTGTGCAGATCAAATTACGTACTATATAGTTTGTTAATTATTTAGCTTTAATTAATGCTTGCTGCTGTCAAAGAGAATTGGGGGCTGAAAAGACAAAAGGAGAAAATAATTAATTAATAATACAAGAAATTAATATAGATGAATGGAATTAATTAATTAATTAATAAGAGATGAGAATAATTACATTATTATTATTTATTATTATTATTATTATTGTTACAATTACTTACCAAGGGAAGTGGTACTAATTATTGATGTACCTCGATCCATCCATCTTCATCAACATTTCAAATTTTTCTTATAAATTAATTGGGAAATGTATTATTTTAGTCCGTTAAGTATGCCTAATTTTAATTTTAATCCGATAACTATGTCCATTTTTGTTTAGGTCAGTAACTTACAAAGTCCTCTGGCAGATTTTCGAATAATTTTACCCGTATGAGGGCATATGGAGTAAAACTGCCTTTCAAACATTGCATAGGGGTAAAATTATCAAAAAATCTGTCAGTGGACTAAAAATAAGTAATTTCGTAAGTTAATGGACCTAAACAAAAATGAACATAATTATCGGACTAAAATTAAAATTAGGCATACTTAACGGACTAAAATAATACTTTTTGCAAATTAATTTAAACAATAATAGTTTTCACAATTTCATTAATAATAAAATCCTCTCAAATTAAGTTTGTGATCAAAATTATATATACAATTTGAGAGTTCTGATCTAATAAAAAATTGATTTGGCAATTTAGTTTATAAATATATTAATATTCACCAATGATGTAGTAATTAAGGTTAAAGATGAGGTCCTGTGAACAAGTTTGAGAATATCCCATGTTAGTTATTTTAATTTATTTATTATTAGTCATGTTGATATATCAGATGAATTGAGTTATTGTTTAGTATATATATCAAGATGAGTATTGTAATTTATTTACCGTTATTATTTACTTTTTTTGGTCAATTAAATTGTCAAAATCAATTTTTTACTGTATAAAGATCGAAAAATTGCAATTAAAAATTATTAATGATGTCTTAATTTAATGGGTTCCCCCCCCCCCAACAATAATTTAAGGAAATCAATGTTGGTTTCCCAACTACTCTACAAGCGACTCGAATCCATAACCAAAGTCATAGGTACAAGATGCTCTTGCCAACAGGCCACCTTGTCCTAACTTAACGGTTAAGGCATTGAGGTTTCATGAACAAGTTCGAGGTCATGAGTTTGAATCTCACAGGATGTGAGGGGATTTATCTCACTTTACGAGAATGTTGTTATTGTAACTTGTTTGTTCTTGTTCATTTATTGAATCGATGTAATTTATTTATTAGTGTAATAAAGTTTTAATTTGTTCCCTTGAAAAGTTGATTTGGCAATGTATTAACACCTATTTATCAATGTTTTGTGGATTTAGGTTTTTTCATGCGAACGTTCATCATCCACAATTTCATGCCCGCGCGTGCATACAAGTGGGAAAATTCATTCATAATGTTTGGATTCGTTTTTTGAGTGTTTTGTTGTACTTTGTGGAGATAGAGATAGAAAAATAAAGATAAATAAGTGTGTGTTACAAATAGTATGTATGTTTGGATTTGTTTTTAGAGATAATTTAAAATAAGTATTGTATGTTTGATATTATAGTTTGGCAGCCAAAAATTACTATTCATTGTCAAATCATGTCTTTTTTATATATATTTATGTATGTATTTATGTTAAAACAATTAAAAACACCTAAATAAGGTGTTTCTGAATAATGCCAAACATAGGGTATGTTTTTTGACTCGTTCCAGAGATTACTTGAAAATGAAAACAAAAATTTCAGCTAAAAACTCCTTAATTCGCAAAAGCTAAATAAATAAGTGGATTAATTGTTGATGAAATCAAATTTGCCAAAACTCTTATACATACATGACAAAAAATTAAAATTAAGCCTAATAAATAAATAATTATCGCTATATATGTGTTATTAATTATCGACAATAAGAACTCAAAAATCAATTTTGTCATTGCATGCATTTTTTTTAAAATCATATTGCAACAAAACAAAAATTATTATTGCTAATTAAATAGGATTAAATGCATTTTTTAGTCCAATAATTAGGAAATCTGGCAGTTTCGTCTTTTTAACTTTTTAGGGTAATATTTAAGTCCGAGTCTTTTTACGTACCTCTACCAACAAGAATGATGGACTCTAATAAAAAAAATGACTAAAACTATAAAAATTAAAAAAATGTAACACCAAAATACTACCTTATAAAATTAACAAATAAAAATATTAAATAACCAAATTAAATTACGGAATTAAAAAATACATTTAGGTCAATTAAAATATATATATACCTATATATTTTCAATAATATAAGAAAAGTAATATATTTTAGGGTTTGTAACATAGGTCCTAGATTGAATACTTTTTTACTTTAATCACTTGGCTTTTTATTTTTATTTTTTTTAAATTTTCTTTTTGCTATGAACTCTTATGAAACTTTAGTCATAAGACATCAAATTTAAATATAAAATTATCAGTTTTATATATAATTAATAGAGGTGGCATAAAATATATCTTGATCTAATTAAAGATTACTTACTTCATTGTGAAGTAAAGATATAATCCAAGTGGTTGTGTTTGGGTGCAAGAATTTGAATTCTAATAATAATGAAAAATTTAGAATTGTTAAATAATTTTAATATTAAATATATTTGAGATTCAATCAATAATGAAGTAATAACTCAATTTACTTTTCTTAAATTATTTAACCATTACATAATTATAAATGTACATTAATTTATTATTATCCATTTGAAATTCTCAGCATCCAAACATTTTAGAATCTTAATTAGATGCAATTATAAAAAGTAGGGAAAAGTATTATTTTAGCCCGTTAAATATGCCTAATTTTAATTTTAGTCCAATAACTATGTCTATTTTTGTTTAGGTCCAGTAACTTACGAAATTGCTTACTTTTAGTCCTCTGGCATATTTTTGGATAATTTTATCCCTATTAGTGCATATGGACTAAAACTGCATTTCAAAAGTTGCATAGGGATAAAATTATCCGAAAATCTACAAAAGGACTAGAAATAAACAATTTGGTAAGTTACTAGATCTAAACAAAAATAAACATAGTTATCGAACTAAAATTAAAATGTGGCATACTTGGGGACTAAAATAATACTTTTTCCTAAAAAGTAATTTTTTGCAATTAATCCATTTTGACAAATATATATATATATATAATGTCTCTAACTCTTCTTTATCTTGATTAATTTAACTTAATCAATATATTTTTATTATTTTTTTGATTAAATTTTAATTAGCATAATTATATATATATATGTATAAATTGTAATAAGATTATGGCAAAATTAGATTGAGAAATTCTTATCCAAACCCTAGAATATAATAAGAAGTAGGTGTGGGGATTGGATCCTTTTGGATAATTACATTTTAATTATTTAAAACAAAGAGATAAGCATTTTTAAATTTAAATAATGGCAAAGGGATTATTTTTTGGCTGGAGACATAAAGCAGCGTGTTTTCCGGTACGATGGGCGGGGAGCAAAAGCAACTACATCGACACGTGGCAGCATACCGACCGCTAGATCCTCATGCAAAATTCCTATCACTCTTAAGTTGATTAGCATCATCATCATCATGGACAGAAAGAGACAGAGAGAGAGAGAGGGGGGGAGGGATTTCAGTGTGTGTTGTGTGTGAGAGAGATTTGTCTCTGTCTGTGTGGGTAGAAAGCTGATCGACCACCTGCTAATCAACACCGAAAGATCGAAACAAAGGAAGAACGTGGTGGGCTTTCTGATGAACACTTCTTGAATTGTTCGTCGCAGAGAGAGAGAGAGTGTGGGAGAAAGAGAGAGAGAGAGGAGAGAGAGAGAGAGAGAGTTGGGTTTGGGGAGACCATGACGGCGCGGCGGAGCTGTTATTCTGCGACTTTAATGCAAACAACACAGCCACAGAATTGAAGGAGCCGATTAATCTCTGTCCCCCCACCCCCACCCCCACCCTATCCCTCCTCTCTTCTTACCAAAAAAAAAGCTTCTCTCTCCCCCCAAATTCAGAGACTTCTCTTCATTAATTAAACCCCAATTTGAATTCAGTTTCTGAGTTGAAGTAAAATCTTCTTGCAAAGTTGATCTCTTCTTTAATTTTCTCTCTCTTTGTCTCTCTCTCTCTCTCTTGTTTTATTTTTGTTTTGAATTTAATACATGCAAACTCATTGTTCCAAGAAGTATGATACAATTCTAATTTGTCATTCATTGAAACCTCGATCAGAATTTGTCTGTGTCTTAAAGTTGAAAAATACCCACAATTCAAGAATCCCAGAAATAGTACCCTGCAAAAGAATTTACGCTGTGGCGGAATTATTCTCAAGTCATTATCAAGGCCAGCAGTTTGTTGTGCTATGGATTGTGGGTCTTCACAATTAAACTCAGGAGAAGTAGTAGTCTTTGAGATTCTACCAAAATGGCTGGTTTTTTCTCACTAGGAGGCGGCGGTGGGAGGGGGAGAGGAATAAGCAACAGCAACCCTGATCAAGAAACAACCGGCCATCACAACCCATCATCGGAAATCAATCCAGAAAGCTGGTTCTTGTTCAGAAATGAGGAAATTCATCATCAGTATAGGGGTTTCGAGCTCTGGCAGCCACTGCAACAGCCCCACCACCAAGTCGGCGGCAATCCGCTGCAGGATCTTTACGCCTCCGCCGGGGGGCTGGCGGTGGGGCCTAGCCGCGGCGGTGGGATCAGCTGCCAAGATTGTGGAAATCAGGCTAAGAAAGACTGCGCACATATGAGGTGCAGAACCTGCTGCAAGAGTCGAGGGTTTCAGTGCCAGACACATGTGAAGAGCACTTGGGTTCCGGTGGCTAAGAGGAGAGAGAGGCAGCAGCAGCAGCAGCTCGCGGCGTTACAGCAGAATCAGAGGCAAGAAAACAAGCAGGAGAGAGAAACTAGTGTGAAGAGGCAGAGAGAGAATCCTAGTCCTTCCAACTCGCTTGTCTGTACCCGTATACCTACTACCACCTCAGGTACGTAATAACAAACGAATACAAGAATCCTACGTACAAAAATATATACAATTTGTGTAAGAGAATGATATTTAAGCATGAAATACGCATAAACTATTGGGAATTCTTGGATTTATCACTCTTGGATCATCATAGGAGACTGCAGCTGATTTCGCCGTTTTTTATTTTATTCGTTTAATCGAAGCCTTTCATCAACATTAGAATTGTATATATATATATATACACACACACTTGTACGCGGAATCATGATATGATCTTACATTATTGTATTTCATGTACACTATTTTGTAGTCACCAGCTACATCACATGATCAAGAGAAAGAAATACATAGAAATCCTCCGTAAGGTGAAATCGACGGCCGTAGAAAAAGCCCATCATTTTGTTTCTTTTCCCCTTTGCCACTTTTCTTTTCAAGAACACTGTTTTTGGGTATTCATGACAAAAGATTGACAGATAATACCCTATTCCCCCATACCCTCTCTCTACATGTGAAGAGAGAGAGAGAAGAGAAGAAGAGTTCTTGTTTATGCTAATCTTTGCACATGACAGTCAGCATTGTTGAAATAATGTTCTAATACAACTTTCTAGCATTCTTTTCACATACCAATGCAAATATAATATATAATATTCGTTTTTCACATACATATACTCTCACACACATACATGTGTGTGTGTGTTTTCTGCATGTGTTTGTAGGGTTGGAACTCGGCAATTTCCCTTCAGAAGTGAGCGCAGAGGCGGTTTTCCGGTGTGTCAGAGTGAGCGGCGCCGTCGATGACGCTGAAAACCAGTACGCGTACCAAACTGCAGTCAGCATTTGTGGGCATGTCTTCAAAGGGCTTCTCTATGATCAAGGCACCGAAAACCAGTACATGGCGGCGGGGGAGACTTCCTCCGGCGGCGGAAGCGTCAGCGCTGGAGTTCAACAGCTTAATTTAATAACTGGGACTTCCGCAACCGCCACCTCCAATCCAGCCGGCGGCGGCGGAGGCAGTTCAGTCTCACCTTTTCTTGACCCTTCTTTGTTTCCAGCTCCAATTAACAGTTTCATGGCCGGTACGCAATTCTTCCCACCCCCAAGATCTTGAAAACAATTAAAAAAACAAAAAAAAGAAAGACCCAAGAATTCCTCCACTCATTCTCTTTCTGTTTGATCATATACAAGCTTAATTTGTTGTGGTTAATGTTGTTGTAGAAGCCCATTGAGGTAGAAAGAAAAATAGTTAATTTTCTAGTACTTTGAGACAAGGAATCGAGGAGACAAGGAGAAGGAAGATGAGGGATTTATGTCTGATTTTTAGTTCAAATTTCTATGCAACTGTTGAATTATTTCTTGTTCTCTTTAGAATTATACTACAAATGAGGAGTAGAATTTAACTTTATTTTCTTTTGTATTATCATCAACTTTTTCTCTTTATCAAGGGATTGAATTTTCTCTATGATATATGAATTCTTGTTTGTTTGAATTTGGATTCGAGAAAGAAGGATTCTTAGAAATGGATTTTAAATTATTTTATTTGAAAAAAATAAAATTCGTTAATATTCAACAAAATATAATTTTAGTTTAAAATTAAAGAATTTAAAACTTTTTAAATTTAAAATTATCAAAATAAATTTAAATAATTTGTTATTAACAATTTGAAATCCATAATTTAAAAATAAAATTGCTTGGTTAAATTTATTCAGAAATTTTATAGATTCGTACATTTTATCATAAAATACTTTTAAAATTTATCAGATATTAAATTTCTTTTTCAAGAAATTAGTTGTTTAAGTTGTTGATTTATAAATTCTTAGCATTCTGTTTCTAAATTTTATAAAATTTTTCTCTAATAAATATTTTTATTTATAATATCTTATAATAAGTTTTTAAATACATATCTTTAAGCTTAAGCTATTTTAAATTTTTTATAAGCTTCCTCTTAATGACAGATGCCTGTCAATTTGAAATTGTTCCTGAGAAGCCTCCTTTGGTTTGGTTAAAATTTTCGATTTCAAGTCTTGTTACATCTTGTAATTTTAATTAATATATACACGTTATATATATAAATATTTTATAATTTATTTTATTTAAAAAAATGATATGTGTAGCATGTATATATAAAATAGAATAAAAAATTCAGTTCAACTTTGATTAATTGAACATATACAACTTATGAATAATTTCGTTTTAACTATAATATATAATATATATGTAGTAACAATCCAACCATGCATATAATTATGTCAAAAAGTTCGTACAAGCATTGAGCATAAAAACATTAAACAAAATAGATTATATATATAATTAGGAAAAAGTATTATTTTAGTCTGATAAATATGCTTAATTTTAATTTTAGTTCGATAACTATGTCCATTTTTGTTTAGGTTCAGTAACTTACGAAATTTCTTACTTTTAGTCATCTGGCAGATTTTCGAATAATTTTACCCCTATGAGTGCATATGGACTAAACTGTCTTTCAAAAGTTGCATTTTTAATTAATTAAATAGAATTTAATAAAATTATAACTATTTTAAAACATATGTATTTTAATTGAACAAACAAATACTTGATGAAATTGAGTAAGACTGGTCTTGTTGGAATCTTCTGGACGACAGGATTCGAACGACTATGGTCTCAATTCGTGATTCGTCCTGACGGTGGAGAAATGACAGCAAACAACTTTAGCGCAAATTTTCGGTGGAAAAATCTTCTAATTTTCATATCTCAACAAATATTTAATAAAATTGAACTAGGTTGGTCTCGTTAGAACCGTTAGGTCGAGGCGAGTCCAGTGGTGGTGGTCCGTGATCGTGGGTCGCTCTGGTGGCGGCGAATCGACGGTCGAAAGGTGCGGTATACGTGCTAAAAATTTATTATTTACGATTGATAAAACTTGAAATTGTTTGTGGAGAAATGTTCGTCTCATCAAGGGGAGTCAAACGGTATATTTGATGATTGATAACTCGCTATGATGGTGATGAAATTTTAAACTAGAAGTTGACAGCAATTCATCGTGAAATAAAATAATTGTTTTTTAAAAATAAATTATCACCGCGGTTTAAATTTTTTTTTTTAAAAAACAATGTCACCGCGGTTAACCACCATGGTGACATAGAGAATTTTTTTTTTAAATAAAAATTGTGGCACCGCCGCACCGCGGTTACCACTTACTTTTCTAAATCCTTCCAAAACACGTTACTTTTCTAATTTTTTTTCTGTATTTTTTAAATAAATTCCCCCATTTTTAAACTACAGAAAATAATTGATATTTTATTTTTATAGGAGTTTTTTTTTACTCATTTTTCATATTAAATTGCATTCTCCCCCTCCAAAAAATATAATATTACCAAATTGGGGTGATTGAAAAACTTTAAATTTTTAGGCAAAATTGATAACACAAATACTTGAACTGAAAAAGAAGAAAAAAAAAGGGCAACATGAGCAAGGAGAATCATTTAAAAAATAATATATAAAGTATTTATAGAGAGAGAGTTTTATATATAATATGTTACGGTATATATATTTATTGTGTGGTTTGTATGTAAAAATAACTTTTATACCTTTCTAAATAAATTAATATTACTAATATATATCCATATTATCGAATAATAATAAAAACTAGAAACCTATTAATTATAGAAAAAAACAAATAATTGGAAAGATTTTCCCATGTAAAACTGGTGAATGCTTTGGCGGGAAGGGATATATTTGGAATTTGATGAAAAGAAAATAGGAGAAGCAGAAGAAGCCTGAGTAGCCATCATTGTTTTAGTGCTTTCCCCATTTCTCGTCTCCTCTCTCTTCTTACCCTTAAACGAAAACTCTATTTTCACTCACAAATAGTGATTATCATACTACAACACCAATTTTATTATTATATCAATAATATTTTTGAGTTGATTTTCTTTTTTTCTATTGTTATTTTCTTTGTTTTTTTTTCTTTTTCATTTTTATAAATACGATGATGAATCGATTTATATATATATATTAAAATATAAAAATATTATTATTATATGAATGAAGAAACAACGTGCCATGACGGCTAGTACCTAAAAATTAAAAGTTTTTCAAATCACATCAATTCGATGATTTTTTTTTATATTATTTAAATAATTTTCCCTTTGCCTTGGAAGCCACCTATTTGGTGGAAAAAATAAATAAATAATAGAGGAAGGTTACTTTATTTGACAAACTTTTTGTATTATTGCGAAGGCAACCTTTTTTGCACCAGTTCTCGATTTGCTCAAATATGGTGTGTTTAAGAGAAGGGGGAAGAGGTGGATTTCAGACCAACACAGAGGTAGCTTCTCTTTGGTAGAATGCATTTGGTAGAAAAAAACAAACAAATAATAGAGGAAGCTTGGACTTCATTTGACTGACCTTTTTCAGACTTCATTTGACTGACTTTTTGTCTTATTTTGGTTATCCGTGTTGTACGGTATAAAGAAAGTGACTAAATTACATAATATATAAGTTTATTATATTTATTTTGTGATTGATTTGGTTCGATCGAATCCAATTTAGGTAAGTACTTTTCATTAAAGGGTAACCCACATAATCATTTTTTTGTTAACCAGATATGTAATGTTGGTGCAAAATTAATTAGGGTGAATTACACTCACGCTCGCGTAAGATTAGGTTCAAATATATAAATACCTATCCCCTTCTTAAAAATTAAAAGTACAGTATTGAGAAGTGTTAATATGCTTAATGGTTTTTTATGGGACTTTTATGTAAGTTTTGTTTATGAATAGAGAGTGTAATTATAATAACATCTGCAACCTTTGTATTTAGACCTAACTTCTTTCGACGTCAATGTAATTGACCATGAACATTAATGCCCACGTATACATACATATATATATATACACACACGAGTGATGAGATTTTGGAGTGGATTGAAAGGCTTATTTGTTGAACACAGGTTAGCTGTCTTGTCCTTATAAACTGATGAGAGATTTCTTGAAAGTGAAAATGCATTGATTTAAGGTTACCAATTCTATAGAATCTTTTCTCTATATAAATTTGCTCTATATATATATAATAATAATCTGATATATGTTATATTTATTTATTTATTGAGTATCATTTCATTTTTTTTTAGTTTTGATAATTCCCTCAGTTAAATATTAGATTGGAATTAATGGAGTAATTAAGAAAAGGGATTTTTGGTTTTTGTGAATTAATTTTTGCACTCAATTATATATAAAAATATAATATTAAAGTTGTAATGCTTAATTTATATTGATTGATGTATTTTTGAGTAGGTGTGAGTGCAAAGATCGAGTGTTATAATGGAAGTGATGGGGAATGAAGATAAGTACACCAAAGACGGGACGTCGGACTTCCGTAACAATCCTGCAAACAAGAACAAAACTGGAGCCTGGAAGGCCTCCCCCTTTATTCTTGGTATTCTACTCATCATCATATTCTCATCTACACTCCAAACTGTAGCTTTTATTAGACGTTGTTTTCGCCAAATGGCTGCACAACGGCTATTAGCTTTTGTTTGTATAAATTAAGTCAGGATATTTGTTACGGCTAAAAATTGTGGCAAAACAACCATTGTGCAGGAAACCAATGTTGCGAAAGATTAGCCTTCTATGGAATGAGCTCCAATCTGCTTCTTTATTACACTACACAACTGAATCAACACAGTGCTACTGCTTCAAAGAATCTCTCCAACTGGTTGGGAACTTGCTACGTCTTGCCATTGTTTGGCGCATTTCTTGCTGACGCGTATCTAGGGAGATACTGGACCATTGCCGGATTTTCTGTCATCTACGTTCTTGTACGTTTTCTCCTCATTTAGATTAAGAAGACGTTTGGCTAAACTTATTTGAAATATCGTATAAGTTCATATATCTTATAAAATATTGTCGCTTCTAATTAAAACGGGAGACCTTCCCTCTCCTATGATGCTAAAATACTGAAAAGAGATGGTTCCGGTGATTAGGGGATGACGCTGTTGACGTTATCAGCCTCCGTTCCGGGCCTGAGGCCGAGGTGCTACAAAAAAGTTGAATGCTATGAGACAGATTCTCAAACTGCAGTCTTTTCCTTGGCGCTGTACTTGGTGGCACTAGGATCTGGTGGCATGAAGCCTTGTGTTTCGTCGTATGGGGCAGATCAATTTGATGATGGCGATGAGGTCGAGAAGGGCCAAAAGAGTTCATTCTTCAATTGGTTCTATTTTTCAACCAATATTGGTGTGTTGATTGGCTGTTCAATCCCCGTGTTGATACAAGTGAACATCGGGTGGGGATGGGGATTTGGTGTGTCGGCTGTGGCAATGGCGATTGCCGTAGCGTTTTTCATTTCAGGTTCACGAGTATATCGGTACCAAAATCCTGGCGGCAACCCTCTCACCCGTCTTTGCCAGGTGCTGGTGGCTTCCTTGAGAAAGTATCGAGTTGAAGTGCCTGGTGACAAGTCTATTCTGTACGAGACTGCTGATGCCGAGTCTGCAATAGTAGGCAGCCGCAAACTTGACCATACGAATCAATTCCGGTACGTATTTATGAGTAGAAAATGACCCATAACTCAAAAGCATGGTACAGAGTATCTGTTAATATTCAAAGATATTGAACGATGTGTATCTGGATCATCCATGATCCATGATTCAGAAGAGGTGTAATCTTGAGCTTGAATAACATTGCCAATTATTTGCAGTTTCCTAGACAAGGCAGCAGTGGAGAAAGCGTCAGATCATAGCAATGGCTCAGTAAACCCATGGCGGCTCTGCACCGTCTCACAAGTTGAGGAGCTGAAATGGATCATACGCCTGTTGCCGGTGTTGGCAACTGGAATCATCTTCAACACCGTTTTTGGACAAATGAGCAACCTGTTCTTGCTGCAAGCTGAGTACATGGACGCGCGATTAGGCCTGTCCAACTTCAAAATCCCGATAGCATCACTCGCCATTTTCAATTCCATAAGTGTCATTTTCTGGGTACCCGTCTACGATCGTTTCATCATCCCAATGACAAGAAAATTCACAGGCCACAAGAAAGGCCTGACTCAGCTGCAGCGCATTGGGACCGGCCTATTCATATCGGTCTTTGGCATGATATCAGCCGGGATTTTGGAGATGCTTCGCCTAGGGACAGTAAGACGGCATAGTAGCTATAAGGTGATGGAGGCGCCTATCTCCGTATTCTGGCAAGTTCCTCAGCACGTCATCGTAGGTTGTGCAGAAGTTTTCACAAACATTGGACAAATGGAATTCTTCTACGAGCAAGCGCCGGATTCAATGAGAAGTTTGTGTGCAGCGCTGTCTCTCACGACAATTGCACTTGGGAACTATTTAAGTTCTTTGATCGTGGCAATTGTGATGGCTATCAGTACTAGAGATGGGAGGCCTGGATGGATACCTGACAACTTAAACTATGGCCATCTTCATTATTTCTTCTTGCTTTTGGCGGGGCTGAGTGTGCTCAACTTGGGAGTTTTCATTGTGGTGGCAAAGAGGTATTCTTACAACAAACGGTAGGGACTTTGCGCTGATTGCTGGAGAGTTTGTCATTGCAAGAAAACCTCGTCTTTGTAAATATAATATGTGTGAACTATGGAAAATCGCATTTTTGGTCGCATATGTTAGGGCCTTTTTTAATTCGATCTAGTTTGTTGCAATTTTCTCATATTGAATTTTATAAGTTGAAAATTTTCTAAAATTTAGTCCTTATGTTTATCTTTCGTCCAATAATCAATGGAGTGGTTAGTAGTTTTAAGTGCATTTTTCGTTAATTATTGGGCGAAAAAAATGCACGTGAGGACTAAAATTGAGAAACTTTTAACTTATCAGATGCAATCTAAGAAAGTCATTACAACTCAAACTAAATTGAAAAATACCGTAATACAATGACCTCTCCTAAGATTTAGTATAATTACGAATACCTCTTCTCGTTTAAAAAATTACAAATACCTCCCTAATATTTGATGAAATCATGTAATCCACGGATAAAGGTATGAAAGTATCGATTTTGCCCTTATAGTATTTTTTTATATTTTTAAAAAATTAAAACTTTACTAAAAAATCAAATTGGGTGGATTAAAATTTTTTAAAAATTATAAAAAATTATCCACTTAGTCCATAAAAAAATTAAAAAAAATTTAAAAAATAAATAAAATTATAATCTTTAATCCACAAGAGCATTTTGGTTAGTTCATCACAAAAAATGGATGAAAACATAACAAATTAGACTAATCATTAGACGACTATTAATATCAAGAAAATATTTGTAATTTCTCAAACAATAAGGGGGCATTCGTATTTATGACAAATTCTAAGGACGGTCTTTGTAGTTTACCCTAAAAAATATCCTAAAATATGAGACCAAAAATACGATTTTTCTTGTGAACTATAATGCATCTTTGACGTTGGTGATTATGACAACAGAAATGAGAATAAGGTTGTCTTAGTTTACATACTGCAAGCTTCTTAGGTGAAAAAATTGAGGTTGTTGACATGTATGTTTTGTTATTCCAAGGGTGGATATCAATCTAGAGATGAGAATGAATTGAGTATGAGTTAGATTTTTTAAAATTGAAGATTTGAGTTTCCAAGAAATTTGTTAAAGTTCATCCCCGGGTGGTTAGGTTTGTTAATTCGACTAGACTTCACTAAGCCCTTATTGGTGCGAATCTCAAGTATATCTTCTGCTCCATTTAACACATATATTCCATATATATGGCATCTTTCATTAAATGAATTAAAAGGTTAATTATATTTTGTCATCTATATGTATGTGTCAGCTAATTAAATCAAATAATTGATGGTGAAGGCAGCTTTTTTAGTTGTACCTTGTGCTTCACATGCTATATAAGTAGACTCCCACATGTTTGGGAACACCTTTCAGACAAAAGCAGGACCAGACCAACCTGCCCCTAAATCTAGCTATGTCATCTGACTTTTGAATCTAGATTCTTTCTTCCAAATTAAATTCTTGTTTTATTTCATCATTTTATGTCTTTATTTATTAAATGGTAGCTTAAATTACAATGTTCTCTTGCAAGATTGTATTTACCTTTGTATAGAATTTAATGCCTAAGTTGTTCGCGCTTTTATTGTATAGAATTAGTTCATTAATCTGTTTGTTTCGTTGCACGATTTTCTTCTTCCCTTCGCCGCCTTCTGTATTCATATTTAAAGGGATGATTTACCAGTTCTTCATTGAATGAAGTGATCCCTGCTTTGATTTTTCTCGTTCTGTATTACTCGAGCACTCTGATTCTTGTGCAATTGTGACCATGGAATTCATGTCAGATATTATCAAAAGCGTTGACTATGTGGAGTCTTTTTCACCAGCTTTTAAGGTTGTTACGGTCCGTTTGTTGCTACTCGAGGTTGGGCAATACACCAATTTGACTGTAATAATGTTTTTCTTCATCGACATTTGGATGAAGAGATTTTCGTGTATTCACCGGAGGGATACAAGGTTGCAAAGGATTTTGTTTGTCACTCGACACGTTCACTCTATTGCTTGAAACAAGCCTCCTATCAAAGGAATCAGGAGTTACATCCAAGCTGATCAGTGTCGGCTTCACTCAATCATGTCACAACTACTGCCTCTTTACCGAAGGAGCTGATGGCAATTTTCTAGTCCTCCTAGTACGGGTTAAAAAAAAAAAATTCAAACCACTTAATACCACTCTAATCAAATTAAATCCAACCATTTTTTATAATTTTTTTTTCAAAGTGTGATTCTAAATTTAGAGTACAATTACACCGCACTATTAGTTTGATTTTAATTTAAAATTTAAATATAAAATTACCAAAAATCGATTCGCACGGCTAAATATATAATTAATTTTTTAAATTATATATATAACAATTTGATAAAATAATTAATCTTTTAGAAGAATTCGTATTAAAAAAATTCTTATATTATCAAAGATCCATATAACAAAACCCATTTTTGTAAAATTTATTTTTGAATTTTATACGGAAAAAAAAATATGCTTAATGCTTTAAACCCATTCTAATTTTGAGCCCATTTGATGATTGTCCCAATTCTTCATTTATTTTTTGTCCCCTTTTTCCTCTTCTCTTTTTTCTTTATTACCGTTTTCTACCTCTGTCCTATCTTTCGACCTTTATCTTTGTTCTCTCTCAATCTATTTTTTTAAATATTTATTGAATATAATGATTTGGTCATTGTTGAAATTAGAAGGATCAACCCGTTATATAACCCTAATGGACACATACGACTGATTTGAAAGGAATCTTCATTAGGTTTGAATTTGTATAGATGATTATATGTACTTTAATAGTTCCCTTCCTCGTTTCCGTTTCCTGAGCGATGCTCCCTAGCACATACACGATAAGGCAAAAAAACAGAAAAGAACAGAACTCATGGAAAGCATAGTAAGAGTAACCATTTCGACTAGCATGAAAGTCAATCTATTACGACCAGTTCACTAAGTAGACTCACTCTACCGAGGGGCAACAAAGGCTGGAACTCTTCCTACCAAAAACAAGGGACCTACTTCTCATCCTAGGATACCGGCCCTTGATATATGTTAGATTAAGTGTTTTCTTGTCGAATTACTATATATTTTCTTGTATTTTAATCTACTTAAAGTTGTGAAGAGCGCTGGTGGTTTATAGTGCATAATATTGATCTTTCTTGGTTGTTACATATACACAGATACTTGTTTTATATTTTAATTTTTGTTAGTTTCAATACCTTATTTTTTTTATATAAGTATTAAAACAGCCAAATCGTACAAAACCGCACCTTTGATTTTGGTTTTAAAAGTGCCAATTTAAAATTATTTTATAAAATCAACAATAACAATTCAATTTGAAAATTTCTTTAAAAAAATTGAAATCCTACAATGAACACCCCAACCTCCTAGTTTATGTTGATGATGTCCTTGTGGTCAGTCCTATGGTTGGACTCATGACTTAGGTTAAGCAGTAGCTTGGCGCCTTGTTCACCATTAAAGAATTCAGAGTGGATGTTTCTTGGGTTTACGTACAGATATGTAGATCAGAGGCCGTCAAGACATACTTACTGACCCTGTGATGCTTTCTGCCAAGAGTGTTACCACATCTTTGCCGATGCGGGCGTTTTGCTTCCTGATCGGGAGTCCTATCGAAGACTGATTGGGTGCTTATTTTACTTTGGATTTGCACGCCCTGATATTTCTAATGGGGTGCAGCAGCATAATGTCGGCTATGAAGGGGTCTTCCAGCTCGAGGCTCTTCCTCTCTGCCTCTAATTCGTTTCAACTCCGTGCATATTGTGATGGGGTTCTTGCACGGACACTCGACATTCCATTTTCGATTTCTGTGTGATCATGCTAGCTAGGATCGGCTCTTATCTTCTAGAAGACAAAGAAACACGCAACGGTTTCTCATTCTTCGGCAGAAGCTGAATATCTGAGTATGGCGGGTACGGTCTGTGAATTACAATGGCTTTCTCATCTTCTTCCTGTTCTTGGGATTCCTTTACAACTTGTTATCTCCTTGTTTTTGTGATAAAATGTACGTGAGGTTACACTCGAATCAGTACAAACTGGGGTTTGTTCTTCCCTCCTTCGTACGTGCGGATTTACACACCAACAATCTGTCTGGGACTATTTTTCCTCATCTCTAGTCCAAGATGGCTCTAGCCATGGGTCTCACCCACATAGCACTTTGTCCCGTATGGCACTTAATGCTTGGTGGTCGACTCTAATACCATTTGTCTAGCTCAGGCTCGCAAATCTTTTGGACACTGGAATTGTCTTCAAACCTGCTCGAGTGCGGTTTTCAACAACTCGCCACAATAGATAGTTTTTCGACCAATGTTTATATATTATTCATTTTTTTAGTTTATAATCCACGTGGGATGGGGTATCACATATAGTAACAGAAAATCTGGAGCAATTAATTTCAATGCCACGGCTACGAACTATATAGCAATTTTTTCTACAAATATTCCCATCACTATAGAAATAAAAGTTTTGTAGCTATATTCATTAATATACGGACGGAAAATTCATAGTTCTTGTTTCCAATACAAATGAGACTTCATAGCGAGCTTTGTTTCTAGAACTATGGTAATTCCATAACTCACTTTGTAAATACGATATTCTATTATTTTACTTTTAGATTTATTCCCTACGTAAAATTTTGTAGTTAAGTCGTTGCGCTAGCAATGAAGATTGGCAACAAAAGTTCAAGTAATAGAAAATCAATTGATGTACACTTTGTTGTAATATTTGTAGTCATTTTGTTGCCTATGTACCTAATTTTGGACATTTTTTAATACATAATTTGCTATTAAATAAGGAAAAGTATTATTTTAGTCCGCTAAGTATGCCTAATTTTAGTCCGATAACTATGTCTATTTTTGTTTAGGTTCAGTAACTTACGAAATTGCTTACTTTTAGTCCTCTAACAGATTTTCGGACAATTTTACCCCTATTCAACTTTTGAAAGACAGTTTTAGTGCATATGCATTCATAGGGGTAAAATTGTCCGAAAAATCTGCCAGATGACTAAAAGTAAACAATTTTGTAAGTTACTGGCCCTAAACAAAAATAGACATAATTATTGGACTAAAATTAAAATTAGGTATACTTAGCGGACTAAAATAATACTTTTCCCCATTTTGCTGCCTACATACCTTATATTTTTTTAGATAATTTTAATATATAATTTGCTACAGAATATTCATTATTAGTCAATCTCATTAGCTATATTAGAATTAATTTTGTTGCAATATTATTTGTAATATATACCTTTTTTTCTTGTAGTGCTAGCTAAAAATATGTACACCTTTTTCATGCTCTAGGTGCTATGTTTTGCTACGTACCCTAATTACCTCTAACAATCTGACCGATCGACTAAATGGAAAATCACAATAATTAAGTTTCAGACGAATCACACGATAAGTAATTATGATACACTTGTTATATAATTGGTTAATTTTCTTAAGTTATACATCAATCACATAAAAAATATATAATTAGTTCAAGTTTGACCAAGTCGAATTGAATTAAAATTTCCCAATTGCTAATATGTTAATATTTCTATAATTGGATAATATTCCATCGAGTCTTGTCAGACGGGAACGTATCAAAATGATTATATTATTTTTCAGTGTGTCAATGAGGCTATATTGAGTAATAAATGTCTCGACATTAAAAACAAATTTAACATTTGACTATGAATAATTGCCATCATTAAAAATAAATAAATATAGTAAATAGATACAATGATTGTGGACCGTAGTTTTTGCAAGTGTGGCTAAAATATTTATCGTCGTTAGAAACCATGAGAAAAATAGTTTTCATGGTAGATACTATGAATTTTTGCATCAATTTTTGTTTAATCATAATTAATAATAATTATTTACCATAATTTTAATCCATAGCCAATAATAATTTTTTTAGCGCGTCAAAATTTAGAAAAATAATATCTCATAATGGTTAAAACCTCTTAACTAGGGTAAAGCCATATTGAATACATATGCACATACACACACTATAAATAGTTTGAGTAAGTAGTTGAAATTTGAAAAACATAATAAGGACAACATTTGGATTGAAAGAAGTAGGAAGAATAGGAGACAGTGATGAGGTTTAGTGTTTGTTGCTCGAGGAAATTAAAGTTGAAACAATCATTAATGAATGTAATTGTTTGTGTTATTCAAATGCAAGAAAAGTAGGGTTGTAGGAACTTTCTTTCTGCTGCATGTTACCAAGAAATGCTCCTCTTCTCTTACATTCATCATTAATAATTAATTCTACTCTTCTTCTTATTATTATTATTATTATCATTATTATTTATGTGTTGACCTTCCAAATAAAAACAAATTAATCCCTTCCCCTTCATCACACTCCCATTAATTATTTTAAGTTCAACTCTTTGTTATTATGTGTTTTTGAGGAATAATTACACTCTCCTCTATTAAGGTTTTATATAATTACACATAAATATTCTGTTATTTAAAAAATAACATTTAGTACCTTTGAATTTTATTTTCGTCTAACAAATAAGTCATTTCATTAGTCAAAATGCACTAAATTTGTTGATATTAACTAAAAAATGAATGAAATTTTGATATCCATTACAAAAAAAGGCGGGATTTGAAGCGAGTTTAGGAACGATTCTTTTTGTCTTAAGAACAGTTTGCAGGACACCGACCTTATTTGGAGCAATTTTATTTTGGAACGGTTGGAAATCCGTCCTTACAAATGGCGCTATAAAATTTTTGGAATAGTTCAGGCAAGACCGTTCCTATTTGGGACGGAAACTGTAACAATATGAAAAGCGTTCCTAATATTGAATTTGTCAAATTTTTTTATTTTTTTAATTGGAAGAATTTTAGAAGCGATTAGTCTTATAGAAACACGTATATAAAAATATTTTAGTAATGGTATTAGGAACGGTCTTTTTGAGTTTGAAACACGTACTTAAAACTAAAATAGTAATGGTATTAGGAACGGTTAGCCACTTTTTAGGAACACTTATTTGAAATGATTTTAGCAATGGTATTTGGGACACAATGCAATTTAGAAACATGTGTTTAGAACTGTTTCAGTAATAATTTTGGAACGGTTATTTATTTAGATTTGTAACATTTCTTTACCATTACTAAAATCGTCCCTATCTTTTTAATTTTATAATTTATTTATATTTTATAATTTATTCATGTATTTAATAAATTGTAATAAATAAATAAATTTATATATTTTAATAATTTTTTAATTAATTTATATATATTTAGTTAATTAAATAAATATGAAATAATGGAATATAATAAACATTATGAAACATGAATAATTAAGAAAAAATATTATATTAATATGAAAAATTATCTAATTACAAAAATTAAAAAAAAATTAAACCTAATCTAATCCCTCCTTGTTAGCGATGTTCATATCGTCTTGGTTCGAGGTCGGGGGGTCTGTCGAAGGAGGTTTTGGAACGTCTCCTGCAAAACAAACAAAATCATTAGCACTTTTGGCCAAGAATTAATTTTTTAAAAAAATTATATTATTAATCTGCTTACCGCCACCTTAGCCGCCCTCGGCCCACTCTAGCCGCCATCGTCCTTTGTCTTGTAGCACTTTTCAAATAATTCCATCTGCTTGGACTGCCGACCGAGCTCTGCCTCTTGTAGAAGAAAACAATAATTGACATCTTATTTATCAACATTGTCGTTTGTTGACAAATGAAGATGGATAAACTTAACTAGTTCTACTGACAAACACTTGATGACTAAAAAAGCTTAAAGGCACACGTGATTTGTTTGTACGTGGTTACAAAGGAACTATACATTTTTAAATAATTATTAATTATTGAAAATATTTTCCTCAATTTGTTTTCTCTTTCTAATGATTATGTAATAGTATTTTAATTTAAAATATTACCTTAATATTGTTATTATTGACATTATTTTGTAAATAATATTATTATTAGGATTATTGGTCTAATTTTGTGATTATTGACATTATTATGTAAAAATATTATTATTGGGAATATTTTCTTACTTTTGGATTATTGGCATTGTTATGTAAGTAATGGTATTATTGAGAATATTGGTCTAATTTTTGTGACTATTGCTATTATTATGTAGATAATATTATTATTGGGAATATATATTGGTCTAATTTTTGTAATTATTGATATTATTATGTAAAAATATTATTATTGAGAATCTATATTTTTCTAATTTTTGTGATTATTTACATTATGATGCAAAGATATTATTGTTGGGAATATAGGTCTAATTTTTGTGATAATTTATATTACTATTTAAATAATATTATTATTGAGATTATATATTGGTCTATTTTTGTAATTATTTACATTATGATGTAAAAATTATTTTATTTGGAATATTGGGCTAATGTCATGTAAAAAATAATATTACATCAATTAGCCTAATGATAAAATAAATTGCACATCTATATAATAAATTTCACAAATAAATTAAGCAATATGATACAATACATCACAAAAATTCATAAATTACAGAGTTATACAGTAAATTGCACAAATAATTATACTATACAATGAATTACACAAAAATGCAATTAATTCCAAAAATTTACACAAATTACACAAAAATTACAGAAAAATATTATAATTTCAGTGTGATATATATTTCTATAATTTCATAAATTACATAAAATGAATTTTTTTATAGAAAGTTTTTAAAAATCACGAAAAATTTACAGAAACTTTTTTAAAAAATAGAAAAGTATGAAAAATGTTAAAAATTACAGAAAATTGTTAAACTTTTAAAAAAAATTTAAATAATTTTTAAAATTACCAAAAAATGTTAATATTTATAATAACTACAGAAAATTATTAGATTTACCCAAAATTATGAATTGTTTTTAAAATTTCAGAAATGTATTAAAATTTTAAAAAATTACAGAAGATTATTAGAAATATTTATAAAAATTACAGAAAATTTCTAAAAATCTCAGAAAAAATTTTAAAATCGACAAAAAATTTTGAATTTTTTTTTACAATTACAGTAATGTATTAAAAATTTCAAAAGAAAAAAATGGTAAATTTACAAAAAATATGAAAAGAATTTCTAAAAATTATAGAAAATTTTCAGTTATATTTTCTGAAAATATTTTCAAATTCTTTTTGTCAAACATGTATGAAAATATTTTTAGAAAATGGGGGGGGGGGGGGGGGATGAAGTAAAGTTGGTGGGGGCGGGGGGTGGAATCACAAAAATGAGCCAAAAAAATCGGTAACTTACCTCTACTAGTGTCAAAGAAGGGGTGACAATGGGCGGCATGGGGAGACGCAAGGTCGAGGAAAGAGAGAGAGGCAGACAGTGAGGGAGAAGGAAAAAAATCTGTTAAATGTTGTATATATATTAAATTTTGGAATGGGCTTTGGTACGGACATTTTTTAAAAAATCGTTCCAAATAACCAAGACGACATCGTTTCAGTTGACGAGCATTTTAATAATAACCATTCTTATTTTCAAAACCATTCCTAAAAACAAAACTGATTTCGTTTAATCTAAAAACAACGTCTTTTGAAGCACTTTTAACAAAATCGTTCCTATTTTTAAAAAATTATTTCTAATTGTGTGCCAAAATTATTTTCCCTAAAAAATCAAAAAAATAAAAATTCTAGGAAAAACCATCCCAGACATGTTAATGATCAGAAAAAAGTAGATTATAAATTAATTAAGGCCATTGAAAATATATAATGCTTTGAATTAAGTTGATATATGTTCAAAAGATCATGTATATTTATATATATAATTGTTAGTCGTACATAGATGTAAGTAACATCATATACTACTGTATTGGATTGCGTAATCAGACCTTTGGATATTATTAAATCGATAAAATACTACATTTGATGAAGTTTTGGACATTTTTCTTATAGGGATATTGAGATATCGTATTTGATATACAATCAACAAAGTTAAAAACGATGCAACTGTTCATCAGACCATGTGATTTTAGATCAGACCGCTAGATAGAAGTATTGTTATGCGTTTGAGTATGGAATTAATCGGGGTCCCAGATATTGATATATCATAACTGGGAAGTGAATAAGGAATCTGTGGACATATTTAGGAACGATTTTGGAACTCGTTTAGGAATGATTTTTGTTAATCATTTTAGGAATGGATATTTTATACATTTAGGCACGATTTTATTTGAAATTCATCTTAGGAATGTTCAAATATTTAAAGATCATTCCTAAGTTTGACTTTTCCTCCACTTTTCATTTGGAGCGAAATTAAACTTTTTGAAACTGATTTTGGAAAAGTTAGAATCAATTGATCGTTCCTAAATTTTGATTTTTCCTTCTTTTTTATTAGGATATTGTAATGTGGTTAGGTACGTTTTTTTTTTTTAAGTCTGTTCAAAGTTGGAACTGTGTTTGGAACGGTTTGTTGATTTTTGGATCATTCTTAAACAAGAAAATATTGTTTTTTGTTTTAAAAAACAATCTTATTTGTGTGAGAACCCTATTTTGCAAATTGTCCACAAACTGGTCTAAAAACCGTTCCAATTTATAGCAGGGTTTTGAATGGTTTTTGAAACACATTACTTTTTAAGTAAAACTCATAATTTGGAACAGTTTTTGGCATAATTGATTAAGTGTGTACTAAAATCATTTCAAATTGTACCTCATTTTGGAATACAATTTTTAATTGTAATCTTTTGGACATCCATTATCACACATATAGGAACGACCATTGCAAGACCGTCCTTAATTCTAATAATATATTCCAAACAGAGTTCCAAACATTAACCATTATTATTTTGGAACGGTCTTTGGAACGTATCTTGTAACTATTCTTTGGAATACATGTTTGAACAGTTTGGCCGTTCCAAAATTATAACCCAAAAAATGTGGATCATGATGCCATCTATCAACATCCATCCTCATGTGTTTCAAAGCCCGTTCCAATATGGAAGGAACTTTGAAAAAGTTTCCTTGCCCGTGCCAAATCCTGCCTTTTTCTGTAGTGATCTACCCTTAATTGACTTATTACTGACTTATTGCAGGTCAAATAATTTTTCTCTGACTAAACTACCCGTGAATATATATCTCCACACATATATGTATTATCGTATAAAAATATATAAAGGTGCATAAAAAAATTTATTTAATCTGTAATAAATCAGTAATACGTCACTCAAAGTAAATATGATATTTTATTTTTTAAATATTAGCAAATTTGATGAATTTTGACTATTGGAATGACTTATTTATTAGATCAAAACAGACATCAGGGCTACCAAATGTAATTTTTCAAGCCATATAACATTTATATATAATTATATCAAACTTCAGAAGAAGGAAGTATAATTATCTCTGTCTTTTATTTGGGTTAAAAATTATTTAAGTGGATTGTTTGAATAAATTTATTTTAAAGATTTAATATATAATTTATTTTATATTTTAAAGATGTTATTAGAACCTATAATGTAATAAAACAAGAGTAATAAAGCAATTTTGGTCCTGTATCTTTAGGCGTTTCTCGATTTGGTCCTCTAACTTTTCAAAAATCTCAATTTGGTCCTGTATCTTTTAATTATGCTCGATTTTGGTCCTTCAGCCAAACTATCGACCATTTTGCCCTTTTACAGAAACCTAGTTCATACACATGCTCTAGTTTGGCCCAACATGGTTTTCAAATAAAATTAAGCCTCCGTGAATTCATACCTTTCTTTGATCATCTTGTTTTTTGATATTTCAAGTCCTCGGTTTTTTGTACATTTTAATGTAAAATAATTAATTATTTAGAATACCCTTTGTAAAGGCTTTATGAACGTGAGTGACAAAATGATGCTGTTTTTTATGTTCGGAATACTCTTTGAAACGGCTTTATATACGACCAGACAATACAATGTCGTTTATGTTAAGTACAAATATCATATGTTGTAACTCTCTTTGTAATGACTTTATACAAGGCTATATTATTGTAATTTCTTTAGGCACAACTCATCACTTCTTGTAATACTCTTTCCATCGGTTTTTGTAACGGCCGTGGCCATTTCAAATATATAGATATATATATATATATGTATAAGGATATATATATATATAAGGTGTACTTAACAAATTTTTTCCCATTTTCTTCTTCCCTCTCTCTCTATACTTCTTGTCATACTCTTTCCACCAAATTTTATAACGGTCGTGGCCCTCTCAAAGAAATATATATGTATATATGTATAAGGTGTACTTAGGAGATTTTTTTTCCATTTTCTTCTCCCCCTCACTCTTTCTCTCTCTCTCTCGTTCTCTCTGTCTTCCCCAGTTCCCTTTCCACCATCGTTTGCCCCGCCACCGACCCACCGTCGTCTGCCCCACCACGACCCACCGTCGTTTGCCCCACCCACGAGCACCGCCATCTGCATCCACCTCCCCCATTTCACAAACAGGTAAGTTTTCGTTTTTTCTTTTCTACAATTTTACGGCTTTCAAATATATTTTTTTTAATGTATGATGATTATTAAGTATATTTGTTGTTAATGAGTAATAATTTATATGAATGATTATTGGGTATATTTTTTAATGTATGATGTTTATTAGTAATCATATTATGCAATTTTAAAAAAAATTGTTATTAAATGTGCATGCAGAGATATGCGTAATCTAAAATGTTTTATTTTAGTAATCATTTTATATAATATGATTTAAGACTATATAATTATCGAATTTTTTTACAATTTTTTATTTTTTAATAATTTCTCTTATTCTTTTAAAAACAATCGCTAAATTTTTGGATAATGTTGTAATCTTCTTTAATTTTTGTAATTAAGGATAATTTTTCTGTAATTTTCATTTTCCTTTATAATATTCCATAATTTTCTATAATTTCAGGTAATTTAGCATAATTTTTCTGTAATTTTTGTAATTTTCTGTAATATTCTATAATATTCTTTAATTTTAGGTAATTTTCTGTAATATTAGGTCATTTCTGTAATTTTTTTGTAATATTCTATAATTTTTAGGTAATTTTTTGTAATACAAATTTAATTTTATGTAATTTTGGATAATTATTTGTAATTTTCTGAAATTATTTAGTATTTTTTGTAGTTAATTATATTTTTCTGTAAATGTTTGTAACTTAGGAAAATAATGGACTTTAATGCAATTTTTAGCTAAATAATGGACTTTAATGCAATTTTTAGCTAAATAATGGACTTCAATGCAAATTTTTTGAATATTTTGGACGTTAATTCAAATTTCATTAAAACAAAAGTCTTTAATGCCAATTTTAGGAAAATAACGGAGTTTACAATAATCATGAAATTTAATAAAAAATTTAGAAAATGTTGGACTATAATGCAATTTTTTGAAAAAATAATGGACTTTAATGCAATTTTTAGGAATATTTTGAACTTAAATTCAAGTTTTATCAAAATAAAAAACTTTAGTGTCAAATTTAGAAAAATAACGGAGTTTAGGATAATCATGGAATTTAATGAAATTTTTAGGAAATTTTGGATTTTAAGACAATTTTTGAAAAATAATGGACTCTAATGCAATTTTTAGGAATATTTTGGACTTCAATTCAAGTTTCATTAAAAATTTAAAATTTTTGGACTTTAAAATTTATATTTTTAGGAATATTTTTGGACTTTAAAATTTAATGCAAATTTAATGAAATTTTCGACAATTAATAATTTTTAATATTAATATTTTTTAAGTTGTAGATCCATGACTATCAATGCTCTGCCGCCTCTGGGACGAGATAGTGGTCGGGGCCGTGGGCGTGTATGCGGTTGTGGCCCTTCCAATCTTCATCTGTTGTTGGTGCGTATATGCACCCCCACCACCGAATCCTGCATCCGTAATGCCATTACCAACTGCAGATCCCGCCATAGTGGGTTGACCTGCTATGGCAGGGCCGAGCAGGTCACAGACCTTGGGCAGGCTGCAGCACCACCACCAGCGCCAGTACTACCGCCAGCGTCTCAGAGACATTATATTGGCCTTCGCGATGCTATATAACGTAAGAAAAATTTATTAAATTATTTTATAAAAGTTTTATTAAATTTTTATTTATTTTTATATTTAATTATTTTTTCAGGTCGAACTCAGATTTTCGCTCTTGAATCCATGCTACGGTCTGGCGCCTACAAGGGTAAGATGATAAGTATTTTAAATTATACTACTAATTTAATTTATTTTTTTAATTTTTTAATGATTTCTTTAAATGATTTTTCAACATGAGGCACAACTCAAACGCCCAGTCAAACAGATGGAGGTGTTCAAAAAGTGCTATGAAAAGGAGGAAGGCCAATGGAGCGGTCCGAAGGCAGCAGAGGTCGCAGTAGGTATATATGATGATTTAATTTTTAAATTTAAAATTATTTTTTTAAAATTTAATCAATTAATCTATTTGTAGGAGCTGTTGTTAAGGATGATGGAGGATCATCAGAACCAGCAAACAGTGATCAAGATCCTCTATTATCCTCTCAAGGCTCGGTGTCCTTGAAAGACCAATAGGTGTGGTTATCAACAACGGGCAGTCAGAAGAGGGGTCGAGTATTCAGTCTCGACTCTGAGAACCACCACACGGTAGCTGGACCATCACAACCCAGCATGTCCACTACTCCATCGCCCTCGCCACCACAACCGTCGTGCCCCAACCTTGATGATCGGGTAGCAAGAATTGAAGAGTGGATGCTGCGGATGGAACCCAGCTGGACCGATTCTCCAACGCCCTAGCCTCCAATTGATCTTTCGGTACTCGACGGTGATGACGAAGACGCGGCAAATGAGAAGGCTACTTTAGATTAGGATTTTTTTTATCTGTAAAAATACATAATTAAATAATATTTTTAGATTTGTAATTAATTTTTTTTTCTTGTTGTAGTATATATGTTTTTATATAGTATTGCACATTTAAGAAATTAAAACTACACATATATATATATAACAAAAATTTCAATAATTTATTTTTATAAAGATAAATATTAAAATAAATGAAATACAATTTAAAATTACAAAAAATATATTTTTTTTATTTTGTCGTTGCTTTTGTAACGACTTTTGTAGTAAGTTTTACTGTCATATAACCAAGAAGTTAGTTACAAAGGCCGTGCAAAAGAAAGTTATCAATTTCTAAATTGGTCATACAGAAATCTGTTATTAAAGTCGTATAAGAAATAGTTTCAAAGGCAGATGCAAAACTAAAACCAGCATATGCATAAGGAGTTACAAAAATCATTACAACAACTGTTGAAAAATGAGTTACAAAGATCGATACAACAACCATTACAACATAATGCAAGGTCGTTACAAGAAATATTTTAAAAATCGGACCAACAATATTGAAGCAAAAATCATACCTATTTGTGGTACAAATGTCATTCCAATAAAAATTAAATCAAATTTAATTTGACAATTCCAAAAACAGGTGAAATGCATTTTCTTCATTTAGACCGCTCTTGTAACGGCCACTCATGACCGGTAAAAAGACCATTACTAATTATAACGGCGTTCAAGTTAGCCGTTACAAATATTTTGTAACGTCCAAAAAGTCGTGGTAGATGTGTCGTTACAAAGGCCGTTACATTATTGAAAAATTATTCCAAATTATTAACCTAACCGTTACTATAAAATTTATTTTTTGTAGTGCGTGTTGGCCTAGTATAACTAGTGTTACAGGACTAGATAATAAAAATCAATTCATATAAAATCAAAATTTTCACCGCTAAATTACAGAATAAAAATTATAATTTTTCCTGAAAAATATACACCATCAAACAGCAATAAGACACATGGGAGAATTGGTACGTACGAGGGATCTGGAAAATGCTCAGAAATTTATTGTTGTATATGTAGTTTGGTGAATTGAGTTCCACCTAAGTTGTAATAAATGTTCAGAAATTTAAGGAACACAAAAGAAATGGTACGTAGGTAGGAGTAGACAGGAAAATGCAACCCAAAAATGAGCTGCAGATAAAAGATTACCTAATAATAATTTTATAATTTACAGTTATTAAGGTTGATGTATGGATGTTTATCTCATTTTTGTGTGAGTTTATTATAATTTGTTATTTTATAATTAATTCTTAATTTTATTAATATTTTTTTGATTAAACTGATCTAATGCTCAGCTAATAATTATTCAAATATTAATACAATAATGTAACTAATCACTAAATTGTAATTTAACCCATGCGTATATATATCTACTAAATTTTACAATTAGTATAATTAGTTAACTAACATTACTTATATTAATCAGGAAAAAATATTATTTTAGTCCGCTAAGTATGCCTAATTTTAATTTTAGTCTGATAACTATGTCTATTTTTGTTTAGGTCTAGTAACTTACGAAATTGCTTACTTTTAGTCTTCTAGCAGATTTTCAGACAATTTTTACCCTATACAACTTTTGAAAGACAGTTTTAGTCCATATGCACTCATAGGGGTAAAATTGTCCGAAAATCTGTCAGAGGACTAAAAATAAGCAATTTCGTAAGCTACTGGACCTAAACAAAAATGGACGTAGTTATCGGACTAAAATTAAAATTAGGCATATTTAACGGACTAAAATAATACTTTTTCCTATTAATCATAATGGAAACATTAATTTTTGTTCTCAAATTTGCTGATATGGGGTCCTTTTATCTTTGCATGTACATATATACACCAACTTAGGTGTAATTGCATTTTTAATTCTATAATTATAATCATGTAACATTTTTGTTCTATAATTTATTAGGATAGCAATTTAGTCATGTGTATTTTTTTATTTTCATGATTTCAGGATAAACTAGCAGGAATTTTCAAAGTTGATCAAGATGTGATGTCACTTTTCGATCAATTTTGTCTTTAAATAATAAAAATTAAAAATATATAAGACTAAATTACTATTATAGTAAACTATAGGGCCAAAATACCAAAAAAAAAAGGAACAAATATTGCATCAAATCCACCAACTTGTATAAAATAAACATCATTTGTATATATAGTTAAAAAAAAATATTTATACACGTGACATATAAGAGTTTAATTAATTTTGGAAAATGTTTTATTAATTAATATGCTCCAATTATATGTATTATAAATAAAAACCATTTGTATATTTAAAAATAGTATTTTACAAGTATAGTAGGTATGAAGAGAGTGAAATATATATACAAGATATTGATTTTAGTCTAATAATTAAACTCAAAATCATGCTTTTTAGTCCCAAAAAGTTTGACAATGCTTTTTTTGGGATTAAAGGCAATTTTCGTCCCCTAATTTCAACTCATTTTCGTTTTAGTCCCCTAAGTTACTAGGGTTCTATTTTGGTCCCGTAAAATAAAAAAAATCTCAATTTTGGTACAAATTTGATTGAAAAATTGAGTCACTCGCCGGAAAAAGTCACATGCCGTCATGTGACTTTTTAAATTGGAGCTTGCATTGTAATTAGCTGAAAATATCCGGCGAGTGACTCAACTTTCCGACTAAATTTGTACCAAAATTGAATTTTTTTCAATTTTACGGGACCAAAATTGAACCCTAGTAACTTAGAGGACTAAAACGAGAATGGCCTGAGTTAGGGGACGAAAATTGCCTTTAAGCCCTTTTTTTATTTCAAGAAAATGACTTTTTGGTCCCAAATTCACAACGCACATGACTTTTGGGGAGTAAAAATGCATGATTATGAGTTTTATAGGATTAAAAGTGACACTTGTCATAGTTGTAGTGTAAAAAAAAACTCTTATTTTATGGGGCTAAAAATATATTTCGCCCTGCTGTGACTTTAAAAATTGTGGCAATTTTAGTCTTTCTGGCCAGTTTAATTAGCCGAAAAATTCCACATCATCAACCACGTCAACGCCTAAATCGGGGCTTCTTGCTAATTTAATGACATGATATCCAATCATTTTTTTTTCCATTTTTAGGAGATAACTTGGCGAAAAGAAAATTACAGCCTGAAAAAACTTATCATATCATCAAATGGTAATTTTCTTTTGCCAAGTTATTTCCTAAAAAAAATGAAAAATTTGAGACTATCAAGTCATCAAATTTGTTGGAATCACAACTTAAGTGTTGAAATGACTAATAACGTTGAATTTTTGTGACCAAATTAGTCGAACAAGAATTGCTATAAGTTATAGGATCAAATTATATATTTTTATTCGAACAGAGCAAAAGTTACCAACATCCTAACTTATGAGACTAAAATTGTATTCTTCTATAACAGTAGTGCGGCTTGAAATGTAAATGAAACAGAACTAGGTAGCCCTATGTTTGGCAACACCTACCAAGATGAGGATAAAAACCAGTGAAGGGTCTTATTCATAATAATATTATCCCAATTATTTCTCAGATGCAAAACCAGAAAAGGAAAAAATTGAAAAATTACATAAAAAGAATATATATACATATATATGTCAATTACTACACACAGAAATCCTATAGTACCGTAACAAAGTGCCAAAAAAACACTTCTTTAGGGACCAGAGAATTAAAGCAAAAATGCATATTTTTACGTCTCATTAGTTAACATTTTTTGTGATTTTGTTCCTAATATTCTGTGATAAATCCGTTATATTGTATCCCATAACATAAAAATCGTACAGTTTTAGTCTCGAGTCTTATTTTTGTTAAATTCTGATGAAAACATGACGCGTACGGCATGAGGTCCATTAAATGTTGAGGGGCGCCATTTACTAATGTTTTCGTCGGAAATTTAAAGACTACAAGTCCTGAGACTTGCAATATTTTTTTAAGTTATGTGATACAATACGATGAAATCAATAAAATAAGGGAAAAATATTATTTTAGTCCGCTAAGTATGTTTAATTTTAATTTTAGTCTAATAACTATGTCCATCTTTGTTTAGATCCAGTAACTTACGAAATTGCTTACTTTTAGTCCTCTGGCAGATTTTCGAACAATTTTATCCCATGCAACTTTTGAAATGCAGTTTTAGTCCATATACACTCTTAGGGGTAAAATTGTCCGAAAATCTGTCAGAGGACTAAAAGTAAGCAATTTCGTAAGTTACTGGACCTAAACAAAAATGGACATAGTTATCGGACTAAAATTAAAACTAGACATACTTAGCGGACTGAAATAATACTTTTCCCATAAAATAATGGGCCAAAATTGCAAATTAAAAAGCTATTTTGTGGGGGTGTAAAATGTAATTTTTTCATAGAATTAGCATATACATAAATTTTGCAATATTTTATTATTTTAAAATAGTTTTGCATTTTATGTTTTATTTAATATATTTATACAAGTTGGCATCATTTGTATGTATATGCAAACAAAATAATATTATTTTTAATAAAATATTCGAACTGTATGTAAATTTTATTCACCAGATATATATATATATATATATAAGGCAGTTTCTGGATCAAGAAAATATTCCAAATGCTTCTGTTTTGCTTACAGGTACCACTTTTAATTAAATGCAAACAGTGACATCTATAAGAACATAAATACCTTGATTGAATGAACTATTTTAATTTCTTCTTTTTTTTTTTAGAAAAAAGACAATTGATTTTTATTTTTTTTTGGTTTAATAAATGCACCTGCAACCCCAAATTAAAATAAAGAGAAATTAATGCATGTGGAGAAAGTTAATTATTATATAGCTATTTCCCATATTCTTGAAATATTATTGGAAAATTGTATATGTTTTTAGTGCAAAAATATGAAATAGCTTAATTAATAACTATTTACAATAAAACATGGGGAAAAATATTATTTTAGTCCGCTAAGTATACATATATAATTTTAATTTTAATCGGATAATTATGTCCATTTTTGTTTAGGTTCAGTAACTTATAAAATTGCTTACTTTTAGTCCTCTGCAGATTTTCGGACAATTTTACCCCTATGAGTGCATATGGACTAAAACTGCCTTTCAAAATTTGCATAGGGGTAAAATTATTCGAAAATCTACCAAAGGACTAAAAGTAAGCAATTTCGTAAGTTATTGGACCTAAACAAAAATGGACATAGTTATCGATCTAAAATTAAAATTAGGCATACTTAGCAGACTAAAATAATTCTTTTTCCTAAAACATGATATAGTTGTAGGTTTAGTTGCATTTTAGTTTGTAATAATATCATTTTGGTATTTTAGTCTTGTAACTTGTTAGAGTTATAATTGTTTTTCACTTTTTTAATTTCGTGATTTTAGAACAAAATCGACTGAAATTTTCAAAGTTGGCCGGAAGCAACATCATAATTCCAGCCAACTCTGAAACTCCGGTCAATTTTATTCTGAAAACGCAAACTTAAAAAAGATTGAGAACCATTTTACACCCCTAACAAACTACAGAATTAAAGTGCCAAATTGATATAATTACAGAACTAAAAATTATGCAATATAATTATGCCTGTAATTATATATATAATCTATTTTGTTTAATATTTTTAGGGAAAAGTATTATTTTAGTCCGCTAAGTATACCTAATTTTAATTTTAATCCGATAACTATGTCCATTTTTATTTAGGTCCAGTAACTTACAAAATTGCTTACTTTTAGTCCTTTGGCTGATTTTCAGACAATTAATTATAAAAATGGTATTATCATTTTACTTCCAAATCACGTTGCTTTTCTAATTTTTTTTCCTACATTTTTTAAATAAATTCCCCTAAAAAATGAAGCAAGTCACGCCAACTATTTAGTAATTTTTTTTACAGGAATTTACTTATTTATTTTACATATCACAGACATAAATTTGCATAAATCGAAAAATAATCCAATTTTTTTTTTTAAAAAAAAAGGGGGTAAAAATGGGTTTTTGGGGTATAGGATAGTGCAAGAGGAAGGGGAAGGGGTATTGACTATGGGAGAAGGAACACAACACAGACCTTCGTTTCAAAGATGACAATAATGGCGGATACAAAAATTGAAGTTAGCTCTGATTTGGTGGGTTTCAGAAAGTTAATGCTATGTCAGATGGTGATGTTGAAATTAAAATTGAGGTATAGGGGCATTATCGACATTCACAGTGGGAGCAAAAGTTAATACAAATAATCTATGGGTCGGTCCCACATATCACAATTTTCTTGCCCCAGACCCAGGGCCTGTATTGTAAGCATTGAGGTCTAGTACAGTTGTCGATCTGAAGGACATACAAGTCTGGATTAGGGGATTAATACGGGCTAAGATTGACGAATTGGAGAAAGAATTATTAATTGTCGGGTTGAATTTTCTTTTTTGGACTCTATTGCATCTTATATTCGCACTATGTGTATAGACTTTATTTAAAAAATAGATCTTATACATGTAACATGTATATATTATTAATTAGAATAAAATATGTAGCCATAATTTGAAATAAAAATTCAATATGAATAAATAGAACTTATATCTATACCGATATAAAAAAAAAGAGGGGGAAATTCAGGGACCCCCTTGTAATAATTGAAAAATTCACAAAACTTCTTATAAAAATTAAAGTATTAATTACACCCCTTGTGTTATGAATAAATAATCAAAAAGACCACTCCCTGAAAGTGAGCTGCACGCCCATCGACTACAAATTGGCTATAAAAACTGCCTTTTTTTTAAAATATTTTTGCCCTTCTCTCCCCCAATTTAAGGGCTGCTTCTATCCTATCTTTCCATACAATTTTTCTCACCTTTCCTGCACTCCCCTTTCTCATTTTTTCTTTTCTTTTTTTTTTTTTTGTCATTTTTACTGATTTTGAAACAATGTCCACACAATCAAGTCGTCTAAAAAAAGAAACTGAGGATGCAAGTAAGTGCTCGATGTGAGGTTTTTAGCTTCACCATTTTGTGGATGCAATTCAAAAATAGAAATTAGGGTAGTAGAATCTTTAAAAAAACCTTCTAGAGGTAAGTTGTATTATTATTGTAGATTTCAAGTTTGTAACTTTTTTCATTGGGTACAACCCAAAAGAGCTACATAGGTACCAAGTAGGTTTCCGGAAACTTTGATTGTGGAGCATACACTAGACTGGGGGACAGTGCATTTGCACAGATGAGATGAATAAGATGGTTGTGATAAGATGAAGTGGTGTCGAAAGCGTTGAATTCTAGGAAACCAAACGTAACTGTCCAAGGCAATGAAAAAGTGGTTAGCAATGTTAATTTTTGAATAGGTAAGTAACAATTAAGAGTTGTTCTAATTGTATTCCAGAGAAGAGACTTCGTTTCTTAATTTTGATGTTGTAGTGTACGGTGCTCCAGACCCCTTTGTCAGCTCTTCGGCTCCCGTGACCCAATCTCTTCCCATTGAATTAGGTGACCTTCTTCCCTTTTTCAATCATTCATTATTTTGTAACTTCATCTTATTTTGCACTGATGGGGGGTGGGGGGGGGGGTTCAGAGGATAACCTAGATCATATACTGGGAGAGGTTGAGGTCGAGGTGAAAAGTCACCCCCAAGAAGCCGGAATCCCTACTATCACTGGGGGCTTTCGGATGAAGGCCCTCGAAGCCAAGAGAGGAGGATGACCCAAATGCTGCCAGTGGAGAGCGCTAGAAGACCCCAGCCCCAGTTGCCTGCTCTGAAGGAAGTGAGAAGGACCCCGCTTGTGGGGAGAATGAATGAAGGATGTAGCTGCCCCCACCCCCCCCCCCCCCCCCAAAAAAAAAGACAATTTACTTTGCTGACCTGCTCCATTTCCCCCATTGTAAATGGGGATGAGACAATTTGTTTTCTTTTTGTGTTTGTATATGTTGAATCTTCTTCTCTTTTCTCTACCCCCCCTCCGTTCAAGCTTTAGGCCTAGGGGATGGGGGGTAATGCGATTATCTATGCTTTTCTCTTACACTTATGTTTGGGGATTATCATCTAGTCTGTGCTGCATTACTCGTCTGCAATCCTGTTCTGATTGATGCGGTATTTGCATCTTGATTAGAGGGGGTTGCTCAATATGTTGTGTCCCTTGAGGTGAGGGTGTCCTGAATATTTCTTTTGTTATGCTACAACCTTGCACCTTTAACTGCTAGTTTCTTTTGGGAATATGGTTAGTTTTCATGTTATCTTGCTAAGGATGAATATGCATGTAAATAGAAAAGGGCATTCGAGGGCTTTGGATGAGGGCTCAGGGTTCTCTTATCGTGGATGTTTGCGTATTTTCCTGCAGGGCTTACTCCTATGTCCTTAATATTTCATATAAAGTGTGAAAAATATTATACCTTTGTGAAAGATGTCATTAGGCTAATATACCTTGAATATGTGAGAGGGGTGTAACGTAGCGCTTTGATAAAGGTGTCCTTCGGGAGGACTGGGGGCTGAGAGATGTCCCTTGTTAGGATTTATTGACCGAGGAGAATATCCTTAGGAAGGACTCATCTGTTGAGGAGGACCTCCTTCGGGAAGACTTACTTGTTGAGTGCGATGTCCTTCAGGAGGACATATTTGCTGAGGGGGATGTCCTTCATCATGCATAGAATTTTTTGAGATTATGTACATTACATGGGCGAGGCAGACGACGTCCTTCACCATCTTCTACCTCGTAGGCTCTTTGATTTATTATCTCCATGATTTTAGAGGGTCTCTCCCAATTACGATCTAGTTTCCCTACTGGTTTCAAGGTGTCGACCCTCTGTAACACCAAATCTCCACCTAAAAACCCCAAGATTTTACTCTTTTGTTGTGAGCACTAATCATAGTGTTCTTGAACCGTTTTATGAGGAGAAAAACGTTCTCCCTCAATTTCTCAATGAGGTCCAGATTTTCCTTAAGGAGTTCTGTATTAGTTTCTTCAGAAAAGTGTAGGATTCTGTGAGAGGGCATCCTTAATTCAGCAGGAATGATGGCCTCTGACCCCATAGACTAAGGTGAAAGGACTCTCCCCTATAGATCCTATAGGTGTTGTCGTGTAAGCCCATAAAACACCTAGTTAACACCTCCGCCTAATTTCTACCAACTTGTTCTAACCTCCTCTTAATCCCTTATACTAATATGCAGTTAGTGACCTCCACCTACCCTCTAGACTGGGGGTATGCCATTAATGTGAATATTTGTTTAATATGTAAGTCTTTACACCACTCTTATATTTTTCATCCTTGAAATTGTTGGTCATTGTCTGAGATTACTTATAGGGGAAGCCCGAAGCGGCAAATAATATTCTTTCATATGAACTTCATCACTTCCCCTTTCATGATGCGAGCGAGCAGTTCTGCCTCCACCCATTTTGTAAAGTAGCCAATGGCTACAACCACGAGCCAGCGGAAAAGGTCCGACTATGTCCATGCCCCATTGTGACAAAGGACGAAGCGACAGCATGGTAGTGAGGGGCTCGGGAGGCTGATGTATAAGGGTGGAATGCTTATAACATTTTTCACATTTGTTTACTATTTGCCTTACATCTTGCTTCATGGTCGACCGAAATATTCTGCTCGTAAGGCTTTGTTGGCTAATATCAACTTTTCGGCATGTGCTCAACAACAGCTACTATGTATCTCTTTGAGTACGTGTATTCCTTCCAATTGAGATAAGCACCGAAGTAGGGGGTGTGCAAAAAATTTCTTATACAGAATCTCCGCCTGTAGTAAGAAATGAGTGGCTTGAGTTTTAAGCATGGCTGCATCCCATCTTTTCTCATAGATGTGTCCCCCTTCCAACCATCGGACCACAGGTGTCCGCCCATCCCCTATAGGGGAGATTGCTTGGACGCTCAAGGGAGCCCTTGGCTCTGGTAGGTGTTGTATAATAATGTGTGGCGAGTGGTTGACTAGGAATCCACTTGTACGCCATGTGGAGATTGCCAAGTGTGGGCCTTTGGGCTGGTCATCCTTGTTGGGTCGTGTTTATGAGTCGAATCTAGGGATGCCTTGGGTTCGTCCTCCGTCCAAGGCTAGTAGGTCTCCTGGGCTATTGGGACAAATATCTTGGGCGGCCTCAGGCCTTATTGTTCTTTTTGGATGGGGCCTTCTAAGGCCATGTGCATCAATAGGGATTTAGATAAATAAACTTTAAGAGTACTAGATATAATTTTTTAAATCATAAAATATTTATATATTATTATATCAAATTTCATGAGAGGTAAATATAATTATCCGTTAGTTTCATTCATCTAGAATGAGTGAGAGATTGAGTTTGCTTTTATTGTCACGCCGTTTTAAGTTCTTGTTTACTGAAAACTTTGATTTATTATTTTATTTAGGCAAAATCCCTTCAGTAGTTCCCTTATTTTTACTTTTCATCTCACTTCAGTCCCCAATCTCTTAAATGCACGTCATAATTCCTTATCTTTTAGAAGGGCTTCTTCTGTCCTTAATCATTAAGTCTTAATAAACCTAATTAAATTGAATGGGATATTCCACTAATGAAAGGTAAATTATGTATATATATATATATATATATATAAACTCAAGTATTATAATAATTTATCAATAACTAAAAAATATCATGTACTCCTACAATATTATTTTTTATAACTAAACAAATAGATATACTAATAAAATAATTATTAATAATTAAAAAAAGAAATAAATTTAACAAATGAAAGTTGAATATATTCTTTAAATTTCGCAATGCATTTTGAATTTGGCTTTGAATATAAGTTACTAAACTCATCAACATTCATAAATAAAGATGGTAAAGTAATGTGAAAAACAAAAACACAATTAGTTATCAATACTATATATAAGAAGGGCGAATTGGTGTCTTTGGTATGTTAATATTAGTATTTAATTTAATTTATTAATTTATTTATTAACTTCTCACTCACTCGTCTAACTCCGTACTCCCTATTATCTTTCGATAGTTATTTTATTTTTTGAATTTTATTTTCATTAATTTTTCTGTCACTATTTTTTTATAAATTTAATATTAACGTAATATTTTATATATATTTTATTAAATAATAAAAATTATAAATATTTAATTTTAAATGAGATTCATAAAAAGTGCATACACATAGAGTGTGCGACAAATTATTAGTGATTAAAAAAATATATCAATTGAGACTCATGCAAATTCTTTTTGTTATATTATTGCATTTTAATTCTTGGACGTAAAATATATATTGCATATGATTTTTTTTTTTTTTTGGAATAATTCATAGTTATTTATTAACAGTTGTAGTTTTGTTTAGTTATACCATTCTATAAGCAACACTAACCAAATGTTTCCCTTTCTAGCACCTTGTTACCCAGTTGATACCCCTTTGCCAATCCAATCCAGGTATGTATGGCCTGGAGAATTTACCCTATTGATGATGCTGGTAAAGCGTCCCACATTGGTTGCAAATAAAAAGTTTGAGTGGCTTATAAGCCTCAAGACCTCTTCTCCCTAACGATGTGTTTTTTCAATACAAAATCGTGAGGCTCATGTAAAGTCAAAACAGACAATACCTTGCGCAACGGGGTACCGATCGAGTCACAAGTCGCATCACCTATCATGAACAACCAGCCATAATATGAACATATTTCTGAACATTTTAAACGGCTTCACAGATGAAAAGCGTCACTGGCTTCGGTGTGAAGAGCTTCATTGCAGCATGCAAGCGCTTGTACAAGTTAGAAATTAGGTTTTTTCTCTTCAATTTCTTCCTTTGCCAAAATCCCGTTTTACAATGAAATGAGGGGTATTTATATTATACTAGCAATAAATGTAATTGGGGTGTAAAATTAATTCTACCCACTTTGTACCTACCATTAATTTGTGGGTACAATTTATTTATAATGATTAATCTAGTAAATACAAAATAGTTCAAATCGTACAATCCTAATCTCTGTTTTTGAGCTTTGGGGAGACTCAATCAATAACTTGTCATCATCTAAACTGTTTCCATCCTCTTTGACTGAAAACTCTGTTACAACCATTGTTCACATTCTTTTACAAAATATTATTATTAAAAATGAAATATAAATGAATTTAAATGAATATATGGAAGCAAGTTAAATTCTTCAAATTGGTTGAGTAGTTGAAAATAATAATTTGATGTCCATAAACAATCAAGAATAGGTCTGTATGTGCATGCGCTTGCTTTGACATTTAACCATTCAATATTTTATATTAACTCATCAACATGGAACCTGACATAATTGATTATATATATACATATATATATATGTATGTATTTGGTCGAGGCTCGAAATGCAAATCATATTCTTCAAAAATATGTCAAGACGAGCGTCCTCGGCCGACTCCCATTGGGGCTTCTCAACCTGGTCTTTTCATAGAATCAAGTTAGGGAGAAGTCGTAAACATTTTGATTCCCCTTGATGATGCAGCTCCCGATTTAGACCTCGTTGTCGTGTTATGATAGTTGAGAATAGTAATACAAGTATGAGTCTTGAGGAGTTCAATATTCTCTGTAAAAATGAGAGATCGTACCTGCAGAACATGCTGTTACTATTGCTGTCATTGAAGTCTGGTTATAAGAGAGATCGTACCTGCAGAACATGCTGTTACTATTGCTGTCATTGAAGTCTGGTTATAAGCTTCCTTTGGAGAAGAAGATGGAACCTTGCTGTCGCTGGACAAGAACCCGCTTTTAATCTGTGGATTGCGATTTTATTAGTTGCCTTTCTTACTGATGTCGCATTTCATTTTCCTGTTGTTTTTCTCCTTCAACGCTTCTTTTAGTGAAGCACGTTTTCTTCTTACCGTTGTATTAAAACCTTTATAAAAGGCGCCGTTAGCCTTCGTCCAGAACACAACGACAATAACAGAATTACTGTTCCTTTCTTGAAAGAGCAGATCTCTCTTCTTGCTTCTCAAAACTGATTCAAGAATTCCTCTCGTCATGAGCTTCCGCTGTGAAAATTTTCATGGTATCAGAGCCATCAATTGATGGTCTCTGATTTCTTGAAGATTAAATTTACATATCAGAATTCTTACATACAAGAATCAAAAGAAAAGAAATGGTTGAAGAACAAGAAGCCCTAAAGATTCAACCAGGAGATAATCCAGGGTTGGGGCTCGTATCAGCACTACTTGATGGAACCAATTTCATACCCTGGAGCAGGTCAGTGAAGCTGGCGTTATTATCTAAATCGAAGCTGGGCTTCATTAATGGAGAAATTCAAAAACCAGAAAACAATCCCAAAGAACTCGAACAGTGGGTAAAGGCAGATTCAATGGTGGCCTCTTGGATTCACAACTCCATTTCTAGAAATATTGTGGAGAGTTTTATGTACGCCAATAGTTCTAGAGAACTATGGAAAGAATTGGAAAACAGATATGGGCAAAGCAATGGCCCTCTGGAATATCAAATCAAGATCGAAATGGCATCTACCTCTCAAGGAACGATGACTGTATCTGATTACTATGGAAAATTGAAGAAACTCTGGGATGAACTCGCCTGCATCACGCATACGCCTATTTGCACATGTGGAGCTGCAAAAGAAGCCGCAGAAATCAGAGGCAATGATAACCTCATGCAGTTTCTCATGGGATTGAACCAATCCTACGACCACATCAGAAGTCAGATACTGATAATGGATCCGCTACCTGATAGCAATAGAGCATATGCAATGGTACTCAGGGTGGAAAAGCAGCAGCAAGTTAATTCAGGCCAAACATATACAAATCCAAACATGGCCATGCAAGCCTTCAAGAAAACCGAACCTATAAAGAATTTTCAGAGAAAAGAAATCCTGTTGACAAGAGAACACAAATCTGCAAACACTGTGGAAAGAATGGCCACATGAAGGAGGGTTGTTTCGAACTGATTGGGTATCCAGATTGGTACAAACCATTCTTGGAACAAAAGAAAGAGGGTGCACAAACCATGAATAGAGCTGCAGTAACCAGAACTGAGAATGAGAAGGCAAATAACGCTATGGATGAAAGAACAGTAAGTGAGCTGATAAGGACTGAATTCCAGAAACTGATTGAAGGATTCAAATCACAAACATACAATACAAATGGAGAAAATTATGATTTCTCTGGTAAGTATCTTGAACATAATATTGATGAATATATCCTTACTAATGCTTGGATTATTGATAGTGGGGCCACAGCACATATGTGTAATGATAAATCCATGTTTGATAAATTAAAGGCTCCTAACATAAGAAATTATGTACAATTGGCTGATGGTACAAAGCACCTAGTTAAATATACTGGCAACATGAAAATAGGGAACAAAATTATGCTTGAAAACGTTTTGTTTGTTCCTAACATGAAATATAACCTGCTTTCTGTCAGTAGATTATGTGATAACTCTCCTATTAGCTTCAAATTTTCTAAATCACATTGTGTTGTGCAGGACCTCAAGACTGAGGATATCATTGCCATAGCTAGCATAATAGAAAAATTGTATGTTCTGATACCTGAATCCTTTGACAGAAGGCACATAGAAGGAACATTGAATAAAGTCTGTGACATTGGACTTGCAGCTTCCATCTTACAACCTGAGACATGGCATAGAAGACTAGGACATTTATCTTACGATGTACTAGTCAAAACTGGATTAGTGAATAACAATGAAAAGGTCAATTTTCCTTGTGATATTTGCCCTCAGGCCAAACAGCAGAGAATACCTTTTAAGCTCAGTAATTCTCACTCCAAGGCTTGTTTTGATCTTGTTCACATGGACTTATGGGGTCCATACAATGAGCCTTCTATCTCTAACTGCAGCTATATGCTAACTATTGTAGATGACTACAGTAGGTGTACTTGGACTTACTTTATGCATCAAAAATCTCAAACCTTTTCCTTGATTAAAGAATTTCATAAAATGGTCCTAACTCAATTTGAAAAAAGGATTAAAACAGTTAGAACTGATAATGGCTTAGAATTCATTAATGAACAATGCCAAACCTTTTTTAAGGAAGAAGGCATTATACATCAAACCACTTGTACTTACACCCCTCAACAAAATGGTGTTGTTGAGAGAAAGCATAAGCACCTGCTGCAGGTTGCCAGGTCCTTAATTTTTCAGGCTAATTTGCCTAAATTGTTCTGGATTGAAGCTATACTGACATCCACTTATATCATTAACAGACTTCCTACTTCTGTTCTTGAATGGAAGACCCCTTATGAAACTCTTTTCAATAAGCCTGTTAATTATTCTCACTTTAGGACTTTTGGATGTCTTTGTTTTGCTACAAATATATTGCCTCATAAATCTAAATTTGACTCTAGAGCTACTAAATGCATCTTCTTGGGCTATGCTCTTAACCAAAAGGGCTATAAGCTCTATGACCTGAACAAGAAAGTAGTTTTTGTATCTAGAGATGTTGTGTTTAAAGAGGACATATTTCCATATACTGATCAGCATAATGATCCCCTTTTCTCCTATACACCTGTGGTCATTCCTGAGTCTGACACTGTAGTAATAAGAGAAACCAATGAAAATACTGCACCTACCCCTGACATACCTGATGTTGAACCTGAAAGTAATGAACATACTGATGAACATATTGCTGAAAATACAGGCCTAAGAAGATCTAATAGACAGACTTTTAAGCCTGCTAAATTACAAGATTATGTCTGTTCTTACTCTGAGAAAGATGGTGACATGTTGACAGCTGAACTAAAGGGAGAAATGAATGCTTGCTTGATTAGCACTGATAATTTACCCCAAGAACCAAAAACATATGCTGAAGCCATTCAGAAAAGAGAATGGATTGATGCTATGAATGTTGAAATAAGGGCTTTAGAAGATAATAAAACCTGGATCATCACTGAACTTCCTAAGGATAAAAAGGCCATAGGTAGCAAATGGATTTACAAACTGAAACTGAAATCAGATGGAAGTATAGAAAGGTATAAGGCCAGACTTGTAGCCAAAGGGTATAACCAGGTTGAAGGAGTTGATTACATAGACATTTTTTCTCCTGTAGCCAAGGCTGTCACCATTAGAATTTTCTTAGCTATTGCTTGTAAACAGAACTGGTTCATACATCAACTTGATATTAATAATGCTTTTCTACATGGGTACATAGAGGAAGAAATATACATGCTTCCTCCTCAAGGTTATCAAGTTCCCAAGGGGCATGTGTGCAAGCTTAAGAGGTCGATTTATGGCCTAAAACAATCATCTAGACAATGGAATATGGAATTTACTAAACAGCTAGAAAAATTGGGTTTTGTGCAGTCTAAAGTTGACCACTGCTTATTCACCATTACTGCAGAAACTGGATTTTTTTGCTTGCTTGTATATGTGGACGATGTTCTCATTGCAGGGCCATGTGAAAAGACCATTTCAGGTTTTAAAACTCAATTACATAACCTGTTTACTATTAAAAATCTGGGAAAGGCCAGATTTTTCCTTGGCCTTGAAATTTGCAGGTCTGATACAGGGATGATAATTACACAAAGTAAATACCTCAAAGACATCCTAACGGACACAGGTATGATACAATCAAAATCTACCAACACTCCCCTACCTGCTGGACTAAAATTGAATGCAGGTTCAGAAGAACAATTACAGAAACCTGAAACCTACAGAAGACTGTTGGGAAGATTGCTATATCTGGGCTTTACAAGACCAGATATATGCCATGCTACCCAACAGTTAAGCCAGTACATGCAACAGCCATGTAAAGATCATTGGGATGCAGCTTTGCATTTAGTCAGATACTTGAAGGGGACAGCAAATAGAGGTTTGCATTTCAACTCTACTGATTGTTTTAACTTGGAAGCTTACTGTGATGCAGACTGGGCTACTTGTAAGGAGACTAGAAGATCTCTCACAGGGTACTGCATATTTCTGGGAAAAAGTTTAGTATCTTGGAAGACAAAGAAGCAAACCACTGTCTCAAGATCCTCGGCAGAAGCCGAGTATAGAAGTATGGGATCGACTACTTGTGAGTTATTATGGATTCACAGTCTTCTAAGGGATTTGAAGATTAATGTGCCTACACCTATTCCCTTTTATTGTGATAACCAAGCCGCACTCTACATAACAGCAAATCCCGTCTTCCATGAAAGAACAAAACATATAGAGATCGATTGTCATTTAGTGCGTGACAAATATAAAGAAGGATTTATAGATCCCAGGCACATTGCTTCTAAGAACCAACCTGCTGATATCTTCACCAAGATATTGCCAGGTCCCAAATTTATGTTCTTGGCTTCCAAGCTGAACCTCATCAACGTTCATCCGAGTTCAACTTGAGGAGGGAGTGTAAAAATGAGAGATCGTACCTGCAGAACATGCTGTTACTATTGCTGTCATTGAAGTCTGGTTATAAGAGAGATCGTACCTGCAGAACATGCTGTTACTATTGCTGTCATTGAAGTCTGGTTATAAGCTTCCTTTGGAGAAGAAGATGGAACCTTGCTGTCGCTGGACAAGAACCCGCTTTTAATCTGTGGATTGCGATTTTATTAGTTGCCTTTCTTACTGATGTCGCATTTCATTTTCCTGTTGTTTTTCTCCTTCAACGCTTCTTTTAGTGAAGCACGTTTTCTTCTTACCGTTGTATTAAAACCTTTATAAAAGGCGCCGTTAGCCTTCGTCCAGAACACAACGACAATAACAGAATTACTGTTCCTTTCTTGAAAGAGCAGATCTCTCTTCTTGCTTCTCAAAACTGATTCAAGAATTCCTCTCGTCATGAGCTTCCGCTGTGAAAATTTTCATTCTCAATGACAAGATTAATCCCTCTTCCGTTAGAAATGATTACCCATACCAATCTATGTGTTTGTCGGCTCATTCCTAGTTCTCTCACACTTTGAGGGGTTTCTTCTTTTGGTGCTTTTAGGATCCTGATATAACTCATTCTCATGATGTTTTCTATGCTTTGCTTGTCCCTAGGAAGGTTGTCAATGACTCGTACCTCTACTTTTTCTTCATAGTGGTTATAAATATTTGGAGCGATGCGCTTCTTTAATAGGTCCTCTGAAGAAGAGGTTTTGCCTCGTAGAAGATTCTATTTAAGGGTCATCGACCCCTCAGGAGGAGTTTACTTCCATACTTGACTTTGCCCACACCCACATGACTTTAATTAAAGTAGGTTTGTTTGATCAACTTCTCATTGCCGTGTTTTTATTTTCTGCTGGCATTATGATATTATTTCGCCTTGTTTTGGCTTTCTTTGGTCTTATCCTCCTTTTTGTTACTTTATTCTTTTCCTTTGTCTTTTGTTAGGAAAGGAAGTCATTCTTCAAGTTTTTCAATGCTACAAGGCGGATCGTGAGAGCGAAATGCTCGATAGAGGGGAATGTAGGGCCCCTGTTGGTGAAGCTCGAGTAGACAGTTTTTAAATATCGATTTTGAAAGTCGACAAGACTTTAGACTTTATCTTAGCTTCTTTACATTGGGAACTGAAACCCTTTGCTTAAGATTTTTTTTTCTGGGACATCTCATCGTTATTTCAATGCTGGACTCATTTTGCGGTTTATCTTTTATTAGTCATGGGATGTCACTTATTGTTTGTTATGGAGTATCTTTCTTGCGTAATCATCTCCCGCTTGGGACCTCCTTAAGGGTTGTCGCATTTGCATCTAGCTTCAGGACGTTCTACTAAGCAACTCATGGGAGCTTGATTCTTATTACTTTCAGGTTGTTCTATTATGCGCATCAAGAAAACTTGATTGTTATTAACTTCAAGGCATTTTATTATGCACCTTACTAGCTTTGGGGCATTCTATGCGCCTCAAGTTTGATTGTTATTAGATTTGAGGCGTTTTATTATGTACATTAAGGAAGCTTGATTGGCATGAACTTAAGTGTAAGAGTTTATTTTCGCATGCTCCAGACGTGGGTATATGTGTGTTTCTTGGGGGCCAACAGTATATGTCCTTAGTGACGGTAAATTTTCGTAACAACCCACAATTTGATAGTAAATTTGAAAACAATTTATGCAAGAGAGGATAAGTTTTTCCTCAATATGTTCTTCCTTCTAAGGTCAAAATCTATATGTTTTATTCCTTCCAATCAAGTTTGGAGCGCTTTCAGTTATCATAGATGATAAGTTCCACTTCCTTCTATCTCGATTACATTTGGCTTCTATATGGCCTCCATGTGTTCCTTATTTAATTTACTTTTCTTCACTTCTTTTGATTGTGTCTTCCCCTCCTCTCCATGGGACGATTCTCCTTGTTGGGTTCTATCAAGCGTCCATTGACATAACTTCAGTTGGCCGAGTTTCTTAAAATTGCCTTCTAGTTTTTCATTAGAAATGGCTGCTGGTTTTTTCTCAGCATGCTAGTGTAACATTTTCTCGCTTGTTTCTTATTGCTAACCTCCTCTACAATCCCGCTTGGCATTGGGAATTTTATCTTCATGCGAAGGTGGATGCTATGGCTTGAATAGGTTCAAACTAGGCCTGCACATAATCATGTTGTACATTGAGAGAGAGTTGGCCACCAAGAACTTCACAAGCTTTGTTGCTCACTTCGGGTAAGTGTTAAAATTTGAAGTGTGGGGAACATAATATATTCATGGTAGTAAATTAGAGAATGAAAAGAAGGAAAAAATTAGGCTTTATTCATCTAAAAACTCAAGTTCTTTATTCATCTAAACTCTCTCGTTCTAAAGTTACAGAGATGTGAGACTATATATAAAGAATAAAGTCCTAGCTAAAGAAGAAAACTAACTCACTTTTAACTCTAGTTGGCAACAGACTCAACAAAAATTAAATACTGGAATACTAATAAAAAGAAATACTGAGAACAAAAGGATAAGTACGAGCAGAACTTGATAAGTACAACCAGAACTTGATAAGTACAACCAGAACTTGCAACAGCCCCTCCTCAAGATGGAGCCGAGGAAGCGAGGCCCAGCTTGTAAAGGAATCGTCCGAAGTCAGCAGTAGGTTGTATCAGGAAAGCAGCATTGTTATCACATCAAAAGGAAATGGTAGCGGAACGGTAGACATGGAATAAAATGAAGGCTCAGGAGCCTAAAAACCCAAGGCCTACTAAGACCAAAGGCCACAACCACTTCACGGTTGCACAAATCACTCAAAGCCACAAAGGCTTATAGAACCATAAAGGCTCCATCAATATTCAAAGCCACAAAGGCTTATGGAAAAACAAAAGCTCCACCAACATTCAAAGCCACAAAGGCTCATAGAACCACAAAGGCTCTACCAATATTCAAAGCCACAAAGGCTCATAGAACCACAAAGGCTCTACCAATATTCAAAGCCACAAAAGCTCATAGAACCACAAAGACTCTGCCAATATTCAAACCCACAAAGGCTCATAGACGAATTTCAGAGAAGGAACAAGGAGATCATCAGCGTTCGATTTTGTCGAAGTCGATGAACGCAGTTTCATGCAGCGGCGCTCTAGGGTTTCAAAGGAACGAGCAAGTATGTCAGCGGTAGCATTCTAGGGTTTCAAAGGCAGCGAGCAAGTATGTCAGCGGCAGCATTCTAGGGTTTCAAAATACTCTCTTTTTTTTCTTTTTTTTTTTTTTGAGAAACCCGCTCTGATACCATGTTAAAATTTGAAGTATGGAGAACAGAGTATATTCATGGCAATAAATTAGAGAAGGAAAAACTAGGCTTTATTCATCTAAAAACTCAAGTTCTTTATTCATCTAAACTCTCTCGTTCTAAAGTTACAGAGATGTGAGACTATATATAAAGAATAAAGTCCTAGCTAAAGAAGAAAACTAACTCACTTTTAACTCTAGTTGGCAACAGACTCAACAAAAATTAAATACTGGAATACTAATAAAAACAAATACTGAGAACAAAAGGATAAGTACGAGCAGAACTTGATAAGTACAACCAGAACTTTCAACAATAAGATCCAAGTGATACTGGTAACAAAACTTCTCCTAAAGGTTCAACTACATCTCCATTGGAGCTGGTGACTCGAGTGTTTACTAGAGTCTATAGTGCATTGTCTATACCCATCTGAGAGAAGGCCTTGTAAAAAATGATGTTAGTTGAACTCCTAATGTCTATTAGGATCTATTTAACCCACAAATTTGATATTGTTGTCGTCACTACTATTGCGTCGTTGTTGGGGAAATGCTTCCATCCAAATCCTGATGACTAAAAACTTCTCGCTCCCATAATTCCTTTGTTAGGTCATCGGGACTTCATTGAACATAACTTAACTGGCTACCTTACTTGTTTCTCTTAAAGCGGCTTTTCTTGCTTGCACTGAGTCTCCTCCAGCAAGGCCACCCGAGATGACTCTAATAATCCCTGCAATAGGGAAGTTATCTTTCATTGTTCGTGCTCTTCCTGATCTTTCTCCCTTCTTGATGCGAGGCGTAGTGAGTCCTTCTTCGGTAGCATGTGCTCGAGTCTCTATCTTCCTTTGGGCTACAAATTCTTTCAGATATCCTCTCTGGACAAACTTTTCAATTTCATTTTTTAAATGGTGACATTCCTATGTGCTATGGCCTCAATCTCTGTGGAAATGAAAATACTTGTCAAATTTCATCCTCTCAGGGTTGTCTTTCATGGGAAAGAACCATCGCACTAAACCTTGTTGCCTTGCCACCGAAAGGATTTTCGTGCGTCGAGAATTTAATAGGGTATATTGAATTAAATCACTCAGACGCATGAATCGCATTCTCACCCACTTCCTTCTATCCTAGGGCGTATCATCCCTTCTTTTTCGCCTGACCTCCATTTTAATTGAGTCATCGATTTTGAGCCTGCAGATACCTCGATCCTTATATATTTCTCGACTTTCAATAATAATTCTTCTTGGGTTGCTGGGGGTTTTCCAACAATCGACTCTTTGAACCTTCTTTTCCTCAAATTCTGTTGCATGATGCTTGATAAGAGTGTTAGGTTTATGTGGGAAACCTCGAGCACAACTTCGGAAAAACTTTGAACATACTCTTTCAAGATCTCACTTTCTCGTTGGACTATAGTGAACAGATATGACGTGGGCTTAGGGTACCACTTGTTGATCGCAAAGTAGTGTAGAAAACATTGTGGAAGTTGCTCAAAACCTTCAATGGATCCTGAGGGCAATCGGTTAAACTATGCCATTGTTTTTCTAGAGAGTGGTTTGGAACAGTTTGCAGTAGGTTGCGTCACTAATGTTTAACGAATCAGCCCAAGCCAGGAAACAATCCAACGACTACATTTGGGGGTGTTACTGCCAATAGGCGAATTGGGAGCCCTTCTGCTCTCATGGGGCTAGGAAACCTAAATAGAGGATGTCGTTGATCTCTCTCTTCTCTCTCTGAGTTTCTTCTTTTCTTGGTGACATCCTCTCTAGAGGAGGCAGCGCCAAATGATGCAGCTTGTGACTCAATTGAGTTTCTTCTTTTCTTGGTGTCATCCTCTCTAGAGGAGGCAGCGCCAAATGATGCAGCTTGCGACTCAATTGGTGCCTCATTGCGCAAGGTATTGACACACTGGCATCATATGAGCCTCACGATTTTGTCTTGAAAAGGGGTTTCACTAGGGAGAGAATGTCTTGGAGCTTATAAGCCACTCAAGCTCTTCGTCTGTAACCAATGTGGGACGCTTTCCTTCATTATCAACCCCCCAGACAAGAGGTTAAAGAGAGATACATGGCCTTATTCCCACAAATTGTGCCAAACTTGATGGAAAAAAATGAAGCTTGAGATATAAACACGTTAAACTCTTGCCCAAGCTAGAAATTAGCCTTTTTCTCTTCAACTTCTTCCTTTGCCAAAATCTCCTTTCACAATCAAATTAGGGGTATTTGTATTATGCTAGCAATAAATGGGAAAGTGGGTGTAAAATCAATTCTACCCCCGAATACTACTTATTTGAAAGGGTTAATCTAGTAAAAATACAAAATAGTTCAAATCATATGGTCTTGATCTCTTATCTCTTTTTATGGAAAGAATTTAACCTTCCTTTTGAGTAGGCCTTTGATTGATTATCTTATCTCCATCAACATTTGTTTCCACCCCCAAGAACCGGTGCAGGGATTAACAATCTATATAGACGCAACTGTCCTAGGTGCAGCTGACCACTAGGCTGTTTTTTTTTTTTTTAAGACAATTATCATTTTTTTGTTTTTTCAGCATATTTTCTAAAAATGGTTAGTTTTAGTTGAATTTAAATTTGTTTGAGATCGAATATTATTTTAGAATTAAATTATTAAAATTAATTTGCAACAGGTTTCCAATGCAAAATCATTTTTGAATGGGTTGCACTAATATCCCATTTTTAAGTGCATACATGTTATTTGAGTGTATGGTTATGTTCTTATATGGTATTAGTTATCATATATGTTAGGATAAGTTGCATAAAAGACCTTTGTGTTTTTAAAATTTAGCTAAAAATTTTTCTATTTTAAAAAAATAGGCAAAAAATTTTCTTTTTTTTTTAAGGTATTGCACACTCTCCCCTTCCGTTAGATAAGTTTAACGACGTTAATTTTTTATTGAATTGCCCGTTATACACTTCTTACATCAACCATTGATCTATAATTATAAAACGTGAATGATCTTAATCTTAAATAATTTAAAATATATTTTTTATTTATATATATTAATATATACACACTATAGAATCACTATATATGTAATATATATCTATAGGAAGCGACGATTGCGGCCCAGAACAAATGTCGTCGTTGCTCGCTCACAGAAGGGGCCAACCTTCCCGCCAATCCCTTTTGGGAGGAGCGACCTTGCCCTCACCGCTGCCGCCTCTTTTGGGAGGGGCGACGACCAAATCGGGAGCAACTATCTCCCAAATTCTAGGTGACACCACCCCCGTGATCTAGACCTGAGCGATTGTGGTTGCCCGAAGAAGAAGGGCGGTCTATGTCACCCAGGCGGCGTTCCCAGCCATGCAGTAGCCTGCTACAGAGAAGAAGATTTAAACAAAAATCTATATTTTAAAAAATAAAGTAAAAATAATTTAACTTTTTAAAATATAAAATATTGAATAATTTTAATATTATTTATTAGCATGTTTATAGACTTATCTACAGGCAGTTTTTATTTATTACCTTCCATTCATTTTTAAAGAGAAGTTTTTCTCTCACCTAAAGAATGGTTCAGAGAACGACGGCCTACGCATTGCAGCCACAACATTACTGGGCAAACTAGGATAGATTCATTACGAATGTATCGTCCCAGAAGACCACCACTCCGGTTTCACTGATCGAGCAACGCGGTTTGCCGGATATGAGCTTTTGGCTTGCTGCTCTCCCATCTCAGGTTTCTCAACCATCAGCCAAAGAATCCACCTCTGAATTCCCAGATTCTTCTTATTGAAAACCGTGTAGTAAGAAAATTGAGTGAGTCCTCTGCTTTGTTTCGATGAGCACTCGACTTCTGCTTATAGGAGCATGAATCCCCTAGCTAGCAATAGTAGTTCTTCATCAATAGGCAACTGCCTAACAATTCCATTGCCGTCTACCAAAACGACTGGAAATGTTTCAAAAAAAGTAGTTGCTCGTGTGTCCACGGGACAAATCCTATTTGAAATGGATGGTGTGAGTTTGTCAAATGCTCGACAAGCCGCTACATTAGCGGCGCATAAACTATGTTCGTCAACCAAGTTTGTTCAGTGGTCGTAAGCTAAAATTGGAATCCGGGGATGGGGAGCAGTGAGCGAGAAGAATTTTCTGTCGTGGGAAGGAGCGGAGAATGAATCACTCATGCTTTCTCTTCCCCTAGCTCCTGCTGTTAGGACGAATGAATGAACTAGGTAGAGTCTCTAGAACCGAAAGGAAAGGTAAATTAGGCTATGGCATCAGTAGCAAATCTTTTCCAGTGTTGGTTATTTGGAATCCAATTTTTTCGCTGTATGTAATTTTTACCTTAGTATTCTACCGTTGAAACTCAATTTTCCTATGGTTTGCAAGCCCTTAGATTACGGCGTAATTCCTTAGCCCAGTAGGTCTTCTTACCGTGATGGCTTATGCGATCGAGAATTTTATTCAATTCATCGATCGTCATGGGTCTCCTATTTCTTATATTCCCGCCGGGGAATATATTTTCACGAAGACAGGTAAGCTCTTCAGCACTAATATGTGTAGGTCCCCGTAATTCGAGTGAGATTGTCATGGCGCAAAAGCAGATATGGTCCGGTATTCCCTTGTTCCCTGTATTGGTTTGATATTTTTATTTCTCGTCTAGCAGAAACTAATCGAGCTCCGTTTGATCTCCCAGAAGCGGAAGCTGAATCAGTTGCAGGCTATAATGTAGAATATGCGCGGGATTCCAATATGAGTTGAGAATGGAGAGAGGGACCTGAAAGGGCCCGAACGTCTTTAATGGGGTAGCGGGCAGATGACCGCCTCAATTAATTAGTTATTGACCAAAGATTGAAGGGGTGAAGATAAGTCTTAAGACAATTTTTGCTAGAGGAGTTAAGGTCAAGTCTTTGTGCGTCTACGTGTAAGTGTCGGTCATAAAGTTGCATAGTTCAGTTCCTACCAGTCATCCATCATTATCTTGTGTTATAAAATATGATCCGTGACCCAATCAGTTGACTCAGCCCAATCTACTGCCTTAGCCCATTCTTTGTTTCAGTCCACTTCAGCCGTTCAGCCGTCTCCCTGAATGGTTCCTTATGTATACCCTAATCTACCTTAGGTGAAAAACCCTAATTTCTTGCCACCTCCTCGACTTTTTCACCCCTCTTCTCTCTTTCTTCTTTCTCTGTTTCTCCATCGTTCTTCTCCTCTCTGTTTCTTCCTCTATAATCTTCCTCTCTCTCTCTCTTTCTGATATTAATGTCTCTCTCTTAGATGTCATAGCCCTACCTCTATAAATAGCTCCGGTGGTTTATGATGAAAAAACACAGAATTAGAAGTCTTCTATCTCTTGCTCTTCTCCAATTATATCCAACACCCTGAATCAAGTCCATGTCTTCACCAAAATAGTTGTAAAGTCAAAAAATAATGTCATGGTACACAAGCGGGTTATTTGATAATTGATGTCAACAAATTTTAAGTAGACCGTAATTGATAATCTTGATCAAACCAAATTCTATGTGTAATTATATAGGTGACGAAAATGTAGGATTTATTAATCCAATAATGTTGAATTTTTAATCTATCGTGGGCTTATATGTAAAATGATTATGTATGATAGATTATTGAAGTTTAGGTCGAATAAAATGATCAAATAAGGTTTCAATGGTTTGGGTCTTAATGCATCTAATAGGATGTGGGTCTTTAATGTGTAGAGACTAATGGTAATTTCAATTTTAGTGATAGGTTGAAATTGAAATATCTATTATATATATGTCATGGTTTTCAAATCACACGGTACTCCAATATATCTTCTGACATCCCATTATCAAAGAGATTTTAGAGAGAAAAGAAATTAAAGGAAACTCTGTGAAAACATGTTGATCTGGAAGACTGTTGACACGATTCCATTGAGTTTCGATTCAAGTAGGCTTTCGCATTTACGATAATCATATTTCTTAATAATTTAGCATGATCAGTTTTAGAATTGATAGTAATTGTTATTTTACTATGGTATTTAAAATTCTAATAAAAAATTTAATTGTAAAAAAAGTGTACGGTCTTTACTGGGGATTGTATTCTAAATGGATTGTGTTGTTAGTCATGATTTGACTTGGCACATTTAGTGTCGATTGCTTCTATTGGATCTACTTCAAGTCAACCATACAGTAAATGAATGTACTTATTGTATAAATCATTTATCAATTTGAAGATAGTGATAAATCATAATTTGACTTAATTATATTTACTGTCCTATATGTACAAGGGATGCGCAAATAAAAAGCTTCAGATATAGGAATGGCAAATAACATTTTTGGTGGCCGTACTCCTGCAATTGTGAAAAAATTAATTAATTATATATAAAATTCTTATTTTTGTTAGAAACCTCACAAAACATCAAAAGTTTGCTGAGTGTGGACGAGAAGAAAGCGAGAAGAAGACTCTGTTTCATAGCTGAAAAATATCAGACTGTATTACATCAAATATGGTTCGAACTTGTGTTTAAATACAGAGACTTCAACTGACTCATAACCGTCTACAACTACCTAACTGACTCAGCTATGACGTGGACCAATCATCCGCAGAATAAATGACGTGTATGCCACATAACAAATACAACACAGAAATAGAAGAAGCGTGTAATGAATGACACGCTTCTACCCGGCATCAAACAGAAAGGAATCAGCAACTTCATCATCATCTTCTTTGCTGAGTTCTGTATCAGCAAAGGCAGCAGTGGCAGCAGCAGAGGAAGCAGCAGGTACTGGAGATTTCAAGGATGTAGCATTCTCAACAGCCCCCCCCCCCCACAAGTGGGACGAGGGTGCAACGCAACAAGACCCAACTTGCCGAGTAGGAATGCGAAAGACTTCAGAGACAGTGACTTAGTAAAAAGGTCAACCAGCTGCAAAGAACTACGAATGTGCGAAGGAGCTAAGAATCCATCTTTGTAGGCAGTGCGAACTACATGGCAATCAATCTCAATGTGCTTCGTACGCTCATGGAAAACGGGGTTGGCCATGATATGTAAAGCCGCTTGATTATCACAGAACAAGCGCACAGGAAGAGATAATTTGATACCAAAATCAGACAACAAATAGGAAAGCCACTTAAGCTCACAAACTGTCGACGCCATACTTCGATATTCTGCTTCGGTGGTGGAACGTGAAACTGTGGACTGTTTTTTTGTCTTCCAAAACACCAAGGCATTCCCCAAGAAAATGCAATAGCCTGTGAGCGAGCGGCGTGAGTCAGTGCAAGACGCCCAATCGGCATCGCAATAAGCCGTCAATTCAAAAGAACATGTGGCAGGAAAAAACAGCCCTTTGGATGGCTCTCCCTTAAGGTAACGAACAACATGTAGCGCGGCCTTCCAATGAGCAACACACGGATGATTCAGAAATTGGCTAAGCTGTTGTACCGAGTGCGATATGTCAGGACGGGTGAAACCCAAATACAATAATCGGCCAATGAGTCGTCGATACTGATCCGGTTGTGGAAGTAGAGCACCACAGTCACCACTAAGTTTGAGGCCAAACGGAAGAGGAGTGCTCGCAGACTTCGCAGACATCATCCCAGTATCACGAATGATATCGTGAACGTATTTGGTCTGAGCAAGATAAAGACCATCAGAATTGCGAGCAATTTCGAGCCCCAGAAAATAACGTGCGTCACCAAGATCTTTGATGGTGAAGAGTGAATGTAGATAGGTCTTGACAGATTGAATAAGCTCCAAGGATGGGGCTGTAACCACGATGTCGTCAACATAAACTAGAAGAGCCACTAGGCCACTATCCGTCATCTTGGTGAAGAGGCAATGATCATAGGCCGACTGAGAAAAACCAAAGTCTGTAAGCTTAAGCGTGAGCTCGACGTTCCACTGTCGAGAGGCTTGCTTCAAGCCATAGAGGGAACGCTCCAACTTGCAAACAAGGCCAGGTTGAACAGAGTATCCTTCCGGTGGTTGCATATACAAATCCTCCTCCAAGTAGCCGTGCAAAAAAGCATTATTCACGTCCATCTGCTGCAAGGGCCACCCATAAGCAGCTGCTACAGCGAGAAGTACACGCACTGTGACCGGTTTTGCAACAGGAGAGAAATTGTCCGTATAATCCACCCCGGCTATCTGTGAAAAACCCTTCGCCACCAGGCGAGCTTTGTATCTTTCCACCGAACCATCTGCCCGCAACTTCGTTTTATACACCCACTTGCACCCAATCGGTCTCTTTCCAGCTGGTAGAGGAACAAGAGACCATGTATGGTTGTTCTCCAAAGCAGTGATTTCAGCTTTCATTGCATCGAGCCACTCTTGATGCTGCATCGCCTCATGATATGACTTAGGCTCCTGCAAAACTGACATAGAGGCTACAAAGGATGTATATGCGGCATTACATGGATGAACGATGCAAGAGTTAGTGACATTAGAAACAAAATCCTCAAGCCAAATTGGTTTTCGAGAAATTCTATTTGAACGACGAGGAACAGGGGAAATAGCACGAGTGGAAGCGTCTATAGATGGTAGTGGAGACACACGCTGTGAATAAGGGGACTGAGACACAACAGGCTGAGGAGAAACCAAGGAGGAAGGAGACGAAACCGCATCAACGTCTAGTGAAACTAGAGGCAACGGAGGCGAGGGATTAGAGGAGGGAACGTTCTGCGAGAAAGGGAACACTCCTTCGTAGAATTGGACATCCCTGGAAAACAAAACAGAACGTGAGTCTAAATCAAATAACTTGTATGCCTTTTGGTGCATCGAATAACCTATGAAGACACACTTTAAGGCTCTAGGATGGAATTTTGATTTATGAGGATTTAAATTGGTAGCAAAACATAGTGAGCCGAAAACCCGCAAGTGGTTATATGTAGGAAGGTATCCATGGAGTAATTCAAAAGGTGTTTTCCAATGTAAAAGTTTACTAGGAGTTCTATTAATCAAGAATGTGGCAGTAAGGATGGCGTCTCCCCAGAATCTTATGGGAAGAGATGCCTGGAAGAGTAAGGCCCGAGCGACATTCAACAAATGCCTGTGTTTTCGTTCGACTCGACCATTTTGCTGAGGAGTGTATGTGCAGGAAGATTGATGGATGATTCCTAAATCAGAACAAAGAGTTTGACAGTCGCGATTAAAGAACTCCGAACCATTGTCAGACCTTAAGGTTTTAATGGAATGCTTAAACTGGTTAGAGATAAGAGAACAGAAATGCTTCAAGGTAACAGGGACTTGGGATTTTTGTCTAAGGATGAAGGTCCAAAGACACCGTGAATAATCATCAAGCAACGTTAAAACGTATGTACCCCCCAACAGATTAGAAGCAGCATACGGTCCCCATAAATCCATATGCACTAGTTCAAAAGGTGTATTAGAATAAGAGGAGCTAACGGGAAAAGGTACACGAGATTGCATAGCTTTATGACAAACATCACAAGGAGTTTTATCATTATCAACACTAAAGACAATATTTTTGATGTGTTTGACAGCTTGTAAAGAAGCATGCCCTAGACGTTGATGCCACAAAGTTTGGTTGTCAGATTGTGTGCACGACATGGCAAGACCACTACCAACACTATCCATGGCAGAAGCAAAACTGGGATGAGGTCTGAAAATGTATAAGTTCTTGAACAAATGAGCTATGGCCAGGCTCTTCTTACTGTCCTGGTCCTGCAAAAAACATGATTCTTTAGTGAAGAGAAGCTGAAAAGAAGTGTGAGCACAGAGTTGGCTGACAGATACTAGGTTGACAGAAAATTGAGGCACAAAAAAAACATTATGTAGTGTGATTTCGTCGCTTAATTGAACACTGCCCACATAAGTAACAGCATTTTTCGAACCATCTGGTAAATGGATGAAGTGAGGAGTAGCAGGTTTAGCAAATGAATGAAAAGATGCAATGTTCGCACATACATGATTGGTAGCCCCCGTGTCAATGATCCAAGAGCTTAAATCAATACCATTGGCTTAGCGGTATTACCTGCAAACTCCTCTTCAAATTGTACAAAGTTTGCGTGGCTAGTGATAGGATCCGAGGGAGCATTCGCCTTTGTCAGCAGCTGAATCAATTGAGTCATCATTCTCGTGGCATTGTCCGGCACTCCTTCATCTTTAACATCAATATTAGCTGTAAAAGCGCTCCCCTTTTTCTTCTTTTCATTGAGCGATTTATACCAATCGGGTATTCCGTGCAACTGGAAGCAAGTGTCCTGCCCATGTCTCACGAGGCGCCTATCACACAGCGCGTCGTGTGGCTAGTAGTCCGCTGACTACGTCCGCCAATACCTCCGCTCGGCACAAATGCAGCGCGCCGAATATATCAGAGTCAGGAGGAACAAATCACAAAACAGTAAATTGCGCACGCGGATTCAGAAAACCAAATTGCATTGAACTGAAAATGCGTATACAATGATCAACGATGCTAGAGCAAGGGGTTCGCCTTGAGGGGGACTCTAACACGTCACTAAACCAAGCTTCTTGAACTCATTCCCCCCTATAATAGGCTTAAAAAAATAAATCCTATTGCCTACACTAGACACTAGGAAAGCTGAAATTTGCAACTCAAGAGGCGTAACGTCCCCTTGAGGAATCTAAACAACATAAAGCAAATAACAAAGCAGTAACAAAGCAATAAAAGGCCTACACCTAAGACTCTAACACAGTTGGGTGTCCGTCGTCTGTCGATGAAGGCTGAGTGGTCGGCCATGTAGAACGGTTGAGTGGCCGAAGTGCGCGTCACGGGGGCCTAGTGTGCGGGCAGCCCGTGACACCATGTCCGGGTTTGCGGCAATGTGAACAAACCACAGTACGTTTTTCTGCTGCAGTAATCCGCTGTCTTTGTGCATATTTTCCATCATCTCTCTTACTGCCTTTAGAAAATAGTTGATAGGCTACATTATTGGTGTTCATTTCCATGGAAGTATGTATCATTCTCTGTTGTTCAACAGCATAAACCATTGAAAAGGCTTTCTCTACAGTTGGTAAAGGGTCGAGCATGAGAATCTGACTGCGTTCGTTGCTAAAAACCTCATGAAGCCCCATGAGAAACTGCATTAATTGCGTCAGTGAAGCAAGTTGATCAATCTCCTCATTAATCCCACAAGTACATCCTCCACACTTACACCTCGGTGGAGGAGCCAAGCAATTAAGCTCATTCCAAAGTTTTGTGACCTTTGTCAAGTAGGCGGTAAGGCTCAAATCCTGTTGAGTTACCGAAGAGAGCTCCCTCTGCAACTGATATATTAAAGGTCCATTGCTTCGTCCGTATCGCGCCTGCACTGCTAGCCAAAGTTCACGCGAGGTGCTGCAATACATGAAGGACTCTACTATGTCCTTCGACATGGAGTTCCAAAGCCATGAAGTGACCATCAAATCGACACGCCTCCACTGCTCAAAAATAAGTGAACCAGGAGCTGGTTTTGAGAACGAACCGTCTATGAAGCCTAGCTTCATTTTCGTTCCAAGAGATACATATACTGCTCGCTGCCACACCAAAAAATTCGTACCATCTAGCGGCGAAGATGTTAACGCCAGCTGCGAATGCTCAGAAGGATGAATGAAAAGCATGTCCTTCTCGTACTGAGATGATGCTTCACCTGTTCTGTGTCCCATAGTCGACGAGGCTGCTTCATCCGCCATTCTGAATCAAAATCAATAAGGTATGCAATCACTGCAATGAGGTAACCCAGAGACCTTCACGTAGAAGGCTCTGATACCATGTTAGAAACCTCACAAAACATCAAAAGTTTGCTGAGTGTGGACGAGAAGAAAGCGAGAAGAAGACTCTGTTTCATAGCTGAAAAATATCAGACTGTATTACATCAAATATGGTTCGAACTTGTGTTTAAATACAGAGACTTCAACTGACTCATAACCGTCTACAACTACCTAACTGACTCAGCTATGACGTGGACCAATCATCCGCAGAATAAATGACGTGTATGCCACATAACAAATACAACACAGAAATAGAAGAAGCGTGTAATGAATGACACGCTTCTACCCGGCATCGAACAGAAAGGAATCAGCAACTTCATCATCATCTTCTTTGCTGAGTTCTGTATCAGCAAAGGCAGCAGTGGCAGCAGCAGAGGAAGCAGCAGGTACTGGAGATTTCAAGGATGTAGCATTCTCAACAATTTTCCCACCCCCAAAATACAGTGTAGTAAATATAATTAAATCAATTAATTATAATATACCTGAAAAGAAGGTTTATCACTGAACTTATTTAAAAAATCTTATAAGTTGAAATATCTTATTAGATATTTTTAGAGTTTATTATTATATGTTAAATTTGATTTTAAAAATAAGTTTTGAAAGTATTTGAATAAAGTAAAATAATGAGGCTTGTAAGATATTAGAAATAAGGGAAAATCTAATCAAGGTGTCTTCAGTTTATAACTTTATATTCATATATAGCTAAAAACCAACGACAAAGAACACCTTATACAGGGTCTTCTCATCACCCACATAACACCACCTTGTGAACTAATTAGTCGCATTCAGTACACTGTAAATCACTGAACCAGTACCAAAAGAAGAGCAAAATTAAAATTAAACAAACGAGAATGTAATAAATAAGCGAGTAGAAGCATACCTCGAAAATTACAGTAGAAGGTAAATTAGGAAGTGCAGAATTATGGCAGACTAAAGTAGACATGCAAATGCAGCAACTCCTTCCGAGCTGAAGTTGAACAATAAAGCTGATAAAAATGCTTTTGTGAATACTGCATGAAAGCGAATTGAGGTGTGTGTTGGTGATGGGGATTATATAAATATATAGCGTAGGAGGAGCCGAGGTACAGATGCCCAAAGAAGAAGAAAATAAGGAGACAGGTGGGCATGCATGTTGCCAAATGTATGTAGGTAGGTTGCAGCACTGGGAATTATTAAAATTAGGAGTTGTGGGGGAATATTGTTGAGCAGTAAATGTCACACTTGTGTTCGGGGAGGGGAATATTTACATGTTGGTAGGAATGTAGATGATACGAAATGATGTTATTAAGTGGTAAGAGGTGGAGAGTAGTGAAGGAAGCAGCCCATGCATGTGAGATGATGAGCAACCATGTTACGTGAAGTAGGAGAGCGAGAGCGAGAGCGAGACAACCTAATGTTAGAATCCGTTTTTATTAATTCTCGTTGATGTCCAAGAAGTATGCCTGGCCCAAGATGGAATTGAACTTGGGTGTAGGCCCAAAGATGGGAGAAGACTCTGAACTTGAAGCCCTTAGAAAGAAGGTCCCTATCCCTATCCCATCCCTAAGCCCAAGAGAGAAAGTTAGTTTGGTAGCCAACTAAGCACCAGCACGCCCTGTACATAAGTGGCAAGAGGCCTTTCGGTCCGAGATCTGCCCAAATTCCCAACCTCGCTTGGATTTGTCACGAGCGAGATAGCCTCCATAGAAAAATATACTAGCGATGAATGATGATTGAGCGAGATAGCACCACCATTTCTAAACGCTTTGCTGCCTAATTTTCCAAACATTCTTCTTGTAATTTGTTTTTCTATTTCCTCTCTCCAACTATCACATCTTCTTTCACGTGTTTCTTTTTCCTTTCTAGTCCTTAATTTAAGGTGCATTACATGAATCTAAAATTGAAAAAAGAATTTTAATTGGCTTTATTTTATTTTTTTTATATTCATCAATATTTGGTAAATATAATTTAAAATTGTTTTTAAATATCAAATATATACATAATTTAAAATTAAAGTTTTTAATATTTTTTAACTTTAGAATTATTTAAAAAGCATCAAAAAAATTATTATTGGGAATTTAAATTCCATATATTTTCAATACTTACAATACTAAGTAATTCATCTACTATAAATCTCTTAATTTAATCCAAAAATATTTATGTACATACCTGACACTAAACTAAGATTATGTTTCCTACTCTGCTGACTGTTCATGGTAAGAAGAAAAGTTGGGCGCGACAAAGTGCCAAAACATCAAAATCAGATGAATGGAGAATTCTTGAATTACTAAATAAATGACCGGTTGACCCACAACAGTAACAATCATCCATGGAAAAGAAGAACTGCAGCACGAAATTCAGTTGAGTTGATTGAATCATCAAATTTCAGATATAGTACTCCATAGTTATTACACTTGAGTTTTCAATGGCACCACCCCAGATAGCCATACTTGGAGCCGGCATCTTTGTCAAGACCGAGTACATTCCTAGATTGTCTGAGATTCCTGATCTTTTCGTTCTCAAGGCCATCTGGAGCCGCACTGAGGTGGATTCCCTCCACTAATTCTTTGTTTGTTGATCGTATTCTTGGAAGAACAACTAAAACTGGAAAATTCTAGGAGGGTTTTCTCTCAAACTCGTGTTTGTGAATTTTGCAGTTCGTTTAAGTTGAATAAGAATCTGAGCTGGGTGCAATACATGCTGTTGCTCTATTTTGCAAGATTGTTTTATATGTATATATATATATATACATATATTATACTTTACTGTTCTGTAATTTTGGGATAATATGAGAATCAGTGTATAGGAATCGGCCAGAGGAGCAGTTGATATTGCTAAGAAATTCTTTCCGAGGGTGGAATGCAAATGGGGTGATGCGGGTCTTAATGAGATCATTCAAGACGCTTCCATTGTTGCTGTGCTTGTGGTTCTTGCTGCTCAATTTCAGGTATCCTCTCTTGTCTGTTTCTCCCTCACTCTGTGTTTTTGTGTTTTAGGCTGTTGTTATGTGAGGCTATCATCGGACATTGCTCTAATATTTCATTGGCCTTTATTATGGATCAGAAAGAAAATGTATTTGTATAGTGTGTTTAAGAAAAGGGTGACAAAAAGTTTAGGTCTTTATGTATAAATAATCTAAAAAAAGAAGATGGAAAAATACATCTAGAAAGACAATGGTGGCCAAAGAACCATACCATTCAATTGCTTCTACAAGAATCTGTAGGTGTGGCAGTTGCAATTTTTGCATTTTTCTGTTCCAATAATTTGCATTCCTAGGATATTCACTTCAAAGTTTCCAATCATCATTCACAATCGAACTTGTTCTTGCAGGTGGATTTATCATTGAAGTTGCTGAGGAGTGGAAAACATGTTCTTCAGGGTAATTGAACGTAACGTGTGAATGAAAAGAAGAAAAGTTCTTTCAACATAATTGAAACTAAATTTTAGTTCACACTTGCAGCATCAGAAACCTTGCGCTCTTGTCTGCTGCTGAATTAATGCTTTTCTTAATACTATGTTCTTACTAGGTTATACATTTGAAGTTCTCTTGTTTCTCACATGTTGTAAACTAACAATTTCTTCTGTGCGTATGTTTGTGTTGTTTGGATTATGAAGAGAAACCAGCAGCATCTTGTAAGTATAACAAATTGGAATTCTTATGTATAGTTCTAACTTTCATGAGAGAGAATATAATATGCTACTATAGACATGGAGAATCATTTAGCAATTGATTAGCTATCTCATTTCTTCAGCCATTAACGAGGTGAAAACTGCATTGTCAAGCTATAATTCTCTTAGCACCAGTTTGCCTCGTCAACCAATTTGGGCAATTGCTGAAAATTACCGATTTGAACCTGCTATTCTGGAGGTACTGGATTCTCCTGCTTTTGGCTTATATGGTTACTTGATGACTATGATTCCTTTTTTAATAAGATTATTCGGCACTGACAGGGCAAAAAGCTCATGCCTGATATAGGAGATTTGGTAAATTTTCAAATTCTCGTGGAAGCTCCTATGAATAGCTCGAATCCCTACTTCTCAAGTTCTTGGAGACACAACTTTACTGTGAGTACAATTTCCAGAAATCTTATTTTGGTCATATTCAGAAATTAACCAGAATTTTAGAGAAGTATTTGCATAGTGAACGTACAGCGGTATGGTATAAGTGATCATTGTTATTTCCATACTTTGTGCTGTTTATGTTAACCGAACCAGCAATCTAGTCTATTGCTAAAACTTTGCTGTTTTGGTAGGGGGGTTACATTCTAGACATGGGAGTGCATTTTGTTGCAGTATTGAGGATGGTGAGTTTTTCTTTTACTGTATTACCTACAGTTGAATATTTTTGCTGCCGTGTCTTTTAAGACATACATGTGTGTCTAGGATTGAACTATCCAGTGATCTGAAACAGCTGAAGATGTTGATTCTTTTATGCTTGTTTAGATAATAAGGTAATTGAAACATGCGAATTTGATAGATTGGTAAAAGAGAAGCATCATTTGGCATCGATACGCATCGTCTTCATTGACACTGACTGCTCAATATGATAAATTCAGGGGTTTCTGGAACATTTATTTACTAGTTCCCCCGTCTACCTAGAACTGAAGGTGGATCACTGAACCTTTTACATCAGAAACCATTTTTCCGTGGAATCTCCAATGTTTAGCCACGTTAAAATAGCGCAGAGTCTGTCAAGAAAAACCAAAGCTGGTGAAACAATGAATCTTTCATAAAAAAAGTCCCATCCCAACATGCATTTATTTCCATCTCGAGATTTATATAATTCTTACTTTTACAAACACAGCTTGCAGGATGTGAGGTAACTTCAGTCTCAGCCATGACTTCTCATGTGGACACCACTTTGCCGCCACCTGATAGCATGTCGTCAATAATGTAAGTTTCTGAACCATAGTCTTGGTCTTCAAGTTATTATATCTTTATAAAGTTGAACTCAAAAGCACACTTTTCTTCCTCCCGTTAAGTCAACTGGAGAATGGGCGTTGTGGAGTCTTAGTAGCTAGTTTACCCGGCAAAACATTGAAGGTATGAAATATGAACAAATCTTAATTCCTCTACATTGTAATGTCGATTTACAACAGTTAAGCACATCCCTACTGTTTCTTCCCAGTAGATCTTCCATCGTTTCGTGGGTGTAAAGGGAACGCTGCAAATTGATGTCGAAAATAGAGAAGGGAAGTTTGGATACTCTGTAAGTTGCATATTCCAATCTCCTACTTTCAAATTCTCCATCACAAATATACCGACTACCGAAACATAACAGGTTGCCCTTTAAAAAGGTTTCCCTGTTTACGGCTGACGGGCAAACCAAGAACTCCTACTACCCCTTCAGAGGCGTGACCGAAGAGCTCAAAACCTTTTTTAACGTTGTTTCACTGGCAACTGAAAAGGTAGTGCAATTTGGATGCAACGGTTATTTTGTTTATTCATACTTCCCCTCAGCCTGGGCCTTTTTCTTCGCAGAAAGACTTGACCTTCCGAGCTGAACCTCGCCTTTCTGTTATTGAAGGCGCCCGAGATGTTGCCGTCATAGAAGCAATTCTCGAATCTGGGAACAAGCAGGGGGCTCTTGTCCAAGTGAACAAATTTTAGTTTGAAGTTATGGGTTCAGCTGTTGTTGGCTGCCATGTGAGTAGCATGTAATGTAACATTCTTTAATATGAGATGGGGCACAAAAACATTACTACAATATGCAATAAATGTTTGGGGATCTTGTAATGAAGAACTATCTTTCTTGAAGAGTGTACTATGTTTGTGTCCTTGTCTGGTTTCTGCCTGAATATTGCTTCTGAGTCGTATGTAAAAAGAGGAAATTCAGAAGTAAAAATAGATTTCAACCACTTACTTGACTAAAACCCCAGTAACTAATCAATTATGCCACTTCTGTTAAAAGGCAAATTTTAATTAGGGTCGAATTTGATTGAATCAAAATTGATTATATGGTAATTTGTTACGTGATTGGTGTATAGTTAAAGAAAAAAAGAGATCAATTACATGGTAAGTGTGATATATTTATTAAATAATTGGTTTAATTCGACTAGACCTAAATAAAAATTTTCTTGAGGTAGCAATAATTATAAAAAAAATTGTAAGGATATAATAGTTAATTATAACAATAAAGTAGGCTCACCACAATCATAGACACACACCAGGACACATAACATTTTTAACTCCCTTCCATACATACCCCAATCATTTACTTAAAAGTGGGGACTGGACTATCTATATTTTATTATTTACGGATGCGAGCATTTTGGTCGGCTCATTTATTTTTTACCTACCATTTTATTTTTGAAAAATTGTAAAAAATCTCAAGGTAAACTCATCAGGACCAGAAATTTTATCATCTACAGTGTCAAACAAAGCCAATTTTATTTTAGAAATCATCACAGGATATAACGTGATATTGGCATCCTATCGTGCCTTACTCGATTCCTTGATTTATCACATCTGGCGTGAGCGTAATCTTCGACGTTTTGATGGGAGCCATCGTGATTCACGGACTTAATTTTGTATAACATATTACAACATGCAATAGGCCTAAAGTCCGCTACACGTGAAGGGTTATGGACCTTAGGAATAAGAGCCAAGAATGTGGCATTCACCTGCTTCAGAAGTTAGTACATGCGCACTTTATCGTTTATGGTGGATTCCTTGGTCTATCGAGGAATCCTACTAGTTGATGCTTGTTGTACTGTACTTATGTACCCCATTTACTTAATGAAATTTACATTTACTGGAAAAAAATTGATCCTATAAGTATATAAACGTGGAAAGTATTGGACTGACAATTTTAATTTAATGACAATTTCAATCCTTTTAGCCAAAATTACCCAAAAATTAGTCGGATAAATTGGGGCTTAAGGTTCAGACTACCAACTAATCTCAACTTAAAACGTGGCATCTTACGTGATTGATGATGTGTTGAGGGGCGGGCCACTTTGTCTTCTTCGTCGATTTTCCGATCACCCATTCAGCCCATGGCATCGGAACTCCACCAAAAATTTCGCCACCCTCCAACGATCCTAACACACCATCTCCCATATATTTCATCACTCTTCGGCCACATCTCACTCACTCCTCCTCCTTGCCAACTTCCACCATGGACTCAGCTCTGCCAAACCTCCTCTCCACATCCATACCTCATGCCATGTCAACAACTATGTAAGACACCATGCATTTAAGTTGAGACAACTGTCAACTGTAAGACACCATGCATTTAAGTTGAGACAACTGTCAACCAGAACCCCAAGCCCCCTTTTTCGGCTAATTTTAAGGTAATTTTGATCTAAAAGATCAATATTGCAACTAAATTAAAATTTACAGGACTAAAATTAACAGACCAATTCTTACAGGATTAATTTTGCTGCACATACCGGATCAATTTTGTAGTTTATAAACAAATATTTTATTTCACTTATTTATTATATAATTTCTCACTTTTCCACTATTGTAAACATTTAAGAAAAATTCAAATCCTTTCAAACTTCAAAATGATTTCAAGAAAAGGAAAGAAACATTGCTAAAAAAATTCATAAACTCCAAATTTGCAAGTCCCATACTGGAATACGTATTTTAAGTTATTTTTGTTTACAAAAACATGCATTTAATTCGTAAACATAGCATTTACTCTTTTTACACTATCGAATATATCCTTACTGCTAATTAATATAATCCGACAACACACAAATATAAAAATTTAATGTTTTTTTCCCATTCGAACATTTAAAGTATTTTAAAATGAATCACTCATCACTGTCAGATTTGCATCAAATGTTTTAAAAGGCAATATCTACGCGTTACTTTTACCACATCAATAATTATTTTACTTTTGTCTTAAATATATAAACAAAACTAAAATTATTTCTCATCATATTATTTATTTTTCTTGTTGGCAACCAGAAGAAGACAAAAATCTTGATAAGTGTTCTATATTGGTGGGGGAAGAGGCAGCTGCTAAGTGCTATCCACATCCATTGTATCTAGACACCTCCAACCTCATCTGCCCATCTTTCCCATTCATCTCTATAATTCTCTACACACTTCATTATTTGTTCTCTTCTCAATTGCTCTATTTATAAAAATATTGATGTAATTATAATTACCACTTCAAATATATACATATGTAATTGGATTGAAATCCGTTGATATGTAGGTGTTGATCTGCTATACTAGTTAGGTAAAATTACATTTTTAATTCTATAAAATAGGAATTTGCACCTCTCGTTCCGTACTTTATGAAATTAATAAATATTTTATATCTCATCAGAATTAAAAAAGACGTTGCAAATACAGTTTATTAGACTCTAAGACCATATCTACTGCGTCGATTGCCTCAAATTTAGTGTGTAGATGAGCACTAATAGATTAGTAGATAGAAAATGTGTTTGTAAGAGCATGAATGAAGATTGTGATTCCAAAATTCTATCAACATGAGGCCCCCAATACCATATTTACTTGGATTACAATTGTTGTATGTATGTATGCAAATTCCTATTCCTATTCCTATTCCTATTCCTTCTTCTTTGTAATAATTTGATCCATCTCATAATAAATAAATAAATTAATTAAATTTTGTGATTATACCAAAACTTGTTGACAATCTAAAAATATTTTGATGGTGGGATTGTATAATACGTTATAATGTGGTGATGATTGAATTATGAAAATGGTATGATTAATTGCAAACTCAATTTTGACTTTACTCATAATGATTTATTTGCATTCACTTTTCTTGGGGAATTTGATTTTATGAATTCGATTTAGTCAAAAGTTGTAATATTTAGCAAAAATCTAAGCTCTTAGATTTTCTAGATAAATTTAAAGACTAAAATACCCTTGAATAAATCTAAAATTTGTATCAAGTTTTTAGGTGTCCAAGTTTTTATCATTTGAGTTGCGAAGCAGATGATTGCAGCTCTGTCTTTGCCTTTTTTGGCCCTTTGGTAAATCTTTCGGCCGCCCATTCATCTCCCCTTGATTCCGTGGTTGACGCTTACACGGGCGACTCGCTTCTCTTCTGTGATTATCTTGCAGTTCTTACTTTATTGAACGATAGTCGCAATCATCGTTGTCACGATTTTAGCTTCGTTTTTACAGAATTGGATATGAATTCCGCACTGACGCACAGAGTCTCTCCCCACTCTCTCTCTCTCTCTCTCTCGGCCGTACGCCCACAGCCCACCACAAATTCGCCTATGCTAAGACGAATACATTTCCCCTAATTTTTAACTATTTTTTCATCTTCTTTTGATTTTCATTTTCTACCCGTTTTTAAATTTTCTTTTTTTGGTTTGGTTTATTTAGCCTATTACAAGATCCTCCAAATTCTCGATAGGGTTTTCGGACAGATACAGCATCGTTGTGGCATGGCTGTGATGGAAGATATAGGAGTTGATATCAGGTCTGATTGCTTTCTTTAATTGTACAAAAAATGATTTTCTTTTTGGTTATTCTGCTTCTTGTATTTTCTGTCCTTTTCGGTGGAACGCCTAGTTGAATGTATAAGGATCTGATAAGTTGGTTATGTTGTGAGAAGAATTTGGGTTTTGATAAATTTTCCCAAGTGGAGTTATGGTTTGTTCTTAACGAACTTATATGGGCCTCGCCTTATTTTCGAGTTGGTGTCATAGAAGGATCACATCTTGGTAACCGAGATGATCAATTTGCTTATTGCTTTTACCAATTTCTATATTTTTTTAATTATTAGTTTTGCTTAGGATTTCACGACGAAACATGAGGTTTTGTAATCTCCTTAGGACCTTAGCGTCGTACATTGTGTGGAGTTTATATTCGTGCTTTTTCTGAACATTGACTGGCCCTTTAATCGAATTATAGGCGGGGAAGAGTTTGTGTTGAATTCTGCATTCTTTCTTTTCTTTTTCATTTTCTTTTTTTTGGATTAATCGTTTGCAAATATTTTTCGGCTCAATTCCTGTTGCATTGACGGTGATATATCGTGCAACAGTTCGGATATTGATGTTGATGAGATAAGAGGTGATGATAATATAGAGGACAAAGATGTTAGTGATGAGGAGATTGAGGCAGAAGAATTGGAGAAGAGAATGTGGAAGGACCGTGTCAAGCTCAAGAGGATCAAGGAAAGGCAGAAGCTTGCTATTCAGCAAGCTGCAGAGAAGCAGAAGGCTAAGTCCACCACGGATCAGGCACGTCGGAAGAAGATGGCACGGGCTCAAGATGGCATTTTGAAGTACATGTTAAAGCTCATGGAAGTCTGCAAGGCTCGAGGATTCGTGTATGGTATTATTCCGGAAAAGGGTAAGCCCGTTAGCGGTGCATCAGATAATATAAGGGCTTGGTGGAAAGAAAAGGTGAAGTTCGACAAAAATGGCCCTGCGGCTATCGCTAAATATGAGGCTGAGTGCCTTTCCAGGGGAGATGGAGGTAGTAATCTCAACAGCAATTCGCAAAGCGTCCTTCAAGACTTACAAGATGCTACGTTGGGATCACTTCTATCTTCCTTGATGCAACACTGTGATCCCCCCCAGAGAAAGTATCCCCTGGAGAAGGGAATTCCGCCACCTTGGTGGCCAACAGGGAATGAGGAATGGTGGATGAGATTGGGTTTACCCAAGGGTCAGACGCCTCCATATAAGAAGCCTCACGATCTGAAAAAGATGTGGAAAGTCGGGGTGCTAACTGCTGTTATAAAGCACATGTCACCTGATATTGCAAAGATCAGGAGACTAATCAGGCAGTCAAAGTGTTTACAGGATAAGATGACTGCAAAAGAAAGCTCAATATGGTTAGGTGTTTTGAGCCGGGAGGAAGCCTTTGTTCAGCAACCATGCAGTGATAATGGTTCATCTGGCATTAGTGAGACTCCTTCGAAAGGTCGTGGAAATAAGAGGAAAGCTTCTGTTGAAAGTGATAGTGATTATGATGTCGATGGTGTTGATAATGGCCTGGGATCTGTTTCATCTAAAGATGATAGGAGAAATCAATCTGCAGATGTAGTACCTCTTGAGCCTCTGGTTCATGTAGCACCAAAGTCAGTCAAAGGCAAAAAGCATGTAAATGAGCGCCCAAGGAAAGTCAAGCACCAAAAATTAAGCTCTGCTAAACAACTGGCAGTTCTTTCTTTGAATGAGCATCCACAGGATAATCCTGATGACATAGTGATGGATGTAAATCACGATAATGTACAGATTGCTGGATTCTTGATGAACGAGAGCCACCAAGAAAAAGACGGAATAACAGCCATGAGGCCTCAGGATAATGCTCAAGAAGAACCCTGCTTAGTAGAACCTAATTTTAACCTTTTCTGCTCCATTCCTTCTTCAAACGCTGTCCCCATTAGGAATGTTCCCCAAGATAATGAACACTTACCTTATGCAGTGGCTCAAAGTACTGACATGGTGCCCCATGTTTCCAATGCGATACCTCAAGATTCTCAGTTGCATAGCAGGCTGCCACCCTCTAAATTGCACGAAAAAACTCAAAGCTCTCTGTATCACGGACTTCATGAGTCTGGGTTGCGTCATGGACCCCAAAATGCTGTATGGCAACCTGGACCTCAAGATCCAATGCTGCCTCAGGGAGCTCAAAATCCTGGGTTCCACCATGGATCGACTTATCACTATTATAATCAAACTGCTGTTGGTTCAAGTCATAAAGTACAGCAGTCGGAAACAGCATTCAATGAGATGCAGTACGGACCAGAGGATTCGAGATTCCATTTACCAGAGTTACCTAGAAATGAAAATGATATTACTCAAGGAGGTTTCCCACCATTTGTGAAAGATGCATTTCCACATGAGCCAGATAGGCCGGTCGATGCCCAGTTTCCATCTCCTCTCAATAGCTTGTCACCCGATTTACCAGGTTACAGTCCCTTTAGTCTTCAATTCGATGGCACAAGTTCGTTAGATACTGGTGACTTCGACTTTGTTGTTGACGATAATTCGGCTGATGACAATAACTTTGCTGAACTGATGAAGTACTTTGCCTCATAAGCTGTGGTTGGCAGTGATTCAGCCCATCCGAGTGTCGTATGTTTCATAACTGAAGTTATATTTTTCTTCGGAATGCACATGTCCCCTCAAATTTATGTATATGCTATTAGATTTTCTGTGATACCGATTTTGTAGGGGCAAGAAAAAACGCTTTTTGATTCAGGCAGATGAGTCTTTGCCTCTCAGCTGAATACTTTGCTGGTTAGGTAAAAATCTTTCTGATGCCAGCTGTGAACTTAATCTGTTATTATCTTCTTTTTCCTAAGCTATTCAGCTGCAAGCTTAATTAGCTTTATCATCATTCTTTGGGCCATGATTGGCCCTACCGGTTGTACTGTTATGACCCCATGGCGGGCACATGTAAATGAGTAGATTTGCTGGATTGACAAAAGACGCAAGGTGGTATTTTTTCGGTTCCAATCAATACACAATTTACTAAAGTCTGGAATATATGAATGTTAATGTTTTTTGTTCTTGTTAAAACTCCTCGAGTTGCTACATGAAGCTAAAAGTGCTTTTTAGGTGAATTAAATTGCTAAGTTGAGAATCTTGGTATTGTTCTCTTGCATTTTTGGTCTATGGCTTAGACAATTGATGGATGGTGGTTGGGGGAGACTGAATTTTCGCAGTTAAAAGTTGATTGACATCCATACTATTTAGAGAAGCACTGGGCTTGAACAACTACATCTTGTGCTCTTAATGCCATCATATGCTAAGGCTATATCTTATTTGCCGTTAAACTTCATGTGATCTAATTTTGTATGGATTTTGAACTCGTGAGGTTGGATGGGTATGGTTTCGTCGTGTTGTATGTGAAACATTCAGATGGAGTGGATGTGTTGTTATCCCTTAACCCTTTTAATGCAATGGTGTATTCATATTCTCTTTACCAGAAAGCAGCACATGCCTTAAAAGTAATTCCAAGTTTGGAGGATACATGCAAGTTAGAAATAAGGTAGTGAGAACATCCGCAGACTACAGAGCCTGCATCATCTCATTTGAAATCCAACCTTGTCACCATGGATTGATTAGTCCGCCATCATTTTCTGATATCTATTCTGGATAATTCTTGTCCAGAATCAATTCAAAATCTTAATACACATTGGAATAAGTGCAACTGCAGTTGCTTGGTGATTGATTACTTCTCCTTAAGTTTAAGCCAGTGTTATGGAGGCCAAACTGATACACAAAACACTGAGGGTAGTATGGATTTAACTGAAAATTAGATTTTAATTGTTTCCCGATTAACATTAAATATTTTGTATCTTTCTTATTATATATATGGATTCAAAATTTAGCGAATTTCCATATTGAAATGATCCTATAATGATATAATTTACTGCCTTTTATACATTCGTAATTATGATTTATGGACGCCATGCTGCATGCATGCTTGCAAATCTAGATTCTATAATGATCGAAACCAATTCACCCGTGAAAATCTAGCCATTAACATAATTATCTTGTCTTCCTATTGCATCTGTAAATCTGCAGGTTACCTTTCTGCATCTACATGCACATCACATATAGAAACGAAATCAATAGAAATTTCCTATTTCATATTTGTCAATATTTCTTGAGCAGAATTTTATTTGCTGTACGTTCTTAGGTTTTCTTCTGCTGCTTCATAGTAAAGTGCAAAAAGGAAAGAAATGTCTCGGCAGCAAGAAAACATAGTTTTGTTCACATTCATGGCACATAGATTACATATTACCTTTCTTGTCACTAGCACTGAGGTTAGAACAAAAGGGCTATGCTACAACTTTTGTTAACACTCCTCTGATCATCAAAAAACTTTAGACAAAATCTCCCAAACCTCTCCAACGTTTACCTGCTGGAAATCCCTTTCCACAGCACCAAACACGGTTTTCCTCCCAACTCCGAGACCACCGAAGCTCTCTCTCGCCCCCTCTTGCTCTGCCTCATCGAATCTTCCCCCTCCCTCGAGCCCGCCTTCAGAAAGCTCATCTCCGGTCTTGTGAAAGCTGAAAATCCACCGCTCGGCATTATCGCCGACATGTTTTTCGCAGGTCTGCCGAGGTTGGCCATGGATTCGGTACGCGTCATGCTATTTACAATGCTGGCGGAGGGTACGGCATGCCTGCCTGGCACACATCATGGCTAAATCCTCACCTGAAATCAACCTCTGATGAGTTTTGGCTGCCGTGTTTTCCAAGATCTTGCTGGTTTAAAACGAGAAATCTCCCCCAGTATCTCGCTGGTTTAAAACGAGAAGCATCTTATCAAAAAATATATTTTTTCAAAAGATTGCAACTTTTGAATTAAAGAGATATAAATTGAATAGATGCATGCTTCAATTTTTATATGTTCTTTACTTCATATTTTAGTTTTTCGAATTGTTTTTGAAAGGGGTACGTAGGGATATTTGACAAAATTATCAGACCGTCTCGATCGATTGGCCCAACTCAAACCACTTCGGAATTAGCAAGCTAAGGGTGGTTTTGATTTTATGTTTACGTAGATTGCATAAACTGCGTTCTACCGCAATAATAAGAAGATGATGAACAATAATAATATACTATAATTTTTTATATGTTTATCCTAAAATTTTGATGATATATAAATGAATATTCAAGAGAATAATACAATTACGATATTTATTATTAGTATTGTATAATATATAATATATAAATGAGATTAATTAATTAATTGACTAGGTTATTGATAATCTTCCATATTTTCTATGCCATTGATAGTATAATAGATGATATAATATTTATTATTATTTTGTTACAATCTATTTTCATAATTAGTTTATTTTATTTCAAAAAATATTTTTTAATACTTAAATATTATTATAATTAGTTTCTTGTATAACTTAATTCGAGATAGGGGCTTTTTTTTCTCAAAAACTTATTTTTATTCTTCTATAATAAATATATAATCATGTCTAGGTACTTTTTTTTTTACACATTGTAAGTGATATATTATTTTTTACATTTTTGCTAACTATCACTACAGAAAAATATATTTATTCTGACAAAATAATTATAACAAAAATATAAGTTGTCACAAAATACCAATATGATTGTACAAATAATTGACTCTATACTAAAGGCCACAAAAATCGCGCAACCCAATTAGACCAAAGTGCAATTTTGATAATTATCTGAAGCTTCGACTAAATTATTTAAAAACAGCAAATATTCGGTTTGGCTGAAAAATTATCTACCTTGGTCCAGTCGGCACCGTGGATACTCCTAAAAAAAAGGTTTCTGAAATTATTGTTCGACAAGTCTTGATTGATTTTGTTGTATTTTATAAGTGATTTTTATTTACCCACCAACAATAATATATGATGATGAGGAATTTATTGCCAAAATACAAAAAAAAAATCTTTTATTAAGGGCAATATGGACATTTCACCCAAGGTCGCAAATAAGATTGCTAGTCGAATTGGGTCAGGGTGTTGATAGCCGGGTCGGGTTGCTCTAGTCCGACCCATAAACCGATCCGTACAGTTGGAGAGATGAGGCAATGCTTAGTCAATGCATGAAGGGTCCAGGAGACGACACGTGTCGGGTAGTAGAACTTGTTTAGGTTCTATAAATACCCCAAGCCATATTGAAAGTTGGTAACACCCATTATCTTAAATCATAAAATTGAGATCGCATTATTTTTCTTTGACCAACAATTAACTTAGATCATGATGTTGATCAAGATCGCACAAAATCAAAATGAAAACAAATTTTACTTTAAAAACAGTAAAATCACATTACAAAAAATCTCAATAGAATCTTGTGTTGGAGTGGCTAATGCGGTCAGCGCCGAAGCTAAGCAGGATGAAGGGCGTGTGATGAGGAGAAAAGCGTGGAAGGTTATGGAGACAGTTGGAAATGCGAGTGATGATCATGAATGCAGTAAGGAGTCTTCGGCCAAAGCAATGAACGATTTCCTGATAACGCTTTTGCAAAGGAGGAAAAAACTTGGGGGCAGTAAGTACATATCTCAAATTTGGCCCATCAGTCCTAGAAAATGTTTAAAAATACCTTTCCACAAAAAATTAAAAAAAAAAATACTGAAAAAATCTCTTAACATTTTCATATATAACAAAACACGCCCTCAATTCCGATGGTATGATACCCTCGCCTTTTTATACGACTGTACCTAACTTTTAGAATAAAATTGATCTGTATATAAATAAAAATAGAAATGTCATTCTATAACTATAAAAAAAAGCACTTATTAACCACCAAGGCATGGAGGGTTGTTTTGCTATTTTTTTTAAATATTAAAGGGATTTGTAGTGTTTTTTTCCGTTTCATAAAAAGGTATTTTGCACACATTTTATAATACGGGGATAAATTGTATTTTACCGATGTATATATATATGGAGACACGTGTGGAGTTATTTCATTATGATAGCATAGTTTTCATGAATAATTTTTTGCACGATTATTGAGAATATCATTTTTCATTTTCTGATTGATTTTTGATTTCTAGTGTGTTTTTTGGGAAGAATGATGAACAAGGTTGCCTTGCCACCTACATTCTAATATGGGTCTATTCTTAACTAGCGTCAGACACCTAACTTTGAGTTGAGAAACAGACAGATACACTATATATTAATTAATAAAACAGTTACACAATTATTAATATGAATTATAGTGTAGAAACACAGGATAAATATCTTCTCCTCCTGAAAATCCATACACCAATTCTTGTTTGTTTTGTCCCAATTCCTGTGGAAACACAGTCTGCTCTTTCCTTACATGGCACAAGGCCATATCCTTCCCTTTCTAGCCTTAGCTCAACACATGGCGCAAAAGGGCTATGCCATCACACCCCTCTCAACATCAAGTAACTCCACAGATCTCTTCCTCCATCCTCCAACAACATTAAGCTTGTTGAAATCCCCTTCAACATCTCTGATCACGACTCTGAAAACTCTCATCCCCTGCCTGCCCTTCAGAAACCTCCTCTAAAATCTTATCCAAGAACATGGAGGTGTAGTTTCAGACATGTTTTTTGGTGTAGCGCATTAGCTTGGGATCTTCCATGCAATTTCAGCACTTGAGGGGGGTTTGGGATGGTTTGTTTCTACTCAGAGTCCCATAAAGTATTGAGTTCCCTGAAGCTGGGTGATGAGGGAATTTGCATAATTACCAAAATGCCCCTCCTATTTTGGGCATAATCACCACACCCAAGGCAGTAATCATGTCTGCACCTATAACTGAGCCTATGACTGAGCCTGGTGGGGCCCACTGCACAGTTGCAGCAGCGGCGGCTGCAGGTCCGACAGAGGGTGACGTGGCGCACCCTCACTGGTGCCACGTGTGGTGCTCGCAGAGGGTGCCGTACCAGTATAAATACCCTCATTTATGGTATTTTAAATACGTTTTTAACTATCTACTTTTACCGCCAATTTGTGCTCTAATTCGATCCCGTTACCTTATTATTCGATCCCATTCTTTCTGACTTAAGCATCGGAGGGCCATCGCCGAGGGCCTCTCGGCTAGTCTGACGTTTGCTGTGTTCTCAGGATCCGCACCAGGTAGCTTGAAAGAGGGAGTTAGCGATCACGACCCGGTTGCTCGACCTAGCGACCCCGATCCGGAAATCCTGATTTTGAGCGACCTACATCACTGGGAAATTTCATGTCACTCAACTATTTGCTGCTGCTCAAATACCAGAGGAAGATGACCTTTTAACAAATTTCCTGGGGAATTCAGATGGGGGCTGCTTCTTAATATAGTTGAAAAGCTCAACAAGGTTGCAACACCGTATCTTCAGAGGAAATTAGGATTCCTGTTTGGTCAATTGGATCTCTATTATTATCAGAAGAAGACCGGGCAAGAATTGGCAGGCAATCAACAATTAGTCCTGAGATATATCCAGTGGTTGGACCAGAAAGGGCCAAATTCCGTGATATACATATCTTTTGGCTCACAAAACACAATCTCGGCTTCACATATGGAGAAGCTGGCAAAAGCCCCCGAATGCAAGTGGCAGGAATTGCAAATGGGTTGTTAGGCCGCCATTCGGATTTGACACAAGTAAAGAGTTTGTGCTACAAGACTGGTTCCCAGAAGGGTTCTTGCAGTGTGTTCAAGATCAAGAAAGGGGATTCATTGTCAAGAAATGGGCACCCCAGGTGGAGATTTTGGCGCATAAATCCGTGTCTGCATTTGTTACAGTATTGTCCGGAACTAGTAAAAGAGATCGCAGCCGCAAGATTCAGAGAGATGACAATCGTCAGATCAAGGGCACCGACCAGATGCAAACCTATGCCGTTTCTAGAAATTGGGGGTTATTGATCCCAGGTCATGCAACGTCGTGCTGGGAACAAATTACTGCAAATCGAAGGGCGCTACTCAAGCTCATCCAACGGCTAAGAAATCACTTGGTCGTCACCAACTGCGCACTACCCATCCACAGCCATGGCAGAGCTCAGCTCCAGCACCTTCCAACTCAGGCCGTTAGCGTGCAATTTATTTTATGTTTTCTTTAATTAGTTTTGTTTTCCTTCTCCCTGGTTTTTTCTAGGGCAACCCCCTCTATCTTCGTCTTCCCCTTCTTTTTCTTGCAGGTAACACAACACCATTGTGGATGGAATTCAGTGCTGGAATCACTGAAAAATGGTTGGCCGATGCACGCTGATCAATTTTACAATACAAAGTGGTTGGTCGAGGAGGTTGGAGTGTGCGTGGAAGTGGCTAGAGGGACTAGTTTCGAGATAAAGGAGAAAGATATTATGGAAAAGATTGAGTTGGTGATGGGTGAAAACGAGAAAGCAAAAGAAATTAGGAGGAAAGCTTGTGAGGTTAAAGAGATCATGAGAGATGCCGTAAGGGATGATGGAGATTACAATGGTTCCTCTGTGAAAACCATGGAAGGTCTCTTCGTAGCTGCACTACAAGGGAGGGAAAGGGTTACTGCTGTTAGCCAAAGCAAGTAGGTCTCTAAGCAAATAGGATTACTTGCAAGAACAGAGTAAGATTGTGAAATTTGGTTGCTATTTTCACAATAAATTGCAAATGTAGTTGGTTCTAAACATTGAAATGGAATCAAATTTCAAGTGCTCTTGCTAATAAAGCCTGAAACACTAGTCTACATGGTTCTCTTTGCATAAATATTGATAAAGGAACAAGTACACGAACATCACCATCATCCATTGTGCTTGGTAGATCAAAGAGAAATTTGTAATTTGAAGAGTTGTTTGATACTGATTCCTAAACCCCATGAAGCTCAGTGTAATTATATTGAGATATCATTATAAATCAAACAATATATAGTTATTCCACCCACATTATTCAATTATTTCATCTTTGCCTCCAATATTTGCTGTTTTAATGAAAATCGATAGCATAGCATCCTGAGAAAATTTTCCCTTCTTTTTTCTATTTTGGAATGTTATAATTCAATACCTGATTATTTGGTGTAAGCAGCAGCAATGAACTCTTCCACATTTTTCACAGAAGAGCCCCTGTAACTCTCCTCATCTCTCATGGCGTCTTTGATTGTTTCTTTGATCTCACACGCTTTTCTTCTCATCCCTTCTCCTTCGCCCATCATAAATTCTATCTTATCTACAATATCCTCTGACATGACTTCAAAGCTAATCCCTCTGGCCACTTCCACACAAATTCCGGCCTTCTCCACCAAGAACTTTGCATTGTAATGCTGGTCAGCTGCTATAGACCAAGCAATCACTGGCACCCCGTACTTCATTGTCTCGAGCACTGAATTCCATCCACAGTGGCTAATAAATGCAGCCACAGATTTGTGAGCCAAAATCTCCACCTGGGGTGCCCATTTGCTGATAATTAACCCTCTGTCTTGTTCATGAATCCGCTGCAAAAATCCTTCCGGCAGCCATTCTTCCGCTTGGAACTCTGCATTTATGTCGAATCCAAATGGCGGCCTGACAACCCATATGAAATTTCTGCCGCTGGATTCCAGGGCCTTCGCCAGCTTCATCATTTGCGATGCAGGGATTGTATTCTGTGAGCCAAAAGATATGTATATCACGGAATTTGGCTCTTTTTGGTCCAACCATTGGATGCAATCTTCGGTACTGATTGTTGATAATCTACCGGTTCTTGATCTGTCCTTTTCTGATAATAACAGAGGCCCGATTGCCCAAACCGGAATCCCTAATTTACGCTGAAAATACAGTACACCAAGTTTGTCCAGCTCTTCAACAGTATTGAGGAGAAGACCATCTGAATTCGCCCATGAGAGGACATTTTTCCGCTGGAAATTCGTCAAGGGATCTTTCTCCATCGCCACCAGCATAGCAGGGGTCACTTGGGTAATATGAATGTTTCCGGCTTCGGGAAAATCAGGCAGCAGAAACTCAACACTCTGACTGTTCCTGTGGGGTGAATTCAGCCACATGGAACAGTAACAAGCCATCCCAAATCCACCCGTAACACTGAAAATCAAATGAAATATCCCGAACTCGTGGGCTGCATCAGCAGCCCATCCGAACAAGAAGTCAGACACCACACATAGTGGCTTTTGGCCGCTGCTGATAAGATCGGAGAGTAGAGTTCGGAAGGGGAGTTTAAGAGAAGGAGTGGCATTGATGAAGGGGATAATGAGGTCATTGGGAAGTGAATCGGTGTTCTCGGCGTTGGGAGGGAAGCCGTGGTCGGCGGCGTTGTAGGAGATTTCGGCAAATTTGACGGAGGTTGGAGAAAGAGACTTTTGAAGGTTCTTGACGTTGAGAGGTGTGCTGACAAAGACAATGGAGAAGCCCTTTTGCTCTAAGAGTTGGGCTAAGGCTAGAAAGGGAATGAAATGGCCTTGCGACATGAACGGGAATAGCACTATGTATTGGCGTGGGTTTTCCATGCTAGTTGAGAGGAAGAACAACAGGTGAAGGGGAGGAAGAGGGTAATGATTGGAGGTAGGAGTAATATAATTCAGAGATGAGCGAATGCATGATGATAATACAGTTGACAGGTGATTTAAAAACATCAAATGTTTGTTTAAGACTACTTTTCAACAGAATGATTATGTAGTTGTATATTGGAATAATACATAATAATTGAGAAGGACAAAAATAGGGATATTTTCTTTCTTGGTATGCATTTGTTGAACGAAAAGGACATGGTATTTGCCAGACGACTTTGATGGAGAATTATGTGTCCAAGGAAAGATGAAACTCTTCTTCTTCCAGGCATGATATGCGGGGAACAAAATAGACAATAATATGTACTTAAACCGAAGAACGAACACAGATAATAGATTATGAAACAAAAACTACAGTTTTGTTCATTCAGAAAACTTGACAGTAGCAAATTCGTGTTAGAATATTCATTCAGAAAACTTGACAGCAGCAAATTCGTGTTAGAATATTCACTACATATATAGAAACATGGGTTCTGTTCGCAATACAAGAAAGAACAGAGAGGAGGCGAATTAGGGGGCCAGAGGATTTCCTGTATGGCTCCACCAAAAGCTAACTGAAAAACTAGTGGTGAGAGACCTTACATAGTGCCACCAATTTGGAGGGATGTACAGCATTTCTCCTTCCTCAAGTATGCAGTCCAGGAATTCCAGATCCAACGCTTCAGGAAACTCTTTCTCATCTATGTTATCTAGGTCAACCTTCCACAGACATAAACAAGACAAATAAATATAGGGAACAAAAGATATCCACTTTGTAATAAACAAGAAGCACAGGTAGTAATTTTTTCAAGGAGAATGTGGTATCCAAAAATCCAAACCAACTCAAGGCGCGTAATGCAAATTTGGGCTTGTGAATGTTGCATCCAGTGGTTGGTGCATTGTGTGCAGCAGAAATTGACACATGCCTATTTTCCTGAAAATGGAGTAAGTTCTGTGCATTACATGCAGCACCAAGTAGAGCAGGCCCACGCCACTCAAGGTGATGCTGCGTCTTTTTGCATGTACTTGGTCCCCATTTCCTTGAAGTACTTTGGCAGCTTGCCATGCATGAAGGGGTCCTCAAGGTTCATTTCACTTTCACAATCATGCATATGCTGATTCATCAATTATTGCCATCAGCTCTATGTTGTGTATTATGATCAATTATTTGCTTGTTCCAATCAGACAAAGGTCTGGACAAGAGTGTGATTACGTAGATAAATGCAAACCAGATCTTCTTGTTTTTTTTTTCCCCTGAAGATGAAACTCTTGAATGTTGATTTGAGAATATTCCATTTAATTTCATGTTAATCAATGAAACTGCATCCATATCAGAACTCAAGAAGAACATAGACAAAGTTAGGAACAGCATCAAAGGCAAATACAGCCAAGAAGAAGGAAAAATCAACTTAAATTAGTCAGGAAGTGAAGCTTCCCGAACGCCTAATAGTATTAGTGGCATATTTTTTTGTGTATGTAAAGCAGGAGCAAGCAAACTACCTGACTGAAATTGCTGAGCATGGATTCTGAGTGAGGATATAGCTCTTCTGACAATGAAGCAGGATAGAGTCGTATATACTTTTTGCCCACAACCTGATTATAAGTGCAAAATTATCATTCTAGGAAAAGAGATGGGAAATATAAACATTAACAAGCACAAGTCTCATGGACGACAAGTACAAGACGCAATATCTATGCAGGCATTTCAGAGTATAGTCTTCCTTACCTGAGCAAGTAGGTTATAGTGTGGATCGTAATGCAATGGCGTTACTACCCCAGGTGGACCAAACCAAGCATTAAGCGATCTGATCTCTCCGCCACCAGCAAAACAGTAGTCAGGTGTAACAATATCCTGCTTTAGTTCTTGTATCTGCATTTAGATAGGATCAGTGGGAAAGACTACCAAGACGATGATCCAAATCTACCCATAGACCACGAGATGCATCTTGTTCTACAAAATCAATTTGCATACCTGATCAAACAGTTGGTGCTGAGCTAAAAAAGTCATGTCTCTCGAGGAGCAGCCATTGAATTGAATTCTCTCAAGAAACTCAGAAAATGTGATCAACTCTTGGTTACACTCTGCTCGCAAATAGTTTCTCCCGACCTGCATGGTATTTTTCACAATGCACATCCCAACACAAACACATAGAAGAAAATTACCAGAGGAAGAGAGAAACAAAAGGGGAAAAAAGCTGATGTTGGATGACTCTCACAGCAATCCCTGCCCTCGTCTCTCCTATATTTTGAAGAGATACAGAACATGATTTAATGATGATGACAAATTGATCAAGAGTCAACGTCAAATTTTGTTCACTTATAGGATTAAACATGGATGTTCCATGTACATGCAACAAAAGATAAAACCACAAGTAGATTCCAAAGACAATCAAGACAATGACGGAATGTACCTTAACCGGAACTGTGCGTAAACCTGCAACCTTTTTCAGGTAATTAATGTCATTCCACCTATCCTTGGCTGGCCAATGAGTCATGCAATCACTAATTATGACTGGAGAACCACAAAGCAAATGTTCCTGCAAGAATCCTTCCAGTGACAGACCCGACTTTCTCCCCACTGTATGACAAGAAAGTGACCTCACAGGTAACAACCTTAGCATCTGTATGTTAAAATCCAAGATGAAAAAGAAAGGGAACTTTGTTAATATACCACGTTAAGCTTTTAACATAAAAGTTTGGGCTTTATCAGTGATTTATGTCTTTGCCATAGCTTATATATTTGTTCCATCTAACAAGATGGGAGTTGCAAAGTGGTAGCAAAAGTGATTTCGTCCCACCATCCTTCCACAGAGGATGTCTTTAAGTTTTATAACAATACTAATTTCTTGAAAAGCTTTCTGTTTAAAGTAATTTTAGAAGGAATTGATTCTTGCGTAAATTCAACTTATATTGATCATAGCGCAACTTTCCCGTTTCTCACGAACTGAGATGAAGCATTGGAACTCAAAGAGAGCTTGACTCTATGAACATATCAACAGGCTTTTCGTCGTGACCTCATTAGTTTACAAATCAAACAACTATGACAAAAATCCAAAACAGACTTCTTTTAATGGTTGTTTTGTAATTTCTTCGCGTGTTGACTTACTTCATATACATGCTCTGTTTCGATGTTCCCTGTATTGGTGTAGTGATACTAGTAGAATTCTTACCCGATCAAGTTTGGCCGAACCAAATCAATCAGAATCAAATGTACACTTATTATTGGTCACTTTTTCTGAAATGTAAACTAATAACAAGGCAAGTGTCTTGCTTTGATTCAGGTTCGACTGAGCCCGGACTACAATTTTATTTGTATATTGTTGAAAATACGTATATATGTAATATGTTCCATCAATTTGTCGTACTTGATGCTTCACAATTTATGCCTTTCAAAAGCTACTACTACAAAAATAGACTCAGAGATAAACAAACCTCACCTCCGCCAAGTTGAAATCTTTACACCACTCAACCTTCGGCTGCTCAGTGCCATTTTCACAGACCTCCTTTCCTCTCAAAGCAGCGGTGACTTTTCCAACACACAAATTCAGATCATCTCTGAGAGCCAATCCGCCCATGATGAGTCCCATGTCAAGCGCTCTGAGAGCGAGCTCCAATTCACCGGAGGAGTAATGGTGTTTGGCCACGTGGAGGCACGCCATTGCATAAGCGTCGCGCCAGATGGGCACCACCGAGTGCCAGGGACCGGAGTGGAGCTGCTCCCACGCCATATCCTTTGCGGCCTCCGCCCCTCGAGTGTCTCCCGACGCCGCTAGAGCGGCCATGGAGACGAAGGCGTAGCCACCTTCCTCCGTTATCCGCTGCAAAAGGGTAGAGAGCTGGGAGTCGAGTACAGGGGTCTCCAGGGAGGAGGCGGATGAAGAGGAGGATGCGGTGGACATTACGGTGGGCGGTGGTTTCTAGAAGGTTCGGCGACAGTTAGTCGCGAAGAGAGAAGGTGGAGAGGGGAAGGTGTTGGAAGTTGGAAGATATTTTGGCTGCTTTAGTGCTTTTGGAGGGAGGAAGAGTGGGGAAGTGAAAATATCTTAGGTGGAAAGATCGAGGGTCTCCCTATTCTTGTAGTTCTGTCAATCACCGATTTTGACGGTCCCAATTTTTTCTTTCAAATATTAAAAATTAATTACATAGTAAATAATGTAATAATTATTACGTAATTGATTATTTTTTAAATTATATTATTTATATAAAAAAAATAATAGTTTGGATTTTTACAATTATCTTAGGTGCATTCTTCTACTGAAATTAAATCATATTGTTTATATATTTTATTTATACATGAATTTGGGTAGGAGCATTAGAAAATACTTTAATACACATATGATGCAAGATAAATGAAAAAAATAGAGGTGATATTCCAGAAACATGTCACGGAGGAATATGCCTATGCCATACGGCTCATACCCCTATGAAATTAATAAACACAAAATCTTTTTTTAAAAGAAATAAAAACTTATTTTCCAACTTTATAAAGAATGAAAGAAAGATAACTCGTTATCTACACATTAAGAAGTCGCATTGTCCTTTTCTTAATGAGTTTCGGATGTTGCATTGTCCTATTTTTTACCTTCAAGAGGGATTTTTGCATTTGATTATTTTGGGTAAATTATAATAAGTTTTTTTATTAAAATTTAACATGATTACAAATATTTTATCGTTATTTCAAAAAAATATTAATACAACAACTGATCGTGTCGTCCGACAACTAGCCTAATTAGTTAGCTTTTTTTTTTTTGTGGTCAACTGACTAAAATGCTTTTATGAAATATAAATTATAATTTTACTTATTTCTTAAATTTTTTTTATATACTAAGTCAATAATTTTTTTTTCACGGTTTTTTCATCCACCTTGTTTGAATTTTTTACCACTTTTTTTTTTTAAAAAAAAAAGAGATACAACAAGAGTAAAATTGACAATTCTAAACTTTCATCAAACACCACGAAGGGTATTGATAATTTTCAAAATAATAAGAAAGTAGTCATAATTATGTCACATTTTAAATGAATTTATTATAATTTACCTATTATTTTATAAGGAAGTTTGTTGCACGAAATT